>NC_039367.1:76083096-76435975 GCF_003573695.1 Papaver somniferum
TATAACGCCATTATTGGACGAAAGTGGGTACATAAACTCAAGGGAGTGGCAGCAACTTACTACCAATATCTCAGGTTCCCTACACCCGAGGGAGTAATGGAAATCAAGGGAGATCGGGTCTCTGCAAAAGAGTGTCAGGCCACTCAGGATCATATCAACAACGAACAGGAAGAGCAGCAAAAAACCCGAAGGATCAAAAATAAAGAAGCTGCGAAAGAAAAGGCCATAGACCTGTTCCTCAAGGAAACCGCAGGGAAGGGCTTGACAAAGGATGATAATGTCCCTAACACAGAGGCAAGTACTTCAGCAGCCAACGAAGGACAGAAACATACCAAATAGCAATTAAAGAACGTCCCAGTCCTTGGGGACCCGAAGCCGGTGTTTACACCAGTGGAGCCCGTAAAATAAATCAACATAGGAACGGAAGAAAACCCGAAGATGACCAAAGTAGGGACCATAATGGACGAAGAAAGAGAAGATTCCTTAACCAAATTACTTAATGTATACGCGGATGTATTCGCCTGGAAGTTAGGAGACATGCCGGGGATTGATCCAAAAATAATCCAACACGAGCTGCGCATCAAACCAGGCACGCCACGTTTCAGAAAGAAAATAAGAAAAGTTGCACCAGAGTATCATAAGGCAGTAGAAAAAGAACTTCGGAAACTACTAGAAGCAGGCTTCATCAAGGAAGTCAAATACCCTACATGGATCTCTAACATGGTCGTCGTTCCTAAGAAAAATGGAGGGGTTATGATATGCATCGACTTTACTAACCTCAACAAGGCATGTCCAAAAGACAGTTATCCCCTACCGAGCATAGATCAACTGGTTGAAGCAGTGGAAGGGTACGAAGAGCTGTCATTCATGGACGGATATTCTGGTTACAACCAAGTATCCCTGGCAGAAGAAGATCAACTACACACATCATTCTACACCCTGCATGGCCTTTATTGCTACACTAGAATTCCCTTTGGACTTCGAAATGCAGGGGCAACTTACCAGAGAATGGTCGATGCTATCTTCAGGCCATGGATTGGTAGTACCCTAGAAGTCTACGTTGATGACATGCTCGTCAAAAGTAGGCTGCGTAAAGATCACCACCAGGACCTGAGAGATATTTTTGAAGCAATGAGGAAACATCACATGAAAGTAAATCCAGAAAAATGCACCTTCGGTGTCACCTCAGGGAAATTCCTCGGATATCTGGTAACAAAAAGGGGTATTGAGGTAGACCCCGCGAAGATTCAGGCCATAGTGGAAATGACATCTCCGAAGAATTTAAAAGAAGTACAAAAGCTCAATGGGTCCTTAGCATCCTTGGGCCGATTTATTGCCCGATCCTCGGACAAATGCAAACATTTTTTCAATATTCTCAAAAAAGGGAGTAAGTTTGAATGGACCGCAGAATGCGAAGAAGCCTTCCAAAGAATCAAGGAATATCTGGCTTCAATTCCAATCCTGCAGAAGCCTGATCCTGATGAGGTTTCGGCATTGTACATAGCAGCGACAGAAGACGCAGTTAGCGCAGTGTTGGTCAAAACCAATACGAAGATAGAACAACCTATCTATTATGTCAGCAAGACCCTCAATTCTGCGGAAAGGAATTACACGAAGATCGAACAACTCATCCTGGCATTAGTATGGGCTACTCAAAAGCTGAGAACCTATTTCCTAACTCACTTCATCCGCGTCCCATGCAAAGCACCACTGGAAGCAGTCCTCAAAAGCGCGGGAAAATTAGGTAGAATAGCCAAGTGGAACACCCACCTGGACCAATTCAACATCATTCATGAAATTCAACATTCCCAAAAATCCCAAGTATTGGCGGATTTCTTAGCAGACCTCCCCCTGGACAACGATGAAGAGATTAGGGGAATACCAGAAGACGACGAGGAAAGCAAGGATCCAGTTGATGTCCTCGAACCCGCGAGTCAAAGACAATGGGAAGTCTTCGTTGATGGTTCCAAAAATAAGAAAGGGGCAAGAATAGGCATTGTCATCACCACCCCAACTGGAGAAAGGATCGTACAGGCACTCAGGTTAGAATTCAAAGAGCATACTAACAACATCGTCGAATACGAGGCAGTCGTACATGCCCTCCGCTTGATAATAGAGATGGGGGTAACTGATGTAAGACTGACAAGCGATTCGCAGCTTGTCATACGGCAAATAGGGCTCGAATAAAATGTGTACGATGACACCCTCTCAGTTTACATGGCCTTGGTCCAAACATTGGCATCACAAATTCCGAACATCAAGTTCCGGCACTTATGCAGAAGGGATCTCAGGCACGCGGATGCCCTAGCATATATATCATCCATGTTGAAGGACAAGAATATCGAAGCTATCAAAATAACAAGGGTATACGAGCCTTCGATTGCATCACAATTTTCCTTTGCTACAAATCAAGATACAATGGAAGAAAATATCGAAGATCAGGTGGGAGAAGACATCCGTAACGATTTTGACGAAGAAGATATCCTGTCAAGGGCAAATCAAGACGAAGATTTCAACAACGAAGATGATTGGAGAATGATGATCCATGCGTTTCTCAAGGATGGAACCTTACCCGCGGATCATAAACAAACCAGGAAAATACTCTCCAAAGTAGGAAGATATGATCTTCGGGATGGGGTCCTATAAAAGAAATCTTTCCTCGGACCGTTACTACGTTGCTTATCCAGGAAAGAGGGGCATCGAATTCTAAACGACATCCATTATGGTGACGCAGGGAATCATAGCGGCATGAGATCACTAGCCTACAAAGCAAAAATCCAAGGATATTACTGGCCCACAATGATACAAGATGCTGCAAGAATGTCCCGACGATGTGAAGAATGTCAGCGTTTCGCCAAAAAGATACACGCACCAGCGACAACGTTGAATTCTGTGGATAGTCCGTGGCCATTTGCAAAATGGGGCATATATATCGTTGGGCCTTTCATCGAAGGATCGGGGAAAAGACGATTTTTGATAGTAGCCACGGACTACTTCAGTAAATGGGTGGAAGCCAAAGCCTTAGCCAGGATCAGAGACGTGGACGTGTTTACTTTCATATTCCAAAACATTATTTGCAGGTTCGGCATACCAGCGGAAATCGTGTCCGATAATGGTAAACAATTACAGTGGAAAAACATAGACATGCTCTTCGACACTTTCAAAATAAGGAAAAACAAGTCCACCCCCATATACCCTCAAAGCAACGGACAAGCGGAAACTATTAACAAGACCCTCGCCCTTATCCTCAAAAAGAAATTAGACGAACACAAGGGGCGATGGTGTGAACAGCTACACAATGTATTATGGGCATACAGGACAACACGAAGATCTGCCACTGGGGAGTCCCCATTTCTCCTCACTTATGGAGCTGAAGCAGTCATCCCAACAGAGATCCTCATGCCAACCACAAAGACCGAAGCATGGGAGAAAAATCTCACAACAGACATGATGTTAGAGAGACTGGACGACCTGGAAGAAAGGAGGTAAGCAGCATTGCAAAAGATGGAAAATTATCAACGGAGATTAGCGAGAGAGTACAACAAAAAGGTTAAGCTTCGAAATTTTGTAGAAGGGCAGTATGTGCTAAGAACAATCCCGCAATATCAACGAGAGAAGAAATGGGGAAAGTTAGCACCTACATGGGGAGGACCTTTTATAATACACGACATTGCGGGAAACGGTTCCTACTATCTTCGCAATCTGAAAGGCGAGGTCCTCCGGCACCCTTGGAATGCTAAATGGCTCAAACCATACTACCCATAGGAGCAGCGCAACTTTGCATCTGCGTGAAGAATACCAGAAGAATAAGGTAGCGTAACCGCTTTACATGTTTCTATCTCTGGACGAGGAGTAGCAGGCCTCAACCTTTCAATCAAACAAACTTTTGGGGAAATCTTCAAGCAAACGAAATGGTCAAAAGGCCCGCTGGGTGAACGCATGTACATTACATAATAAATTAACAATATTGGGGAAAGTAGTTAATCTACAATCTCTCATGGCTCCCCTATCAGTGTCTATGAGTGTAAGACCAGGGGGAAGGCACCCAGCAGAAAGAGATACCCAACCAATTTTAAGGCAGTGGATCGACGGAATGGGTGCATGTAAATATTTCAAATAATCATTCCATATCCTAGAACGCTTCCTCGGCCCCCACCGTTTGGGAATCCTCTGGCCCAGGATTCGCCAGCGGGGTGACAGGTCTCAAGACGATCACGAAGGTATTTACCTTCGGTGTCGCACCCAAACACTCTCAACTTTTTACAAAGCAAGTTATTTCTAGTTTAACACTTCACAATACTTAAAATAAAAATGAATTGATAACGCAGGTATGCCAAAAGGATGATCCATTTCATAAAGAGTTGATTACAAGTTCAGCAAATAAGATAAAGCAGGAAATACATCAAAAAATGATCCGAAATTATATAATCAACAAGGATCAACTTTCTATGACTAATAAAAGAAATCTACTTGGACGATACAGCTCCATCAACAGGGTTGTCTCTGCGAGATGAAGGTACGCTACCACCTGAAGAAGTCCCAGAAGAACCAGGCAAGGGAGCGGGAAGGGGACGACGCGGATAATTCTTGACAAGACCATGTTCGACTTTAAGATCAAGTTCAATCTTATCTAGGACTTTTTTGGTCTCTTCAGCCAAATGACATCGAGCTTTATAAGTGATAACAGCGGTCCGCTGGTTGGCCTGAGACAGCAATGCAGATAGGCGTTCCGCATCTTTGGAGGCAATCTCTGCTGCTTCCTCACGAGACGCGGCCAACCCTTTGAAATAGTTGGCTTGTCCTTCCTGCTGCACTAAGGCAGACTGAGTTTTTTTAAGCTCATCATTTGCTGCGTGAAGCTGTCCCTCGAGTGCTGAAAACAAGAAATACCAAGGGGTTAAAACGAAGAAATAACAGAATCACACTCGATAAAACGAGGTAATACCTTCGACATTAGCCGAAGCCTCTTCATACTCATTAACAACTGCGTCCCGAGCCTCATCAAGAAAGTCATATTAGTCGGATGTTTCTTATAATCCGTTTGAAGGTTCGTAAGAGCAAATTGACTCGCGTCTAAGTCTACCTGCTTCATTGAATCCAAGTGACGAAGATGGTTGACTTCGTCATTCATCTCCCCAATTCTTTTATGGAGTCGATACACATTCACTTCAAGATCTATTTCAGATTCCACTTGGCGAGAAACATCATCTCGAGACGCTGCTAGGGCTTTACTAAGAGCACCAACCTCAGCCCTAGCATTATCTCTTTCCTCGGAAATATGCAGCATATTATCCCTAACCCCGAGGCCTAAGAAAGAACGAGCCTGTTGTAACTTTCCTTCCAAAAAGGCGCACTCTAGACTCTAAGTCCGAAGCATGTCCTCGAGCATCACGCAGGTTGTCACGCGTTCATAGTAGCGTACCATTAAACAGACAACGGTCATGATTGTACTTATTTTGCATATCAACCATAAGTGTTCGCTTTTCACGCCACTCAGCTGCTAAGGCGTTGTGCTCATCAACACGAGCATTCCACTTTACGGCTTCGCTTTTCAACTTACCCACCAACTCTGCAATGCAGGATTTCTGTCGTTCCCTTTCTTTCCGAAGCCATATGAGCTCGGGGACTCCACCCACTGAAGATAGGGTGGGGAGACTGAGACAGAACACCAAAGTACAAATAGGGAATCACGAGGAGTAAAAGACCAATAAAAAATATGAACCTGTGAGGGACGATACATTTCTGTGAGCTTGCTCCAATTCGTTGCGGACTATAGCAAGTTCCGAACGGAGACTCTCCTCGGCATTACCCAGCCGATCCTTTTCCTTTAGGCGACCCTTCAGTTCACTTATTTCCATCTCGGCCGCAGATAGTTCTTCTTCTCTATGACGAAGCTTAGCCTCCAACTTTAAAGACTTTGCTTTAAAGAATTGGTATAGAACATGGTTACAATGTTCGCTCCTCATCATCTATGTCACAAACAACAAACATTATTATACCCAAGGGATCGGATATCGCAAAGAATACAATGTTCGTATATCATGGGGGAATCAGTACAAGGATTTACCTCTAAGACACGCTGCTGGGGAAAACCGTATTGGTACCCATCAGCTATGGCCATCATATCAGCAACAGAGGAGGGAGGGTAAACCACTAGGTTAGCTTCTGAAGCTCTCAGATTCTTCTCCCACATCTCAGCAACACGTACTTCAGAAGACACTTGCATCATCTGACGATTATAAGCGTCAGAATTCTTCTAACCAGGGACCACTGGGGCAGGGTTGGGGACGAACATCAGATTTTTCTTCTTAAGCCAAGCCAAAATGGCATCTTCGCCTTCAGGCATTAGCGAGTAAGGGAAATCTTCTGAAGGAGATTCAACCGCAGACTTCCCTTTGGCTGTTCTCCCCTCACTCGCGCAAGTCTCGACATCACCAGCCTCAGTATGGCCACCGGCGTTTTCAGCCTGCTGACCGGTAGCATCTTCTTTACCAATATCCCCAAGCACATCCCAATCATCATTTGGGGAAAGCAATGAGAAGTCTTCGGCAAGACCCATGGCAGCATTCACATCAAAGGATTCCTCCGCGGAATATATCCTACCAAAAGAAAATTCAGGGGAAATAACGGGCAGAGTACCCACACCAACAATATTATCGCCAACAGGGGCAGATCCACCCCCGCCAGTACCACCAACGGTAATATTACCCTCAGACTCACCATCACCACCCGCGGAAATTTCTTCTTCACCATCACCACCCGCGACAACTTCTTCTTCACCATTACCACCTTCGTCATCAGGGTGAGAAGTATCGGTACGCTCTTCTCCATCGGATATTTCTTCATCCTCAGCATACCCTTCGTTTACAGGACTCGTAACCTCCTCATAAACCTGAGCCTCACCGGTAACCACAGTAGAAGATTGTTTTGGTCCAAGTTTCTTCTTCTTCGACACCTACAAACCAGTACACATCCCCACAAAGGCTCATTTTTTCCCTCACTTCAAAAATGAAAATTATTTCAAGCAAGGAAAAAGGGGAAAATAGAATAGAGAATATAAGAAGAAACTATACCTTGGCAGCAGCAGCACTCTTCGGTGGATGGGTAGCACCAGAACCCTCCTCCTCATCTCCATCAACGACATCAAGAGCGTAAGGAAAATTCATGCCCGCGAAATTCGGACGCCAAGGACAGAAATCTCCATAACGATCAGGAGGAGTTTCACGAGGCTTGTTGTTTTCAGAAGGACGCCAACCGCGCGGACCAGGAATCCAACCATAAGCCCAAGGACCAACTACCTCAATAACAGTAGCATGCCATTCATAATCATGGTCACGCTTAATCCTTTCACGAGCAGGAAAGAGTTTCTGTTTAGCAGATCCCTCAGTACGAGGAACATACTTCAACTTGGCATCACTCACCTCACTCAAAAGACTAATTTCACCACGAGGAACAGCAATGTTAAGAAGACTAACACTCCACGGCTTACGGTTTCTACTGTTGACATAATCCCCAAAGGAACTGTTAAAATTCTGAGGAGTGTACCACTCTCTCTCAGCAGGATTTGGAACATAGCATGTCATCATAGTCTCTCCCTTGCTTCGCAGGTAACATTCCTTCAGTGCACGAAGATAATTCCCAGATAGTTGTGACACGGAACGATTATGAGTGTTTGTGGAAGATCCTTCGCGACTAGTCATCACGTCATAATAAAAGGAGTCACCCGACTTATATAGGGGCAACATGAGACCCGCCTCGAAGGCTCCAACCGTAGTCAATAGATGAAACTCGTCAAACTGATACTTAGCAAGGAGCTCGTAAGTGATATCATCATCAGGGGCATAGAAGCGAACCTCAAAATCTTGAAGCTCATGTTTTTCCTTGAACATCTCAAGATCAATATGCTTGAAAGTGACCTTCTTCTTACCAACTGAAATGTTGCGTATCACGGGGACAGTTTCTTCTTCGTCTGCGGAATCAGAAGTAAGACTCAATTCCGAAGCTTTCCTTTTAGAAGGAAGATTTTTAGACGGATCAGCTCTTGACATAGTACCCTTGGATTACTTCCCTTTGAAAGAAACCGTGGGAGGAGGCGGCAAATATTTCTGCGGAGGCACTGAAGGAGGAGCCATAGAACGAAGGGGCGGAACATCCAATGTTTCATTTCGAGGAGGAGGAGCGCGCGTATTCCTAGAGTCATCACGAGGGGGAGCCTGCGTACTCCTAGAATCTTCACGAGGACGAGAAGGGGCACGGTTAACAGCATACCTAGACCCAGAATGACCCTTCGGCACATCCCCTTTCCTAGTAGGCACAACCTTCACACCAGAGGAAGATGAAACCCTATGACCCCGAGGATCCGATTGCGAAGACTTGTAAGGACCTTCCCCAAGTGGAGATCTGTCAGAATCTCGACGCGGAGGGGATTTTGGCGGACTAGACGGCGGGGTTTGGTAAGGAGCCCGCGGACGATCATACATATCTACAAGGAAACATAAAAACTGTTTAGAGAAGAATACGAAGAGATCACTAAAGATCAAAAAAAAAACCATAATTGATGGTTCATCCGGATGAACATTAAAAACCCTAAGAACTAAAAATAACCAGAAATACTCCATCAAACTCCAGGGATGATACTTAGATACAGACTCACAGACTTTGTAACAAAGAACAGGGGAAAACATATATGCTTCGACATGTGTGTTCTTCATCACAAAGCCAAGAATACAGCAGCAGGAAACAAACGGGTAAATACATAGATAAATCAATGATGAGCAGCTAATGAAAAACCCCATACCTGTATAGAAGAGGACGACAAGCACCAACCACAGTCGAAGAAAGGAGGATCGGAGATATCAAAAGCTAGTTGTCTGCGATACAGGGGCAACAACAGTCGAGAGCGAAAGAGACAGAAAATTGAATGTTGTTATCTTCCTCACAAGAATGACGATAATAAGTGACTAAAGAACAAGAATATAAAACAAAGAAAGGATGAACACTGACAAGAAGAGGATAAAAGTTTTTTTCACATTTTCTTTCCTATTTATGAAGCTAGAGAAGACAATAACTGTCCCTCGTACCAAGGAGCAGTTATGGGGAAAGTTAATGCAAAGTGGGAAACGTGCCCATATTTATAGGGGAAGTTATTTCAGGAGAGATAAAACGTGTAGGACGACCTTTCTTCTTCTAAATTGCAAAATGCGCCCAAGTCAGAAGAAGAGGGGCAAATTGTATGTACACCTTTCATCATCCACCACGTGTACAGAAAGAGACACGTGGAAGGCATGCAAAACAAGATATCAAAACATGATAACAAGCATCTCATCAGAAGATGCCACCGGTCAGCATATCTGACGGTCAGGGACAGAGGATCACAGATGTATGATGGCTTAGAGGAGCACTAGATAATACCCCTTGGGTGTTAATACACCCAATCCCGAGGAAGATCCCAGATCAACGGATGAGAGGAAGTTTGACTGACACAGATGTGACCAGACAAAGAGACACTTGTCTGACACGAGCAGACATTCATCTACCCGCATTAAATACCAACGAGATATACACGTGTCAATCAGCTCGTGGAAGAGGCGAGGATAACCCTTCGTATTCAAGCTTAGGCTTCAGCATATGCCGAAGACCTATGCGTAATGGGAACAAAGCACAAGAAGATAAGATTACAACGGAACCTCAGAAGTAGGACCCACGTTCCAACCCTATAAATACCCCTCTCCACTAAGAGAGAAGGGGTCGACCGATCCAGAGAAAAGATTGGAGAATATAGGAGAGAGAAATAGGAAGAGTAAGTGATCCCCCTACTTCCACATACCTATGTGTACTCTAAAGTCATTTGATTATCTTTGTAATCATTCAATACATAGTGAAACACCAACCCCGTGGATGTAGGCCTTAGTGTCGAACCACGTAAATCTTTGTCTCATTTATATTTCAGCACTTTACATTCAGCATTGAACGTCATGTGCTTTACATTTATGTTTGATTCTCTGTTTACCCCTTTTATACGAACATTATTTATGATAATATTCGACTAGACAATGACAAGCCCGAAGGCTTAGAGTCGATGAATCGATATAATCATCCCCTTTACATATACGACGTACAATTTCAGAATTAGAATGTATGCGATTATTGTTTGTGAACACGTGGATGGATTCGAGATTTATGTGTTCACAATCTGGAACACGTGGATGGCTTCGAGATTTATGTGTTCACGGTAGCAAAAAACATTTCCCAACCGAACCCTAATAGTTCGGTTAGTTGCAAAAACATTTCCCAACCGAACCCTAGTTCGGTTAGTTGCAAAAAACATTTCCCAACCGAATTTTAGTTCGGTTACGTCGCAAAAAATGTTTCTTAACCGAACTTTAAGTTCGGTTTGATCGTAAAAAATTTTAAATGTTTTTATAACCGAACTATTTAATGGTCACACAAAAAAGTTTTAAGTTTTAAATCATTACTAATCATACTAATCACTAATCATTAAGTTCGTTTTTGGTCATAAATTTGGGTAACCGAACTTAATCGCAAAAAAATTTAAAATTTCTCGCAAAGAAAATTTTCAATTTTTTGTAATAGAACTTCTTAATGGTAACTAATCATTACTAATCATACTAATCACTAATTATTACTAATCATATTAACCATTAACTAATAATTAATTAATCATTAAACTACCACATTTAAGTAAGGAGGATAAGTTTAATACTAAGAAAAATATTTAGATAAAGGGTGACTGAGGATTACTTATAATGTCTTGCCTAAAATAGAATCATGGTCCCCACAAAAAAATCATGGTCCCAAAAAATGGTTCTTTATCATATACCTACCAGATTACTCTTTTAAGTGGGCCTCTGTTAACCTTATTAGTTGATAAATTTATTTTACCATGTCATTTTCTTTCCCTACATGAAATATTATTTTTTAGGACTATTCTATCAAAGACATTTTCTAGTGCTAGCAAATCTCCGTTGCAATAAACTCAAGAGTTGCTTTCTATCGAATTTCCTCAACTTCTTTTCTCGAATTGTGCCTCTTCTGTCAACGTGAGTATAGTGACGAAGAAGACCTCTAGGAGAAGTTCCCTTTCTCTTTTGAAGTTTGAGCGAGACTTCTTTATTTCACCATCAACAAATTTAGATAGGACTCTTTTGGATGCACTGCGTGTCAACCTAACATTAAACCTAGCCGGTATTGTCAAAGACTACTCTTTGCCGTTGTCACTTTCACTTGCTCATTTGATAACTTATACTAATATGAAGAAAGATCTTTAGTTAATCAAAGTGATTTTGACTTTAGTTTTTGTGATTTTGACTTTCACGGACTTGAAACTGGTAAACCAAAGTGATAAGTGTTGATCCTACATGAAAGTTAATGTTAGAAACACGGTTAACTCATCATGTACCTTAATCTCCCTACACTTGTTTTGATCTTAATTCATCATGTTGCTTTCATCAATGGCCCTAGACTTATTATGTTTGTACAAAAAGTCTTGGTGAACCGTGAAAAAAACAGTCACTCACTCACATCAAAGATTTGAATTTCAATTTTCTTGACAAAGTAAGAAAAAAAGTTACAAGTACGATTGTTACGTTTTCAAAGATTAAAGACCTCACTAAGATAAAGTAGAAAGAAATTGGAGGACCCTGGTAATTTGAGTGATTGTAAATTTAGCTATTTAGGTTTCATGAGAACTCAGGGGTGCAATTGGAATCAGAAAACGTTATGCTAGTTCCTTTCTTGATCCACAAATTGATTCCAGGCCCCAGGGTCACTTCAGTATTACAAGGTAATGAAGGTATATTCCTTTTCTAGTTGGTAGGTTATCAAAATTTGCACTAAACAAATGCCAGAAATCCAAACTGATGTCAGTGATGTGTATCTAGTTTTTATTACAGTATGTCTTTATCCAACATGAGTCGATACATAACAGTGACTGGTACGAGATGCTAATAGATAATGCTAGAATGAAAATGGCTCCTTTAAATCAAGGGTTCCTAGTTCATCAAATGGGAACCGACTAGCTTGTTTGAATTCACAAAAAAGCCTGTAAGTAACTTACTCGAGCTCTAATTTTGTAGTTCCCAATTGGTAGAACTACAAACAAAGATTGAATAGGCAATTCTTAAGTTATTCATCCTTAAAACCAACTCGAATTTGACTTTCGACATAATCTTCTAACCGATTAAGTTACATGGTAGTACACTACTCAAAAACAAATCACAATTACTCTCTCCCTTCAAAACTAAGTTGCAAAAAGGAAGAAAAAAACACAAAATAGAAGCTCAAATCAAACATAGAACAATCTTACTATTGTTTCAGCTTTTTATCATTTCTGCTTTTCTTTCTCAGCTCTCGTTTCTCTGATGAATATTCTCTTTTAATTAATAAGTTACGCATTGCCATCTTTACTGCTTCAGCAGCTGCTGCCAATGTCTGTTCCTCTTTCGCTATGGACACACTACCTTGCAACTTCTCCAGGAGTTTCTCTCCTCCAGGTATTTTGCTGTCTTCCAACACAATTGGGTCACTCCAAGTGGAACCTTTACTCTCTTTATGGATACCGGAGACTACTCTTACACGTGCAAAAGATGGGTCATCTAATGCAGGTAAATTAGAGGCACCTGTAATCATCCACAAGTGCTCTGCTGAAGAGTTTAAACCCAAGCTTGTCGGGATGAAAGTCTCCCCCACAGAAACAACCTACAACAATCAATTGAGATGTGATGATGTTCACAGGAATATGACAGAAGATTGGTGATTGTGTGGGGGAGAAATTTAGTATATTAAAATTCAGTTCATTCATACCTTGATAACAGAAAGAGTTCTCGCAAAAAGATCGCAGCTCAGAAGCAAAACTCCTTGCAAGCTAAAACAGGAGAAAAAATGTGGTCATATCAAATAACTAAAAAAGTTAGGTTTTAAGGAAGTATTAAGTAACAAGGAAATAGAGAAAAGCAAAATGCTCAGAACCTAGAGGGACCTACCCTTGAACGGCCACTGCAACTATTGAACCATTTGGATAGGCACATATGTCAGTAACAGCAGAAGAGAATGCATCTTCTTTTTCACTAGGTTCTCGAACCCCTGCCTTTAGAGAGCAACCATAAAGATACTACTAACTAGGTAAGCAAGAACATGAACTACTTTGCCATCACCAACACCAGAATAAATCCAAAAAATCTAAAAGCTGACTTACCTGTGCTGATACATCACATGTATCAAGAAGGGCTCCAGAAGTGATATCCCACAAACGAACCTAAAAAACCACACATAGCAATAATGTAATTAGGCTAACTGCATTTTGAACCATCCAGTAGCTTAACAAAATACTCACAGTACAATCACCGCTTCCAGAGAGAAGAAATCCTTCTGGGACTTCTGGAGACGCAACAACAGCAACACAGGAAACAAATCTGCCATAAAGGGTTCATACGTCATTTATTCACCAACTATTACTAAGATACGGTTCATATTTTATTCTATTTTGGGGTCATGACCACATACAAATACAAAAAAAGAAACCAGATAGCATAGGAACTACGGCAGAGAGGGTAATTTATTACGTGCTTAAAAAACAAATGCCATCAGCAAAAGACACAATAAAGCAATAACTTACTCACTCTGTATGACCAAGGCAAAAGCTCTGTATCTCATGCGCTCCACTTAAAGGCTTCTCAGGGAAAACAGTGACCTGTCAAAATAAGAGTTACTTGTCAGAATAAGTAACCTAAATACGATAAGCAATTATAATCAAGTAATACATGATTATTTTATAGAGAGGGAGATATATTACACGAATTTTGAAGTCACGGTCAGCACTAATGATGAACCTTCCATCAGGAGAGAATTCCTGCAAGCTGAAAGGTAAATTAATAGTAGTAGGGAATGGTTCTCTAGTAACAGTAATATTAACGCATGGCATAAAAGACTACGAGGTCCCATAAAAGGGAATGGTCCGAGTAACAGTAATATTAACTCATGGCGTAAAAGACTACGAGGTCCCATAGAAAAACTAATTCAACGTTAGGATCTACTACTGATGCATGTTAGTAGTTAGATAACAATACAATCAGATACGTGACGCAGAAAGATAAAAAACTAAGAATCTCACATTTCTTCTTATTCTTTTAGCAGTGATGAACACTTTATGATATGACGACAAAACAGTTTTCAACAGTCCATGTGAAGACTTGGCTAGGAAACTCCGTGGTCTTTAAAATGTGTTGTATAGCTGATCCATTCCTTCTGTCTGTACATATATATTGATTTTTATTAATCTTACATATTGACCTTTTTTGGCTCGAACCTATTGGAAGGTCTCTATTTCAATGCTATTGGTAAGTCATGATTGTGTATTTGGAACAATTAACCATATAAAGGAACTATTGTATCTGTAGGACTGTCACAAGATTTTATTTCCTCGAAATGTTTATTCAAAATTCGACGGATAATAGAAACTCCGCATCATATATGTATGCGTATGTTTTCTAGCAATGCTGGTAGCAACAGAGCCGAAATTAGGATGATTGGTCTTCACATGTCTATTTATGCCAACAACATTACAGACAACAGTTCTTTAGGAACTAAAATTAGTCCCAACGCAACACCAAAAATCAAACTCAAATAACTTCTACAAATTTATCTGGAAAGATCATGCAAGGTACATATAATTTTTCCACCAGATTATTCAGATAACACGCAAACATAAATAAGAGAAGAGGTGACACACCAGGCTAGTAATGATACTGCAGTAGTGCCCAAATAAAGATGCAGGCTTGTTATTAGTTTCATTGCAAATACCATCTAACCCGACCACCCAAACAACTCCGAACTTATCGGCAAAAGTAACAAAGAAACCATCATGGCTTATCGCCACCGCAGTCACTCGCTTCTCCGAACACCTGTTATCATTGCACCAAACAAAACGATATAAAAAAGACAATATAGTAATTGCAATTGGAACATGAAAGAACTAGTGAAAATACCACAAAAGAAAACAACTGGAGACAAGCATTTGCTTTACCGACTACTTCAGATTTCAGTTGTTTAGGATATGTCTTTGTACGAAGGTATATAATGCATTTCTACAACTTCCATCTCGTGTATGATTAATAATAAGAATCAGAACCTTGGGTTTGATTACTGTAATAGATTCCATAATACATGCAGTAAGTAATATAAGAAACTAAGCAAGCACCAGTTAGCATAATGCAGTATCTTTACTCTGGTTTGTTTAGTACTTTAGTTCTATGTCATTGTTAGATCAGTAAATTTTGTATGAACCCTGGTTTCTTGGGCAGAGTTACACTCTAACAAATCGTCATTACAGAATGTAATCCCCATACAAGTACAATCATCATCATCTCTCCCAGAAGAAAAATTTGACCAGAATGGATTGCTACAATCATCTTACAGTTGAAATCAAACAGTAATCTGAATAAGACTTACACAGTACGGATGCAATGCCAAGAATCAGTGCTCCAAATCTTAACAAGCTTATCATCACCAGCAGATGCAAAAAGACTTCCTTTTGCACCATAACAGATTTCCCTTATTGAACCAGTATGTTGGTTTCCACCAGAATCGTCCACTAAATTAATACAACAGTCTCCTCTGCATAAAAACAAAACAAAAAAGGTCAAATTATCACAAAATCAAAAACTATACTAACTGCTTGGATGCACTGGTTTTCTCATAACTAAGCAAATCAGTAACTGAAAACGAAAAAGAGAGTCATAAAGTTTACTGTAAATCATAGACGCGAAGTTGAGAACCAATAGCTACAGCAACAGATTTCTCAAGTGGATGAACTGAGATTAGAGCTGGAGCAACCTCTGTTTCTTTGTTAATTCCTACTCCTACATCCATCAAAGTTTCCTCCTCCATTTGTTTTTTCTTTTTCTTCCTTAAATCACGGAGCTTAGTTTGTTAGGACTTTTTTAGGGTTTTCGTTTTCAGTTTTTCCCCTTTACCAAACCTTCCTCTTTGTAGGGTTTTACTGTTGCAGTCTTTCAGATGTTTCGTACAAAACGGCCGTTTTATCCGATTTCATATTTTACACGCTACCAATACGGTAAGGGCGCATGGCCGAGGGTTAGGGCGCCTATACTGCTTAAACGGATGAATTTTCTAAGAATTACTCGTTAATCCAAAAAAAATCCAGGACCGGTTAATGTATAGTCCACCACGAGAACAAAATTATCCGTTGGTCCAAAAACATGTTTTTGGATCAGAATTTTTATTTTTTAGTCCAGCCACGTGCGGTTGAAACAAAGCTTACTTTCCAATATACCATACATACCCATCTGCAACTGTATATAATGAAAAGATAAAATTCCTGCTCTGTTTCTTTCCTCTTTTTTTTCATCTCAGATCCAGTCTCTCGCTTCTCTGCTGCTGCGTTTTGTGTTTCTCGCTCTCTGTTGCTGGCAGTGTATTTTAATTAGGTTCATCTCAGCTTCGAATTAGGTTCATCTCAGCTTCGAACAAGGTATTTACTTTTAATCATCTTCCTCTGTTGATGTTCTTGAAATCATGATGAATAATTAGGTTTATTCTGATCCGATTTCTATCAAAATAATTGTCTATGATGTACATTGTTATCTTTCTTTTACGATTTCAGTTTTATGATGATTTACATTGTTCAATTCAGTTTCCGTTCGATTTTTTAAGTAATTTTTGTGATTTTTGTGTGTTTCAATTAGGTATCTCAGATTCGAACAAGGTATGTTACTGTAATCACCTTTTCTCTGCTGTTGTTCTGTTTAGTTTCTTTGTAATCTGATTTTTGTATTTTTTGATATAGGTTTGTTTCATTAGACAGATCGTGTAGTAATTTTGTTTTCTCTTTTGATATAGCTGCAGTTCATTAGTATGCTTTTTGTTGATATGATCATGTGTGTCAAAATATATGGAACATATTTATTCATATGCACGGTACATATTGATATGTAGTAAAATGTATGTTATTTATCCTACGTTTTACATACCAATACATACTGCAAATAGCATGCTCTCTTTTCATCCTACAGTAGATGTCAATACATATCAAAATGTATAACGCATATCCATTCAGAGACTCAGTACATGTCAATACGTAATGCATAGAACATGTCAATACATATCGAAATGATACAACACATACACATTCAGAGACTCTTTTTTATACTCAGTACATATCAATACGTGTATTCTCAATACGTATCAAAATGTAATTTTTGGATCATTTTTTACAGGGTTAACATGTCTGACGTTGCTCATGATTCAGATATTTCTTGCTACTGTCATGTATACCATAAGCAATACCACTTTGCATATTTGGTTACATCGTCTTCCACTTTAGAGGATTTGAAATTTTCCAACTGTAATATGTGGAGTTGGTTGACTCCATCTACTATTGTCGTTAACTATGTCCATAATCAAGTAATAGTTCTTATTCTTGCCGACGTAACTCTCCAGAGCATCACTGCATTACATTCTGCAAGGAAATCGGCTTTTTTTGATTTGTAGGCGGATGTAATTTCAGCTGGCGCATCTAGTTCTTCTAGGCATATGGAAGTTGATAGTAATGCAGACTTAGTTGTCAGTGAAAAAAACTGTTATTTGAAAAATGGTAAAGAGGTTCCAAATGTGCTTTTTTCAGATGGTTGAGAGAACATCTTTGAGGATACAGAACAATTATTCTATGGTGGCGTTGATTCTATACGTATAGCTTGCAAAAAATACTGCATGAGAACTGGATATGAGGTAAGAAAGTTGAAGAATGACCTAGAGAGATTCACCGCTGTATGCAGCGTGGAAGGTTGTTCATGGAGGCTTCATGCAACTGCCATTGGTAGTTCTATTGATGTTTTTAAGATAAAGGAATATGTTGGGAGGCACACCTGTAGTGGTGGTTATATGTTGAAGAATCCAAAAGTTTTGAGAAAGTTTATGAACAATTTAATTCATGAGCGTGTCAGGCAAAACCCTCTCGTAAAGCCAGGAGAGATTGTAGATTATGTTAAAGGTTGTGGCGGGATCGACATCAAGTATTACCACGCATATCATGCACTTGAGTTGTCGCATAAACAGATTTTTGGTAATGATGTCAAGTCTTACACTGATCTTGCTTGGTGGGTGAATGTTGTTAGGGAAACAAACCCCGGGTCATTTATTGATTTCGACTTAAATGATGCTACAAAGAGATTCAATAGACTTTTTATTCGCTTTGGAGATTTTATAGAGGACTATAAACTTTTTCGTCCAATGATTTTCTGTGATTGTACATTTCTTACTGGGACTTTTAGAGGAGGTCTTATGGCAGCAACATGTCTTAATGGAAATCAAGGTAACTTATTTTTGTTTATTTTTCATATAACCAGTACAACTAGTACTGTCTATACAAGGACATATAACTAGTACAACATGTCTTGGCAAGCTAATAATTCCTACAATATTAGTATAGACCAAGGACTAAATGTTGATAAGTAGTGTTTGGTAGTTATATTACTCATTTACTACAATACTGACAATGAGTATACTTCTACATATTGACCTTGCTGAGTATGAGGTAAACCATACTGCATGTCAATATGTAGTGTTAGTTTTCCACTTAGTCAAGCAGTTGGTTATTATTTTCCTTTTAGCAGAAAAAGACTATATGTACTGGTTGTTTTCCTTTTAGCAGTTGCTTAACATAAAGAATAATTCCTTTTGCAGGTTTTTATCCCCTCGCATATGCATTAGTTTCTGGTGAAACTAATGACAATTGGGAGTGGTTTTTCAAGAATCTGAAGGAAGCTTTGGATGATGATCGCCCAATCACTTTTATGACTGACCGAGGTGAAGGGTTGGTTAAATATATTCCCAAAGTGTTCCCTAATTCTCATCAAAGCTATTGCTACTTCCACTTGGACAAAAACTTACCTATCGCAAAGTCTGACGAAAAGTATAAAGAAGTGACTGATGCTTTCCGAAAGGCAACATATGCGCTTTCTCCTGCAAAATACGAGGAAGCTCTTCAAGAAATGGTAAATTTGGGAAGGCCATGGGTTGCTGACTACTGCCGCAACATTCCAAGGGAAAAGCGGTCCAGTGCGTTCTTCAAGGGATGTAGGTATTGTCAGACTTCTTCAAGCATTGTCGAATCGTTCAATAATTGGATTAACTGCGAGAAGAAGTTACATGCGTGTGCGTTCGTTGACAAGATCAGGTTTGCATCAGTTCCCTTAGTCACAGTACAAGCTTATATGTAGTGTTAAGATTTTATTAGTTTCTTTTGTAACAGTACAAGCATGTATGTTTTGTTAATCTACGTATAATGTAGTATAATAGACTTGATGTTTCCTTGTCTTGTAGGCTACATATTATGGAGTTGATGTCAGAACGTCGCGAAGAGAGTGTCTTGATGAACCCAGAATTGCTAACCCATGTGTATCAAGCCTTGCTTGAACTACACATTCAAATTGATCGTCCCTGGAAAGTTAGCCAGTCAGATGTTAACCTCTTTGCGGTACATTCTCCAAGGTTAGCATTTATCCCTAATCTCTATCATCTGAATTTTAGTTATTTTTTCTTTTCTTTTTAAGCAGCATGCTCTGTGATGTGATATCCAACAAACTAGTATCTTAGGTGTACTGCAGATAACATATGAATATGTACTGTGTAGATATTCGGTAGATAACATGGTGTGTTTTGTGTGTGCAGGTCTCATATGGTAGATCTAGAGAAAAAAACTTGTACTTGCCAACGATGGCACGTGTATGGTTTTCCATGCTCGCACGCTACTGCAGCTATTACTAGATCTGGAGGAAGGATACTTGATTACGTCGAAGATTACTTCAAAGTTACCTGTTATCGTGAGCTATATTCAATAGCTATTAGACATGTTCCTAACCACGACAGGTATGTGTCTTTAAAAGTACATTTTGATATTGTTTTTTAAGGAACAATATATTGTTTACATATTAGTGGGTGGTTATGATTCTGTATTTTTCTCACAGGCCTGATGAGTATCACGTAAACGATATCGTTCTCCCACTAGTTGTAATTAGGGATCCACCAAGCAGGAAAAAGGGAAAGCGTATTAAAAGTACATGGGAGAATAGTAGAAAATCTGTTAAGTGTTCAAAATGTAATTTGAAAACTCATCACAACAAGGCAACATGCACTCTTATCCGTCAGTATGAACTTTCTGAAGAATGATTTGTGACAGGTATGTGTTTCAATCAGTACATATTAAAAATATGTCTTGGGGTAGGATGATACAGTACAATGTATTTTTTAAGTAAGTAGTGTTTTGATTTCTCTTTTCTTTTATCACAGGCTTGAACGTGCAGCAGAATGTGATACCGATGACGTTGCCATTCTTTCCACCAGCTATTATTTGAAAAGCTCACCACCAACTATGAACATGTAGTCCTTGTTATATTCTACTGTTTCCTTTGATTCGTCAGTACCAACTGAATTTGGTTAATAACTGTTTCTTTACAGTACAAACATTATAAGTGTATTGAAATTACTGTTTTTGTTGTTTCTTAGAACTTCTTTTGGTTTTCAAACATTATAAGTCTATCAATATGTAGTTATATTGATCTTTCGAATAAAAAATATGTCGTTAAGTGTCGAATAATGAAATATGTTCTTAGTTTGTCATTCACCATATAATGAAATAGAGATTTTGATCTTACATGTCAGTATCTATCACCAGTATTGTAGTATTACATTTGATATTACATGTCAGTATTGTAGCATAAGTATCTTCCACTACATACTGATATGTGCTGACTGTAATGTAACCATATTGATATTGTAACAAGAATGCAATCAGTACATACTGATATGTATTGATTGTAGTGTAACCATCTTCTATTACATACTGATATGTAGTAGTATATTAATAACCATCTTCCACTACATACTAATATGTACTGATTGTAGTGTAACCATACTGATATTGTAACAAGAATACAATCAGTACTTACTGATATGTACTGATTGTAGTGTAACCATCTTCCACTACATACTGATATGTAATAGTATATTGATAAACCATCTTCCACTACATACTGACATTTCCATCACTTAAAGCAAATTTAAACCATTCCATAAGATTAGTTTAAACTTTGTTGTTTCCCAGCCAATTCCCATCTGATTGTAGTTTAAACAACATACTACTACATTAATTGACATGTTGTTGTGTTATCCTACCAGCGAGCCTCATGGGTAACCTAGCTAAGGGAGCCGAAGCGGATGGGGACTGAGATTGGTTATTTTAATCAATTAAGATAACAAATTTTTTCTCCACAAATCATTTATTTTATATTGTTGGAAACAGTTCACAGAAAGACACATGTCAATATATCATTTGTCCTCCATGGGACCATGTCTATGTCAAAATACGCCTCCATCACAAATTTATCCTGCTTAAATTTGTTTTTTCTTTAAATCCAATGACCGAGTAGTAAAGTTCCCTTGATGTTTCCATGTGGCAAGGTGATCTGGAATTTGCGTTTTTTTCCTTGATAGAAGGCTAACTGTATCATAACGACATTCTTTGCAACATTTATCTAATAACATGGTGATCCCTGAACGCAACCAAAATCACTTATAACATCGTGTTTTAATGATGTTTAACAAAAAAGAGATGTAATTATCCAATTTAATTATTGTCTCTAGTGAAAATATAGTTGTCCTCTAGTGTATTCTCAGGTTAACTGAATCCAACGTACTTTTTTAATCATCTCTAATATCTTTTTAGGATTAATTCAGATGGTATGTACAATTGTATGTCATCACCTATACACCGCATTTCCTATTATTCCAAAATTTCCCTATCATTCCATAATTAAATATGAAAAATTGGAGTGAAAAAAGGTCGGCATTTGTCCTAGATTTTTGTTAAAGGGAGAGCAAAAAATGATCCGAGGAGTACAAAAATCATAGTCAACTCAGCAATCACGACCCATCCAACATATTTTTCTAACTAGGACAAAACTATCCTGCTAACTACACCCACGCACTGCACAAAATTCACCCCATCTCTTGAACAAAAACAAAAGACTACCGGCGACTTCAAGCTGAATCCTGCATCACCATCCAACAACAACCACAAAGCATCAAAAACAGGATATCAAACCCTAATAATCAAAAAAAAAATATTATGAAGAGACACCAACCAGAGTAAATCTAAGTTTAAAGAAGAAGAATAAGATTTTGAAGAAAACAAAAACGGTAATTTAGAGGATTTTGGAGAGACGCCACACCATTAGTGTATTGTTATTCTTGAAACCAATTTCGATTATGGAAACTGTGTTTAACTCTGCATTACATGGAAATTGTTATGAGTGTTCGATACGGAAACATTCTCGTGTATCTAATACGCCAATTTTAAAAATCCATGATAGAGGACACGACACGACGGTGTACATAAAAATTATTATCTGTTATAAACCTAAAGTTTAATGACTAAGATGCCCTTTGTGTCTAAGATTAGGGTTTACATATCTTGGGAACCAAGTCCTCTATTTATATAAATAGAGACTTGAGCTTTGTGTTCCACATCTATATTAATAGAAATATCTCTCTCTTCTTCCCTCTACTTTGTGTTTCCCTCTCTATTTTCTAGTTTACAACACACCCTACGCTGAGCTTAAACAAAAAGAAAAAAAGTAAAATCGGTGATATAATATTTTATACTATTTCTTTTATTCTTTATTTTTTTACACGGTTTAACCTAACTTTAGTTTTCACAGATCATATTAATTTAATTATTATTTATGATTTACAGTTTTGGAGCCGTGTACTAGTTACCCTCTTCTCTTTTGTGTTTCTTTGCATGTGCACACCTTGGTTTGATATAAATCCGATGGTGATATTTTATGATAGCAAAGAATCCACTTTCAAGACCCTTAAAGCGTGATTAAACAAGTGGAAGAGAAACATGGGCTGAGAGACAACAATACTTGATGTTGTATCTCATCTTTTACAATATTGGTACTTTTGTTTTTTATCTTTCCTGTCTATTTTTTTAGTATCATCAAGTTGCAATTATACATATATATATATATATATATATATATTACTTTATATGCTTTGTTATCTATTTATGGGTGATCCATTTTTTGAGTTTGATTTCCTTTCTTCTCTAGTCCTAGAGAAAGAAAGAAAAAAAAACTATTGAAAAATAGTTTATAGTTCCTATTCCATTAATGAAACAATAATCACCAAAATAAAATTGGTGTTTCTTCTCTAATTTTTCATAGAGAAAGAAAAAACATATCCATAGAAAGATGGTTTAAAGTTTCTATTCCTCTAATGAAACTATAATCATCAAATTAAAATTGGTGTCATCGCAGATTTTCATCGTTATTACGGTAATTAATCACATGCATGGTTCATGAACCTCCGGTCGATTTACTTCGGCATCTTTGTCCATTGGACAAAGATCATATGATTTATCATATGGTTTATATTTATTTGCCCGAAACCGTATGTCAAGAATAAGAATTCCCACAAAATGAATTTTTTTCCATATGCGATGATTAATACGACATCTTTTAGTTTGTCGAAACGATTTCGATAAATCATACAAACCAATTGAGTTGGTGTTAATTTTTTCCATCGTTTCCATAAGAAGAGAGAATATATTGGCATATTTTCCAAATTTTTGCCAATATGGTGCGATTTCGAAAACCAACTTGTACCATCAAATATGGTTTTATCAAATAATAAGACATTGGTGTCTATCCCTTTAAAGAAACTATTTATCAACCATAATATGGTGTTTTTCCTAGAAAAATAGCGATTTACGGTTTCTTTATCTTCTTAAAAAGAAACTTTCTCTTAATCAATCCCAAAACGGTTGAGATCGTTATTCGTAATATTTGCAAATTCCAGTGAATAAAAAATTACTGCATTCTTGAGGGATATATCGAGCAATTTTAATTTTTTCCTGATAATAATCTCCGAATTTTTTTGGACTGTTCCACTTGTAATTGGAATATGGTAGGACACTAAAGGTCAGTGGGTATGCACCCGGCTTGTTAGCCTATATTATTAGTCCTTGCAGTGACTAAATTGATCTTGAATTTAGTTTCTTTTGAAAAAGAAAGTGTCCATAATCTCATTCTAAATCACTATCTCTTTGGCCTTAGAGGTCATAGAATTATTTGGAGATTTATTTTCATATTTTATATGTTTTTGACTGTAACCAATGAAATTCATGGTTAATATTCAATTTGTATGTCATGTAGACTACAATTTAAATTTTTAAAGACAATTTTTTTTTAATGTCTTTTGAAGTCATTATCTAGAGTCCAACTGGTATTTTTCTTAAAATCCAGAATACATTCCGAGTATATGTCCTTGATTTAATCGTATAATACTCTACGAAACTTATTTTCGTATACGAGATGATAATACTTCCGCCATAATCAGGGGGAGACTATACACTATACGTTTCTCTCCCATCATGATTAGATTGAAAAAGGTTGTTATCTCAAATAGGCGCACAAATATTTTATTTTTATTTTAATAAGATTATGCCTCTTGGTAAGGCAAATCCAGTCACATATAACAAAAATTAGCATGTTAGAATAAGCTACAGATAATACTTCAATAGAGTCTATCAGAACAAGATTCGCATTCTCATAGTTCATATCTCCTCACTGGAAGATGGGGAGATTATAATGTCCGCGGGCACTGGTACCTGTATTTCGGTGATTTTTTTTTCAAGATATGCATACACTTGAGAATTGTGTAGGATCGTGATAAGCTAATATGATTGTCGAATATTCAGTTACAGTAGCTAATGAAATAATAAAAAATGGTGGTTTCGAACTCCTTTGCAAAGGAATATCGACATATGTGATTGGTTGGCATACAATTCAAATTAGATTAGATTTATTTCTCGATTAACGCAATTTTGGATCCAAGACTTAACACCTTAAAAGTGCCAATCCCATTAATTACAGGATGGATTAGTCATAATGTGTTATACGAGAAATCTGTTCGTTGTAAAAACGATTTGAGGGTTTTCTTTTTGCACAGACCCCAGGATTGTTTCAATAGTTGTTCTTCTTATATGACACATTTGGCGTGGCAGTGTTTGAAGGACTCGTATGTGGTCGGGGAACATATTCAAATTTGTGATCCTCGGAATATTCAAATTATATTCAGGCGGCCACCTGACTTGATTATGGCAGGGTTAGCAATCCTCAATGTATTTTTAATTTTTTTTTGTACAAAACCAAAAATCTGGATTAGTTGATTGATGCTATCAACTTTATAGGTCTTTTGAGGAGTCCTTAAAAACACCAAAATCCACGCTTTTGCGTCATAAATTTTATTTTATTTTCTTTCTTAAATTTGCAGTTAGAATTATGCTAGCATAAACCCGTCTTGAAGATAGACTAGATTTATTCTTTTGATGCTTATTTTTGAAAAACTCATGTAGTTGGGTTAGCATCGATAAATACATCAAAAGTTGTACTCTTTTCCCTTCGTTTCAGGTTTTGTCCCATGTGGTTTTCCTGACAAGGTTTTAGCGAGGCAACATCTCTGACGTTTAAATTTCTTTTAATGTTGATATTTGTGCTCTTTTTCCTTCGTCCATATTTTTTTCCCATTGGGTTTTACTGGCAAGGTTGTAGTGAGGCAATTTATTTCAACATAGTGGTCATCCAAGGGGGAGTTGTATCAATTTTTATTATTTGGTGGATTCCCACTATTCACTGGGTCATTTTGTTAGACCAAATCAACATAACCATCTCCTAGAAATTTGGATGTCCTTATGAACCCCATACAACGTGTTAATAAATATAGTTTTGTTCATTTACACTAATATATCTATAGCTTGGCATTTCAATGAAGAAACAACATCAACTATTTCTGCAAATCATTTTCGAGAATCTAGCAACCTAAGACACAAGTCGTCAATATATTTAAAGAAGAATGAAGACTCGAGAACAACAACTATTAGAAGACTTACACAAAAGAAGAGTTCATCAGTCAGCAATTTTCTTCACGAAAGAACAAGAATCTTTTGCATTCAAGAAATACGTTCATCAAATTAGGAAGTTGCGACTCAAAGATTTGCAAGCCAAGGTTTAACTGAAGTACTCATCAGGGGGAGCGCCATCATCAAAGGTGCATTTACTGGACTTATCGCGTTGTACTCTTTTCCTTTATCAAGGGTTTGCCCCACTGGGTTTTCCCTGTCAAGGTTTTAACGAGGCAACATTTGTGTGTCCAACATTGTTTCAAGTCTTTATGTTCTTATGCAATTTCAGGTTTTTCTCTTTTGAGTTTTTCTGGTATATTTGTAATGAGTTAGCCACAGTGGTCATCAGGGGGAGTGTTATAAACCTAAAGTTTAATTACTAAGATGCCATTTGTGTCTAAGATTAGGGTTTACATACCTTGGGCACCAAATCCTCTATCTATATAAATAGAGACTTGAACTCTGTGTTCCACACCTATATTAATAGAAATCTCTCTCTCGTCTTCCCTATCTATTTTCTAGTTTACAACATTATCCAAATTTTAAGATATCCAGATATATAATTGTGATGAGTCCTAAAAAGTGCATATTTCTATATATTTTTCTTGGCATTTAACTCATCTTTTGTGCATTAATTCTACATTTTATCCCATATTCTGTATTTTCTTTGTTTTCAAGAATAAATATTTTTATTAACTAATTTTGCATTTTTAGGTAATAAATAAAGTTTGGATGAATAGTGGAGCGGAAAAGAGCAGAAAAGTGGTGAAAATCCGGGAGGAATTACACAAGGAAACCGCGAAGAATGTTGTGCACAAGACCAGAAGGATGAAAATGGGCTCACAAAGGAAGAAATTATTCTTAAAGAAGAAGTGGGCTCAAGATTGTTTAATCCCAAACACATTTCCTAAACCCAAACCCATTTTCTAAGCCTAAAATCAATACCCAAACCCGTTTCCCCTCTTAACCGTCAGATTGGATCCATTCCATCATCCAACGGTCGCTTCATCACAGTGCATCAAACTCTGAAGCTCCTGTCTAACACTACAGCACCTAACTCCATCTGGAGCCATCTGTTTTGTTGTGTCTCACAATCCTACGGTCACTGCAAGCATTGCCATCTCAGCCGATAGATTCGATCCAGATGTGTCGATCCAACGCTTTAACTCACTGGACATCGAATTCTGATACATCCGCTCAACACCCTAGTACCTAACCCTATTCCTACCCAACCAAACACCCCCCTCACTCTTTTCCATCGACTCCATCTTCTCTTTCTCCCCTCACATCCTCTGCAACCTCCATGTCCGCCACCATCTCCTCCACCTGCTATCCCAACTGCTCCGCCATCACCACCATAATTACCACAGCGTCAAACAATGATAACCCATCATTGTTCCCCTCTCCCTAGTCCATCTATTCTACCTATTTCACACATATCCTTCTCCGAAACCCTAGGTGTGAAGTGGGTAAATTAGGTCGATCTAGAGTCAAATTGGCGGTATGGGAAGCAAGAGAGGACCAATGACAAGCATGGATCGAAGTTTGATTGGATTCAGAGATTAGGTAAAATTTTAATTTCAATTTTTAAAACCCTAATTTTTCTGACATTGGGGATTTTTTGGGGGAATCGATTACATGTTTAATTGAAGTATGGGTTAGTATATTAGGGTTGTTATCAGAGTTAGGTAGGATTTTTTTTGATTTAATTTGTATTTTCACCAAACCCTAATTGGACTGATGTGGTCCTGTTTTGGGGAAAGTTGGTTTGTGTATAAATAGGGATGATGGGTGTGTGTTAGAAGTCATGCCTGGACTAGCCAGTGCTTCACCCAAGAGGACTGGAATATCCAGTGCCTCAAGGGTTAGTTTTTATTTTAAATGATGTTGTGCATTTCAATTGTTTTTATCCTATCCATGCTTTGATCTTGTTGTGCTTGAATTGTCTAGGATTGAATATCCTTATAGGTTGTTAAAACACTAAGCAAGCTTCTCTGCGGGTAGTTGCAGTGTGAGAGCCCCAACTATCACAAGGTTTAGAATTCATCTTAGTGCCTTTAGCCTCCTTTCTAGACCAACCCTTAGATGAACAGCCGGCTTTGAACCGCAACTGTCATCTAGTTATTCAGAAATCCTAGAAGATGACTGATAACTAACAAGGGACAAGAACATAGCTGGAGGACCTGCCTTTGTTTCTTTATCACTGTCCTTGGCTCACAGCCTTGGTTTGTTTATCTTTGTTTCAATGTTTCTTATTCACTGCCACTGAATTTCACTTTCTTTGTTCTCTGTCACTGTTACCTCATTGCTTTAGTTACTGCCTTTTTAATTTAGATAACTAGCTTAAAAACTTCAACTATACACCCTAGTCTCTGTGGTTCGACCCTGCCTTGCACACTCACTACAACAGACCCTGTGCACTTGCAGGTATCATTTCTGTGAATCTTTTAGAGAGCCACCAAGTTTTTGGCGCCGCTGCCGGGGACTTGGCGTTGTGTGGTTGTTGTTCTTTTTATCTTACTTTGCTGTTGTTTTTTTTTTTGTAACTTAGCTGCTGTGTAGTGTAACTTAGTGTAACTTAGTTGCATTGCATACTGTCATGTCATACTTGCATATCATTGCATAATTTTCATAACTTAGGAGCATTTTCATCTTGCATTTGCATATTCATCCTGCATCATCTGTTTTCTTGCATCTTAGTAGCTCTGTAACATGCTGTGTAGTGCAAGCATCTCTGGCCATGTTTATCTTGTAGCAGTTGCATATCTTGCTCTCAAGTTATTGAAACTTCTGGGACTAAGAACTTGGTTGAGTGACAGGTACTGCTGAAGCTGTGCTGCTGCTGGTGCTGCAACTAATTGGTGCTGAGCCTCTGGTGCTCTTGCTGTTGTTGCTGCATCTGTGCTGCTACTTTCTTCTTCTCCCTGCTGTTGCTGAAGCTGTTGCCCCTCCTGCTGCTGCTGCTTGCACTGCCTCTGCTGCTGCTGATGCTCCTGTGCATGCTGCGTCACTCTTTGCTGTTGCATCTTCTTTCCTGCAAATTTCTTGCTTGTGCACTAAGTGCATTGCTGTTTCTCTTCTATGCACTGTTGCATTCTCCTACTTGCTGCTGCTGCTGCTCTGCTGCGCTTGTTGTTGTTGTGAAATTGTTGCATTGAACCAGGCTCTTGCACTGAATTGTAGCTGCTGGCTAGCCCTTGCTTGCTAGCTAGCTAGTTGAATCTGCCCCTGGTGCTGCCTTAAAGCCCCTGCTGCTGGTGCAAATCCCTGAACTGGTGAAGCTGCTGAGCCTTGATTGCTGGTGAAGTTGCTACCTGTTGTTGCAAAGCCCTTGCTTGCTTGCTTTGTCATATTTGGGCTTCACCATTTTGAACCTGAACTGGTGCCCCTGTTGTTGCTGAAGCTGTTGCCCCTCCTGGTGCTGCTGCTGCTTGCACTGCCTCTGCTGTTGCTGGTGAACTGGTGGAACTGAGGATGTTACTTTCCCCTGTTGCTGCTAACTGCTGCTTCCTTCTGCACCTGTTGCTGTGCTGCTAAGGCTGAAACTTGCTGAACCAAAGCTGCAGCTAGAACCCAAGCCAAACTGGTCTGTAATACAAGCCAAAGAAGAAAGACCAAAGCCCAACTGGGCTTCAACAAGAGCTTAGGATGATCAAAATCCCAACTGGGCTTTTGCAACCAAACTGAACAGTTGGGCTGTGCTTCACAGGTAAGCCTAAACCCATTAAAAGAACCCAAACTGTGGGCTTCCATTTTTCTTGTGGGCTTGTAATATTAAACCCAACATTTGGGCTTATATTTTCTATTGGGTTTGTAATTAATTTCTTGTGGGCTTGTTTGTTTAATTTCTTGTGGGCTTGTGGTTTTAGATTGATTTGGGCCTGTTGTTTTAATTAAAAAAAAAAACTGAACTTTTGAAGTTGGGCCTCATATTTTAGTTAGTAGCTAGCCAAAGCCCAACTGAATTTCTGGGACTGTGGGCTTAACATCCATTTGAAAACTAAACATTTGCACTGTGGGCTTGACCCAAAAACAGAAAACGTTTTCAAAGCCCAGTTGGGCCTCGACCTTTGGCTATTTAAGAGCCCAAATTTCAAATTGTTACCTGGGCTTGTTTCTGAACTGTGGGCCTGAACCAAACTTCGAGTGGGCCAAAATTCCAAAAACCAACAGTGAGCTTTACTCACCAGCAGTGGGCCTGTTTTTTTTCAAAAACGTAGCTGGGCTTCGCAAAACCCAACAGTGGGCTTGGTCTCCTTATCCCATTAAAAACCAAAATTTTTCTTTTTCCCTAAAAAACCAAATTTTATTCCAGCAACCCATTAAAACCAAAAGGCCTTGCTCCCGATTTTAAAACCAAATTTTTCTTTTCAAAACCCATTAAAAACCAAATGTCTCCCGACAAAACCAAATTTTTCCCAAAAAGTCCAATCCCATTAAAAACCAAATTTTCTTGTATATAATCCAGTAGATAAAAATTTTAAAAATCCTTTTGTTCTTTTTGTATATATTTTGCTAATCCAATATGATCTCGGCTGACATATGTTGGATTCTTGCCTTGAATAACGGAGTTCTAATCTTGCTTTCGCCGAAATCGGGTATTCTCTTTCCTTTTTCTCTACTCAACATGATCCTCTTCACATGTTGTATTATAATTTTGTTCATATTTTGAAACATTGAGGACAATGTTTAGTTTAACTTTGGGGGTATAGAGTAGATACCACGATCACATGTTATAATTGAAAACAAGAACTCCTTCTTTTTGAAAAAAATTAAAAAATTGAAAAAAAATAAAAAATAAAAAATCATAAAAATGGAGCTCATTTACCTTGAAATGTTGACTCTTGTGCAAATATGTAAATTTTAGGAGTCTTAGTCTAGATATTTAGGCACCCTGATTCTAGCACAATTCACATGTGATAAGAAACTTGCACGCGCACGATCTACCAATACATGTATAGCCTCGATCTTCAAGGTGTTTGATAGGAAGTTAGATTGCTAATCACTTTAGAATACTGAATGAGACTTGACTAGCTTGTTCTTTGGTTGGCTGGGATAGAAGTTGGAGGATACGTTAAGAAAAGCAACCATAGAATTTGACCGGATGCATTCGATAAGGGCCACCTCTTGCTAAGAGTCATGTAATTATGTTTTTTTGTTCATGTATCAAAAGTGTCACTATGTTGTAAAGATCAAAGTTATTTCTTCAAAAAAAAAAAAAATAATCAGAAAAATCAGAAAAATCAGAAAAATTCAGAAAAATCAAAAAAATATCAGGAAAAAAATAAAAAAAATAAAAAAAAAATCAAATATTTATTTATTCCATGTTTTGTCATGTTAAAGACAATAGTTCTCTCTTGTTCCAAAAATAAAAGAGAGTAATCAATGTAAATAAGAGTCATGTAAAGAGTCATCTTTTTGTTGTAAATAGTCTTGTAATAAGCAAGGAGGGTGCAGCCATCGATGTATAACGCGGGTAAACTGAAATATCACCAACTCATTGGGTGAACATTCACAATTCTCGTAAAGCCGGACAGCTAGCTTGGCTTAGAATTCGGTTCTTAGCCTAAAAACTATCTCTTGGTGATTAGTAGTCATAACTTCAGGTCATTCTAGAAACATGTGAAGATACACTTTACACTCTTATCACGTGTCTTTAGTTGTTATCAGTGCTAGGATTGTGCCTTTGATAGCTAGATTGACATCTCCATTTTGCTGTGAGCTTAAACTGTCTTGCACATGTCACATTTGATGGAATATGAGCTTATATTTTGTCCTAGAACTTTGTAGGTACGTTCTAAGCAAACCTTCACGAGACTTCACTCGTCCACTAGGGACACTTAGTGGTTTAAAAGGCTTAGTTCATATGCTAAATGCATTCGAGAGACCAGCGACAGTGGTGTAGGTAGGATTTCCTTAGTTTTGTTTTACTTGAGGACAAGTAAAATTCAGGTTTGGGGGTATTTGATGAGTCCTAAAAAGTGCATATTTCTATATATTTTTCTTGGCATTTAACTCATCTTTTGTGCATTAATTCTACATTTTATCCCATATTCTGTATTTTCTTTGTTTTCAAGAATAAATATTTTTATTAACTAATTTTGCATTTTTAGGTAATAAATAAAGTTTGGATGAATAGCGGAGCGGAAAAGAGCAGAAAAGTGGTGAAAAGCCGGGAGGAATTACACAAGGAAACCGCGAAGAATGTTTTGCACAAGACCAGAAGGATGAAAATGGGCTCACAAAGGAAGAAATTGTTCTTAAAGAAGAAGTGGGCTCAAGATTGTTTAAGCCCAAACACATTTCCTAAACCCAAACTCATTTTCTAAGCCTAAAATCAATACCCAAACCCGTTTCCCCTCTTAACCGTCAGATTGGATCCATTCCATCATCCAACGGTCGCTTCATCACAGTGCATCAAACTCTGAAGCTCCTGTCTAACACTACAGCACCTAACTCCATCTGGAGCCATCAGTTTTGTTGTGTCTCACAATCCTACGGTCGCTGCAAGCATTGCCATCTCAGCCGATAGATTCGATCCAGATGTGTCGATCCAACGCTTTAACTCACTGGACATCGAATTCTAATACATCCGCTCAACACCCTAGTACCTAACCCTATTCCTACCCAACCAAACACCCCCCTCACTCTTTTCCATCGACTTCATCTTCTCTTTCTCCCCTCACCTCCTCTGCAACCTCCATGTCCGCCACCATCTCCTCCACCTGCTATCCCAACTGCTCCGCCATCACCACCATAATTACCACAGCTTCAAACAATGATAACCCATCATTGTTCCCCTCTCCCTAGTCCATCTATTCTACCTATTTCACACATATCCTTCTCCGAAACCCTAGGTGTGAAGTGGGTAAATTAGGTCGAGCTAGAGTCAAATTGGCGGTATGGGAAGCAAGAGAGGACCAATTACAAGCATGGATCGAAGTTTGATTGGATTCAGATATTAGGTAAAATTTTAATTTCAATTTTTAAAACCCTAATTTTTCTGACATTGGGGATTTTTTGGGGGAATCGATTACATGTTTAATTGAAGTATGGGTTAGTGTATTAGGGTTGTTATCAGAGTTAGGTAGGATTTTTTTTGATTTAATTTGTATTTTCACCAAACCCTAATTGGACTGATGTGGTCCTGTTTTGGGGAAAGTTGGTTTGTATATAAATAGGGATGATGGGTGTGTGTTAGAAGTCATGCCTGGACTAGCCAGTGCTTCACCCAAGAGGACTGGAATAGCCAGTGCCTCAAGGGTTAGTTTTTATTTTAAATGATGTTGTGCATTTCAATTGTTTTTATCCTATCCATGCTTTGATCTTGTTGTGCTTGAATTGTCTAGGATTGAATATCCTTATAGGTTGTTAAAACACTAAGCAAGCTTCTCTGCGGGTAGTTGCAGTGTGAGAGCCCCAACTATCACAAGGTTTAGAATTCATCTTAGTGCCTTTAGCCTCCTTTCTAGACCAACCCTTAGATGAACATCCGGCTTTGAACCGCAACTGTCATCTAGTTATTCAGAAAGCCTAGAAGCTGACTGATAACTAACAAGGGACAAGAACATAGCTGGAGGACCTGCCTTTGTTTCTTTATCACTGCCCTTGGCTCACATCCTTGGTTTGTTTATCTTTGTTTCAATGTTTCTTATTCACTATCACTGAATTTCACTTTCTTTGTTCTCTGTCACTGTTACCTCATTGCTTTAGTTACTTCCTTGTTAATTTAGATAACTAGCTTAAAAACTTCAACTACACACCCTAATCTCTGTGGTTCGACCCTGCCTTGCACACTCACTACAACAGACCCTGTGCACTTGCAGGTATCATTTCTATGACTCTTTTAGAGAGCCACCAAATTGATGTCAAAATTCTAGTGTTAATAGAGAATCCACGGTTCATCGTATATTTGAAGTGTTACTCTTATGAAAAAAAAGGTTAGTATTGCAAAAAATATTCATATGTTTAGAATTTTGATTATGTTGTTTACAAAATGTTAGTCATAATAAGCCAGGTGGATCTTACTTCAATAGGAATACTAATGATTAGATTGCAACTAGTGTTAGACCTCAGGAGTTGCATTTTTTTATCAAAAAAATGAAGGCTCTAAATCAGGTTCATCCAATGACAGTACAACATCCTCTAACGACGAAGATCCCTTCCAAGTTAAGGTTTTTGTCCAATGTATCAACCTTGTAGTCTTGTTCTTGTCTAGATACAAGTATTAAGTTAACGTATGTTAAACTTAAAAGCCTTACAAACTGTTTTTCTAAATTTGACAGGTAAAATAATTTGTGTGTCTAATAATTACTGACCACGGTTTCACATTTGCATACATCAAATTTACATTTGCAGTTCATGTGTGCAGTGACAAACCTAGAACAAAAGTTCAATGGGGGCATTGATCCAGAGCTAGCCTTGAGAGCGGTTCCTATAGAATTTCTAAGAATTAGTCAAAAATCCATCTACAGAGCTGTTTGAAATCCATGAGGAGCCTAAATTGGTTGTCAGATTAACATCATAAGGATCTCTCTAAGTTTTATCAGTTAAAAAATTAATTGGCAAAACATAAAGGCGGTCCACTGTTAACAATAAAACTAAAATAGCTCAAAGTTTTGTCAGTTAGATTACGAGTACTGGAATGAGGTTAGCAAACCAATATTTCCACTAAACTTAGCAAATTAATCTAAACGTTTATGTATATAAGATTCTATAATCGATTTTAAAGTTAACTGTTGGTATGATTTCATAACACAATTTCCTCAAACCCCCAATAATATTTTATCACTTTGATTATGTTGGAGAAAATGAGTTTTTAATATAGAATTATTAGTCTTGGTGTGGTTTGATCTTAGGACCTAACGGTTTCTATGGACACTTGTTCCTTTTCATGAAGGAATGAAAGAGATAACATTGGATAAAATTATAAATGTATACCACCATATAACTATGAACCTTAGTTAGTTATACCATATAACTATGAATCAACCAAGGTCTATTCTTTTCTCAATAACTTCTTTTGGGAAAAAATAGAACAAGATTTTAGTTCTTTAAACGGTTTTTGCTTAATGGGGCGGTTGACCTGCTTGGAATTATTTTCTTACCAAAAATAATTAATGTCTTAGCTGTTTTTGCCTATTTTGAAAACCTTTTGATCAGTTGCGCATCGTAGATTTTTTTTCCCAGGTGGCGTGGGAGTGAGATTTTCTTACTAAAAATTATTTATGTCAACATAATTAATGTCTTAGCCGTTTTTTCCCGTTTTGAAACCTTTTGATCAGTTGCGCACCGTAGCTATTTTTTCCCAAGTGGCGTGGGCGTGAGAGACTTGCCATAGCTAGTGCTTATATGCACAAGTGTGAGTCAACCAAGATCTATCTTTTCTCAACAATTTTTTTGGAAATTTCTTTTGGAAAAATAAAATAACGATTTCTTAAACGGTTTCTGCTTAATGATGGCGGATGACCTGCACGGGATTATGTTGTTGCCAAAAGTAAAATTGATAAAAAGGAAATTTTATTGCTTAGGGGGGAGAATAGTTACAGTCTTTTGCAAGAATACTGCAAATATCATCCGGGAAATTATCCAATACATTAATGTTAGCAGCTGTTTGTCTAACAGATTTTGCAACTGCATCAGCCACTTGGTTGTCTCTTGTACTAACAAAAGAGAAGTTGCATTGCAGAAAATTTGAGTTAGGATACTTTATTTCTTTAAGTAAATTCATGTTTTCCCATAGAATTAGGAACATTATCTTGAAGTGACTGAATGACCAGCTTTGCATATGCTTCTATGTGAATTCTTGAAAGTTGTTTTTCCTGCGCCCACACCAAATCTTCACGTATGGCCATACATTCATCAGTTTCTGGACTTAAAATTCCATCTGCATAGAATCCTTTGATACCTTCACAGCAACCTGTAGAAGTACGCAGCACAATACCAGTTCCAAGAGTATTAGTATCATAATCAAAAGAGGCATCTACATTAAAATTTAAAACATTTTGCATAGGGGGCTGCCATTGTGAAAAACTATTATGCAAAGTGTTATGAAAGTGTTCATCAGATTCATGTAATTGAGAATGAGAGTTAAGATGATAAATAATTTTTGCATGGAACTAAAAGGGTTAAGAGTTACTCCTTGAAATACTGCATCACATCTGTCTTTCCAGATGATCCATGCACTGATCATTAAAGTATATAATATTTTTTCATTAGTAGAACTGTTGCTACTTGTAAACCAACTTTCTACCCATTCTGAGACTGTATTGCAACTGTTTTGCACTTTATCAATGTCTACATTAACCAACCTCCATATTGATCTGACACAATGAAATAACAGTTGTTCCATGGTTTCAGCAATATCACCACATATTGCACACTGAGTTTTCATGCTGGTATTGTATATAGATCAAGCTTACACCGAGTAGAATTAGTTTCATGTATGCATTTCCATGCAAACAACTTAACCCTGTGAGCTGTATTACACTTCCATAACACCTTCCATACAATGTTTGGAATAGCTCTTCCATTAACTTGAACTTCTGTATTACTCATAGTGAGCTTCTTGTAAGCACTTTTAATAGTGAATTTACCATCCTTTGCTGGCATACAGACCATTATGTATTTCTTTGAAGTATCGAGAAATAAACTCCGAATTCTCTGAGAAGTACCAGAATCAAAGAGCAGGTTAAGAAGTTCTATGTTCCACTTATTGGTGTTTGGTAGAATTAGTTCTTCCACTTCTTGATAAAATCTGTGAAACTCATTAACAGTTTGAGGTGGTGAAGTAAGACCAGGAACCCATCTATCCAACCATATTTTAGCCTTCTTACCATTATTGACTTCCATGAAATAATTTTGTTGAACAACTTGAATACCTCTGATAATACCATTCCAAGTATATGAGCAGTTAACAGCTTTAAAATTTTGATGAAGAATATCTCCATTACTGAAATATTCCAAGTGCATATGATTCTGTACACAGTCTCCATGATATCTTAGTAAGAAGAGCTAAGTTCAGCATTTCTAAGTCCCTAAAATCCAGACCACCCATATCTTGAGGTTTACAAACTTTGAGCCAAGTAAGAGGATTAGAATCGTTGTTAGAATGATAACCCCAAAAGAATTTTCTCCGGATAGTTGTAAGTACTGAGGAGATTATTAGGAAACCTAAATGTACCCATTTGATAAATTGGTACTGAATTCAACACATGCTTTATCATTGTTGACCTGCCAGACTGAGTGAGGGATGTAGATGACCATGCTGAATATCTGTTCATGAAATTTTCTTCAATAGCCTTGAATGATTCTTGTTTAGAGTGACCCAAAAGCAAAGGAGAACCAAGATATCTTTCTTTGGAATTCATAATCTTAACTCCTAAAATCTGAGTAAGAGTTTCAGCTACAGAAGGGTTGTTTGTTTTTTTTTACTGAAATGCACTAAAGATTTTTCAAAGTTGATGACCTGACCTGATTGTGAGCTGAAGTTTTGAAGAAGTTCCAAAAGATTGTTAATTGAGGAGAGATTTGCCTGAGTGAAAATCAAGCAGTCATCTGTAAATAGCAAATGATTAATGGTTGGAGAGTTGGCAGCCACTTTAATACCTTTGAGGGTGTTATTTTGATGAGTAGAAGAAAGATTCCTTGAAATTTCATTGCAAGGATGAACAGATATGGTGATAATGGATCATCTTGTCTAATGCCTCTTGTAGGGTGAAAGTCTTCACAAGGAGTACCATTAAGCAACACAGAAAGAGATGTTGTGCTGATGCATTAATAAACAAGGTCAAAAAAAATCATCACAAAAGCCAAAATACTTGAGAACTTTAATTAAGAAGTTTCATTCTGGTCTGTCAAAAGCCTTTGACATGTCTAGTTTTAAAGCCATCCAACCAATTTGACCTATTTTCTTCTTCATGGAATGAATAATCTCTTGGGCTATGACTGTATTGTCACTTATTAGTCTTCCAGAAACATATGCAGCTTGGTATGGAGATATAATTTTCTCCATAACAGGCTTCAGTCTGTTTAACAATAATCTTGGATATCATCTTGTATGAAGAATTGCAGAGGCAAATTGGTCTAAAATTGATTTTTTCTTCTTAGGAATGAGAGAGATAAATGTTTCATTAAGTTGTTTAAAAAAATGAGGGAGGATCCATGGACACTCTTAGATGGACAAGGTCAGACAAGATTTGCGTCATTTTCTCCGGTAAACTCAAACGACAATGAATTTAAGTCTAATATTTTATTGATATGTTCCTAGTATAATACTTTACATTCCAACCTAAAATGAATGCAATTCGAGATATAAAACCTAACCATCTACCGATCTTAATTTCAACCGTTAATTTTGAATGACTGATATTCAAAGGGGTAGATGGTGGTTTTATACATCTCGAATTGTGCTCATTTTTTGTTGGAATGTAAAATCTTATAAGAAGAATATACCATCAAAATATTAGACTTAAATTCATTATCGTTTGGGTTTTGCGGAGAAAATGACACAAATCATGTCCGACCTTTTCCATCTAAGAGCGTCCATAGATCCTCCCTCTTTAAGAATATGCTTAGTTTCAAAAAATCTTGTGATCATCTGACAAATATCTTCACCAATAATCCTCCGCTAACTTTTGTAGAAGCCTGCTTGGAAACCTTTTGGACTTGGTGCACTCCAGTTCTCCATACTCTTGAGTGTGTCATGAATTTCTTGATGAGAAGGAACTCTACTTAGTGACGAATTATCAGCGTCAGATATAATTGTGGGAATAAGCATGAAGAGGCTTTCATCAAAAGTAACAGTAACTGAAGTACTTATTTCCTTGAAATGAGAAGTAAGATGCTGAGCTATTTCTTCCCTTGTGTGTAACCAATTGTTGTTATGATCTTGTAGAGAATCAATATTGTTCCTCAATCTTCTTCTATTTGTCTTGTTATGAAAATACTTGCTATTATTACCCATTTCTTTTATAAAGTGATCTCTGGACTTTTGCTGACATAAATCATTTTTGTACTTCTGCCATTTAGAGAGGTCCTTGTTGATGTTTAAAATCTTGTTGTGGTTTTCATCAGAAGAAGGTTGTTCCTGTTAAATATCCAATCCAAAAAAATGTATCAACAATAATTTATGTTTAATATAATGTGCAGTTTAGTATCTTAGCTATTTTTGCGCGTTTTGAAAATCTTTCGATTAATTGCGCACTATAATTTTTGTTATTAATCAAATTTATTCATCATTAACTGCATCTTATATCAAATCAAATTTCACTCCCTATAAAAGCAAAAAGATTTGTTCATTCCAAAATGTACCAGAAGCGGCTATTATCCCCACTTTTTTTCACCTCTTCTTGCTTTGTTTTGCGCATTATGTGTTTATATCTTTCTCTAATCTCTGTTGTTGAGTTCATATGAGCGAGCAAATATTGTAGTACTATACAATATTTGTATCGGGCAGTTTTGTCACGGACTTAACTTCACTATGGGGTATTAGAATCGCTCATTATTGAGGTGTACTGGTAAAATAATTATGTTAAGGGGAACTTGATGATCAAGTAACTCTGTTCTCGGTACGTTGTTTGTCAATCAATAATCCAATTCAGTTTTCAGCAATTCTCTTTGACAATATTTTTCTAGTATTTCATTGTTGTAGATACAACAAGTCAAGATTGTGTATATTAGGGTAAGTAAGAGAAGAGAAAAAGAGGGTTTAGAAGAACTATTTTCTGTATTACTGAATACGTTTTTACAGTACAATATTGCAAAGCCTTAACAACCTATTTATATAAACAGGCTTTGTAGAATTCTAAACGTGTAAAGACTTGGAATACAAGTATTGCCTAATATAATCCTTTTCCTAAAATACAAGACATTCTATGTATATAGAGTTCTAGAAGATTACATAACTAATGATGCTCTAACACCCTCCCGCAAGCGCAACGGGTCATCTTGAACCGTTAGCTTGATCCTTAGAGAAGCAAACCGGTCTCTAGAAAGAGGTTAGGTAAATATATCCGCAACTTGATCTTTAGAAGAAATAAATCGAACATCCATCTTTTTAGAAGCCACTTGATCACGAACAAAATGATAGTCTATCTCTATGTGTTTTGTTCGAGCATGAAATATGGGATTAACCGTAAGATATGTAGCTCCAAGATTATCACACCACAGAATAGGCGGAGACTGAGTTGATACTTGTAATTACGAAAGAAGAGACTGAATCCACATGATTTCAGCAGTAGCAATAGCAAGACCACGGTATTCAGCTTCAGTGCTTGAACGAGAAACTGTCTTTTTGTTTACGAGCACTCCAAGAAATAATATTATTTCCCAGAAAGATACAATTTCCACTAGTAGAACGACGATCTTCCAAAGAACCAGCCCAATCTGAATCGGTATAAGCAGTGAAAGATAATTGCAAGGTGTTGGCAGGTTTAAGGAAAATTCCAAAAGTAGAAGTATCTTGTAGATAACATAATATACATTTAACTAGACTCTAGTGATATTCTGTTGGAGCATGCATAAATTGACAAACTTTATTGACTGCATAAGCTAAATCAGGACGAGTAAATTTCAAGTATTGCAGTGCACCAACAATACTTCTATATTCAGTAGCATCAGTTAATAAAGTGCTACAATCAGACGATATATCTCCAGTTGTGCTGAGTGGAGTTTTAATTGGTTTAACACCATCCATTTTTGCTCTAATAATAAGATCATGAACATATCTCCTTTGCGTAAGAAATAATCCGGAAGACGTACGTTTTGCTTCAATTCCTAGAAAGTAAGATAAAGTACCAAGATCTTTAATTGCAAACTCAGTTTGTAAAGAAGCACGAATAGATTGTAATCCTGAAGAACTCGAGCCAGTGAGAATAATATCATCAACGTAAACGAGTAAGAAAACAATACCAGTGTCATCACGTCGAATAAAGAGTGAAGAATCACACTTTGAAGTAACGAATCCATTATGCAATAAGAAAGTACTGAGTCGATTGTACCAAGCACGTGGAGCTTGCTTTAATCCAGAAAGAGAACGATGCAGCTTACAAACATATGTAGGAAAATTGGGATCAACATATCCTGGTGGTTGTTTCATGTAAACTTCCTCTTCAAGATTGTCATGTAAAAAGGCATTCTGAACATCAAATTGATTAATAGGCCAGTTATGAGAGAGTGCCAGTGTAAGAATTACCCGGATAGTACAAGGCTTTACAACCGGACTATAGGTTTCACCATAATCAACATTTTCCTGTTGATTAAATCCTTTTTCTACTAGTCGAGCTTTACGGCGTTCAATAGAACCATCTGGTTTTCTTTTAATACGATAAACCCATTTACAACTAATGAGATTCATAGAAGGATGATAAGGTACTAGAGTCCACGTACCATTTCGAAGTAATGCATTATACTCATTAACAGAAGATTCACGCCAGTGTGGATTTGCCTGAGCTTGTGAATAACAGGTTGGTTATAGTTCAGAATCTGCAACAAGAGCATACTTAGATGTATTAGGCTTAAAGATCTCGTCCTTAGCCCTGGTAATCATTGGATGACCCGTAGTTTCAGAAACACTTGTAGTAGGCAGTGTAGGATGATCTGGAGCTGACAAAGTAGTTGATGCAGCAGGAGACGAAGAAACTGAAGCAGAAGCTGATGAAGAGGCTGGCGAAGAAGCTGACGCAGTAGCTGACGAAGAAGCTGATGCAGTAGCTGACGTAGGCAATGCAGATTCTAAATTTAATGATAGAAATAAAGCACCAGATGATGATTCAGCTTGAGGCAAACTGTCTGTTAACATATTAGGGCTACCAGTCGGCAAATGAGTGTGCATACTATCACCAGGAAATGGTGAAGTTGGCACAAAATTATGAGAGGAGCATACAAAGAACGGAAGATCGTGCATGGAGGCAGATGTTACCTGATCGTTAGTTGAGGGAGATGGTGTCGACGACGCAGCAAAGGGAAAGATAGTATCATTGAACACGACATGAAGACTCACATAAATCCTACCAGTAGGTATATGAAGACACTTGTAACCTATATCCTATAAAAACACAAGGAGATGATAAAGGTTCCATTTTATGAGACCTATACAGGCGAAGATGAGGATAACATAGACAACCAAAGACACGTAAAGACTGGTAATCTGGTAAAACGCCAAAAAGAGTTTCATACGGAGATACTTGTGCAAGAGATGAAGACGGCACACGATTCATTAAGTAACAAGTTGTGAAAAAGGCATCATACCAATAAGAAGAAGGGATATAAGCCATAGATAGCAAAGTAAGACCAGTCTCACGAATATGTCGATGGCGATGTTCAACTAAACCATTTTGCTCAGAAGTGTGTGGACACGAAAATCGATGAAAAATACCATGTTGTTGAAGATAAGGGGTAAGTTTGAGATATTCTGCAGCATTGTCAGATTGGAAATTTTTGATTTTTCGATCAAACATATTTTCAACATGTTTTTGAAACACAAGAAAAATAGAGTAGACATCAGACTTATGAGATAAAGGAAACATCCAAGTAAAACGACTATGAGCATCAATAAAAATAACGTAGTATCTATAACCTTCATTAGACAAAATATGAGAAGGACCCAGACATCAGAAACAATTAAGTCTAGAGGATGCAAATATTGAGTCATACTAGAAGAAAATGGTAACTTATGACTCCCATGCTCATGACAAGAGGAGCAAAAGGTTATAGTTTTACTAGATACTGGAAGGGAAAATTTTGAAATAATATGACGCACAGTTCGCATCATAGGATGTCCTAATCTAGAATGCCAATTATGCAGACTTGCTCTTTCACCAACACATGCTTCTGGAGAAACTGAGGAAGCATCCAGTTCATAGAGACCACTTTTTCTACGGCCGCGTAGAAGAACCTTCCCTGTACACCGATCCTTTACAAGACAAAAGTCAGGATGAAACTCGAACAACACATTATTCTCACTTGTAAGACGAGCAACTGATAATAAATTATGGGAGATATAAGGAGTATAAAACGTGTTGAAGAGATGTAACTTATGATCAGGTGTCCCTAGGATTGAGGATCCAACATGAGAGATAGGAATAGAATCACCATTACCGAGTTTGATTTGATCAGGGCCATTATACTCTGAGTGAATATGCAAGCGAGAGAGATCATTAGTAATATGATCTGTAGCGCCACTATCTGGAACCCACGGAGCAGTAGAGCCATAGTTTGGTGCTTGAGCAACATACGCACGAGGAGCAGAAGAAGTTTGAGAAGATGAAGCCTGTGAACGCCGTGGTGGTTGAGGACGAAAAGTTCTGTCAAAACGCTTCCAACAAAGGTGAGCAGTGTGACCCGGTTTGTGACAGAGTTGGCAAGGCACTGGTTGACGAGTATTTCCAGGCAGCATCTGAGAAGAGTTTGTGCGTTGTTGATAAGCAGATCCTGACAGGTTGGACTTGGAAGAGGATGCAACATTGGCAACAGGTTGAGAGTGCAACATCGTTTGTTGTTATTCCACACGCAGTTCAAAAGTTAGGAGGCAGGTTATGAAATCCTCAAGTTTCATCGTACCCATTGATGTGGTAAGGGAAGTAACAATGGCATCATAAGATGTATCCAACCCAGCAAGGATGCAATGGCGTAGTTCGGTGTTGGTGATTGTAGTGTCTGCGGCGGCCAAGCTGTCGACAATATCACGAGCACGATCAATGTATTCCCTCATCGATAGAGAACCTTTCTTCAAAGCTCTTAACTCACATTGGAGATGATGAATGTGAGCATCATATTTAGAAGCAAAAAAAGACTCAAGAGATGACCAAACTTCATGCGAGGTAGTGAGACGGTGGACTTTCCTTAAGACAGCAGGAGTTAAAGAAGAAAAAATCCATCCAAGAAGAATATGATCATGTTTAACCCAGGGAGCATATTCTGGATTAGGGTTTTCAGAGTTTTCAAGAGTTGCAGAGGGGCAAGGTTTATCACCGTTAACATAACCATCTAGATCATATCCCTGAAGATAAGGTAAAAATTGAGCACGCCAAAGTGAATAGTTTGTTTCATCTAGTTTGACAGTAATGATGTGATGTGGTTGGGAGAAGACAGAAGAAGCCATCATGGATTGTGAAGAACCGGTAATTGTAGAGACTGTAGAGATTGTAGAAGATGCGGAAGACATGGAGAATCGAACAAGGATGATAACAAGTCGAGATTGTGTATATTAGGGTAAGTAAGAGAAGAGAAAAAGAAGGTTTAGAAGAACTATGTTTTGTATTACTGAATACGTTTTTACAGTACAATATTGCAAAGCCTTAACAACCTATTTATACAAAGAGGCTTTGTAGAATTCTAAACGTGTAAAGACTTGGAATACAAGTATTTCCTAATATAATCTTTTTTCTAGAATACAAGACATTCTATGTATATAGAGTTCTAGAATATTATGTAACTGATGATGCTCTAACACAACAGATTAATTACACTCCATTTCTGTCACAAAAGTTGCACTAACAGTCGTCCTCTTTGATTGCACACCATTTTGATTTGTTTATTAATGAAAGATTACACACCATTTCAATACAGAAATCAAACAAATAATTCAGACTTCAAACAAAGTACAAGAGACAACGAAGAGAAAGACAAGGAGATAACGGTGAAGGCTTCCCAAGTTAGTCATATTTCCATCTGACGTATCTCCATCCTTGGTAGGTGTAGATTTAGATCCATTTCCTACACCAAATCAGTTATAAACAGTTAATATTGGTAAAGCCACGAGTGGCGATATTACAACTTTAATACATCGATAACTAGTGATTATCCCCCCAAAAGAAAAGCTCGCTAATTATACCTGCAGGAAAAATAGTCGAGGTTGGTGTATCCGATTCTGAAGTATCTGTAGGTGGGTCTGCTGGTGAAAGAGAAGCAACCGGAGAATTTTTCGGAGGACTTGCAGGTCCGTTAGCAGCTGATATTGAGCATAGAAGAAAGGTTATTTAAGGCAAATAATAGATAAGCTCGATAAGTTCAATTTCAAGTCGAAATTTTAGCAATAGTATATATGTACTTACCATTGCATCGATCAATAGATGGAGTTTGAACATTACAAGCACTAGGAAGAGCAAGAGCTAGTGTTCGATTAATTGCAAGACCTAATGCGGCACCAGCACCAGTATTAAGGATTGAGCAAAGGCACTCTGGTTGTGTTTGAACCGCATCAGTAAGTTGTGAACAACAGGAAGATGATGGGGTTGAGGAATTTCCGGTTATGTACGTAAGACAAGGTGCCATGCCCATGATCACATTTGTACAACTAGATTGAGCCGTTACACGTGCCGTGAATGCAGTCACAAGGACTACTAAAAGAACCATTTCCATCATTCTCAACGGAGCAGCCATTTGATTGAATATGAAAAGAAAAGAAAAGAAAAGAATTTTGTGGGAAAATGTAAATGAAAAGGAAAGTGTTTAGAGATTAAATGTTAGAGAAAATGTGGATTTGACTTGGAGATACATGTGAGAAACTGTGGTATTTATAATTATTCTATGCATAAGAGAGATGTTCCTGCTCATGAAGCTGTATAGGCAACAGGGTCATCGTCAGTTAAAAGATTGGTGATTTTTGGTCACCAAACTTAGGATTTTAGTGATAAAACTAAACAGAGTTTACAAGATCACTAGGCTACTGCATACTATGCTGTAGGATTTAACTATCTGTACCACTACCAACCTTACCTAATAATATCCTTAAATTAAAAAAATGAGATTAGTTAAACTGTTAGTTCAAGTAGTTCAACTTCGAGCCCAAATTCAAATCTAACTTTTTTCCCCTCCATGTATATATATATTTTGCAGTTAACCTTTTCATTTGCAATCATCTTTTTTACCTCTCAACTCCCACAAAAAGAAAGAAGGAAAGAAAAAGCACATCAATTCTTTCTTTTTTGTGATTGCATAAGAAACTGTCACCGGGAATTACAGATCTTGGGAGAAATAATATTGAGATCAATATGGCAGACTCCAGCAGTCGTGTATTTGCGATTTCGCTTATAATACTAGCAGTTTCAGTGTTACCAGTTTATGGGCAGATAACTACAGCATGTTCAGCCCCCACGGTCACTAGCTTCACGCCTTGCTTAAATTTTATAACTGGTAGTAGTGGAAGTGGGACTTCACCAACATCTGATTGTTGTTCTACATTTAAGGAGATTATGGGTAGTAGTATGGATTGTGCCTGCCTTTTAATTACTGGAAATGTTCCGTTCCAGTTACCAATCAATCGAACACTAGCAATCTCACTCCCTCGTGCTTGCAAAATGTCCGGAGTCCCTGTTGAATGCAAAGGTAATTTGATTTGATGCTAGGAATTAATTTAATACATCATCCTACAAATTTGGTGTAAAGACAAGTGTACTAACTGGCAATTCACCTTTTTCGTTTGCAGCTAATACTGGTAGTCCTCTGCCAGCTCCAAGTCCATTCTCATTTGGTTCTCCCTCGCCTAGTCCACTATCATCAACTAGTCTCACTCCCTCTGGTAATTACTTTTCACCTTTTACATTTTACATTACTAATTTTTTTTTCTCTTATTGGAAATAAATACATTCAACAACACAATTTATTTGTAAATCTTTTTTCTTTTGGTGCAGCTTCATTTACTCCGTAAGCACCTGAATCAGTTACACTGCCAGCATCTCCGCCACTGGACTCAACTACACCCACTGCCATCTCAGGACGTCGGCCAGTTTTTACACCTACTAATGCAGCATGTACCAAGCTCCCTCACCTTTCTACCACATCTCTCTTGTTTGCTTTTGGGGTGTTGCTTCTCAAGTACTAATACCCAATTTGAGCTTTCGCCGATTATGTCTTTTTCAATTTCATACTTCTCCATTTGTTGATTACTGGTTGTTCTCTATTATATTTTTTTCGTGGGTTCTTTGCTTTACTTATTCAGAGTAAGCAATAAACTGGATGTTGTATACTTGTGTGATATCGAATATTTACAAATTCTCATACATTATTGATAAACAAACCAAGTCGCTTTGGCCGAGTGGTTAAGGCGTGTGCCTGCTAAGTACATGGGGTTTCCCCGTGAGAGTTCGAATCTCTCAGGCGAGGAATATTATTTTTTCTTTTTTTTGACCTAAAATCAACTCTGACACGATTTTCTTTTTTTTGACATAAAATCTACCAACAAGTTGATGTAATTACAACATTACCTATCAAAAGGGTCTATTTAAACAACAGTCTCAGGCTACCCCCATTTACAATTACAATCAAATCTTTTCAAGAAATCAAACTCAAAATTTCTGGAAAGATGATGAAATTCTTCTCTTATTCTTTGCTTCTGGTTCTGATTTTGATGCTAACTATAACCAGCCAAACCACCGTCACCATCAACAACACCTCCATTACCACCACCACCTTCTCTCCTATGTGTGCTGCTGCTGAATCTACCACAATAGTGAGTTCAAAAGAAGGATGTAGTAATGAATTAACAGAACTGGCAGTATGCTTGCCTTATATTTCTTCACCACCGAATAATCTTACTGATGAAGTTCCATCTTCTTGCTGTGATCGCTATATATCTTCCTATGGAACTGGTTACGTTACTTGTTTATGTCATCTTGTTAGAGAACCTTGTTTGCTTGGATTTCCTGTTGATATCACAAGGATGTTTGCACTCTCTACGGTTTGTCATTCTGCTATTCCGGTGGATGGAATCTCTCTCGAAGTTCTATGTGAGGGTACGAATTTCTACTTTCTTTTGATTTCATATTCAAGTTTTGCTTATCAAGAAGTAGTTTCCATTCTATCCAAGTACGTGTTCTTAGACTCTTGAGATAAAATTAGTACTATAATTTCTTGATTTAGGTTAAATCTTGTTTCGGAATCATGTGTTGTGATTTAGGTTTTCTTTAATCTTGATTGGAACTTGTTGTCTCTTCAATTCATGATAATCATTTCTGTTAATTTCTGTATGCTCCTTAGATTTGTGTATATAAGTGTCAAATTCATCTGTATTTTATTTTCTTTCTTGATTCGATTTTATCTGTTATAAGTTTCTTTAATTCAATCATAAAAAGAAATGATTCTTCAATCCGATGGATTTCTTCATAATTCTGGTAGTTCGTTTTTCGGATCTAATCGGAGTATTACCTGAAATTTGATCATAGATTCTTAGCACCGACTAAATCTCAGGTCACTGAAATTGGCGCCAAAACTAAGAGAGAGAAAAATCTGTAACAGAAAAGCAATTGCGCAGGGCAACCACTTACTTTCTGGTGCCACGTGTAATTCGTTTCTGTTAGAACCTTTTGCACACCTATCGCAATTTTTAGAATTACATTACTGTCCTTTACCTTCTGCTTAAAGCCACCGTTTGTAAAGGGTATTTTTGTCTTTATTGGAGTATGATTAACGTTTATGACAACTGTACCATTTTTCAGCTATTTTGCCGAACTTGCGCCCTCTTGGAAGCACACTTGGATCAGGTACATTCTCGTGAGTGTTCTAATTTTCTCATATGAAGAGTAACTATAGAATTGCTAATTACAAAAGTTGTCAGTGATTTCATTTTTACAGAGCCGTCAGCATCGCCATCAGAATCCAATGGGAGTCCAGCAGCAGCAACAACTATCTTGCCAGCAAACGAAGCACAAACAAATTCATCCTTGCCAGCAGATGAAGCACACACAAATTCATCGACACCGTTTCCCACCCATACTGCCCACAGAAGCTTTGGAAGCAAGTTTTTACCTGAATTGAAGCCGAAGCACGTTGTTACTTGCATCGGTGGTTACTCGATCTTTGTCCTATGGCATTTGCTTAGCGATGGTGAGTATGTATTCTCATGGGTGCACCCATTGATGTTTTTGTTTAGCACTTGGGTTGTTTCCCAATTGTGATCTGTCGGTACACTTCTTAGGATCATGTGTTTTCACCTATCACCTAGATTGATGATGTCTGGTTTGAGTTCTCGTTGCTGCCTACCTGTTATGAGTCTTCTCTTCCAAATTGTTGTCTACCACGGTACTGTTCTTTTATTCTTAGTATTGCTGAATGGCCAACTGTAATAATCTGTTATCACGATTGTTGATTTCAAAAATGTTATGAAATAAAAACAACAAAACTGCAGTAAAAAAGCTCTAGCATTTGGCGCATCTAACAGATAAATAATAGTTTAGGTTTTTCTATAGAAGTAATTGGTAAACTGTAATCACCAATTACTACTAGACCATCCCCAGGTTCTAGTCAAAATATATCTTCCTACTTAAAAACTATCCTAACTTTCTTCTCCTCAACACTTCATTTATACAACCATTTAAGGAGCAATGTTTCATATGTGAATACTACCGATTGACAAAAGGCTTGCTTGTTCATGTGCAATTAGCAAAAACTTGAACACTAATCGTTCCATCCATCTGTCCAGTCAGCCTCATCAGTGACAGGCTTACCAGCATCTTCTGCTTGCAGGGGCTCAACATATGTGCCTACTTCGTCCGAGAGTACAGGGTTTTCTTCGTTCCAGTTCCCTTCTGAACATTCTTCTTTCCAGTTCCCATCTGACCACTCAGATTCATTACTGACAGGCTTGCCACAATAGAAATCCTGCTGTCCTTCAGATGTACTGTTGACGTGGTTATCTACTTCAGGTGAAATATTGATGTCATAAGGCCCTTCAGAACCATTCTGATTTTCAGGAAGATCACAGCCCTGATATGAATCATTGTCAAAGCAATACCTTAGAAGCTTATCCCAGTATGGATCCTGCAAAACACAAGCCAGATCAGTAACAAAACTATGCAAGAGCTTTTAATGTAAACAATCAGATAGCATTAGCTTTTCATAAGTTATCAACTATTTTTAAATTCCAAAATAAGCAGCAAAATCCAGTAAATAACCTTGTTTTTTTTTATCATCCATTGTTTTTCAAAATAAGGGATACAAAATATCTAAAGAGACCCTATTATTAACTTCTCTTAGCAGTAGGATAAAACGTGAGACAAAACCCAAGTTAACAAAAAGAAAAGGGAAAGGACGCAAATCACTGTCCCATGCGAAGGTGTCAGCAACACGAACAGTGTCTCAGAAAATAGATCGATAATCTAAAATAATTCGTACTTCTAAAGGGATGTGGAATACTACCTTACATATAATGTGTGGGTTTCCGACAATTATAAGCAAGGACTTAGCACGAGTCACAGCAACATTAAATCTCCTTGGGTTGCTAAGAAATCCCAGATAGTGTACCTTATCGAATTCATTATGTTTAACAGTCGATCTGACAGTGGATATTATTATGACTTCCTTCTCTTGTCCTTGAAATTGCTCAACACTTCCAACTTTTATGCCGGATATATCGAGTGCTTCAAGAGCTTTTTTTAACTTTGCTACTTGCTGGCGATAAGGAGTTATCACTCCAATATCTGTCTCCTTCAGATTAGAGCTTTCTGTCAGCTTCTTGATAATCTGAATTACTTTACTTGCTTCTATCCGATTAAACCAAGACGGGTTATTGCCCTCCCTCTCATTACATCCTTGAACACCAGCAAACATAACAGGAAATTCTTTGTTTGGAAGGAGGCTTTCCCAAGCATCTGTGAAAGAACATTTTTCTTCTTTACAAGCTACCAATTCTCCCTTGTAGAAAAGGTTGGACGGCAGCTCTAGGATTGATGGGTGGCACCTATAGTTCCTTACCAACTTTGTCACGAAGTTTTCATCCTCATTGTTATAAGATTTACATTCAAATAGCCTTTCCAAGTATGACTTGCCTAATCCATGCATTTCTGCATTCTTGGAGTATATAACAGGACCCAGTTGCATTGGGTCCCCTGCCAAAACTACAACAGTTTCTTTTCTACAAAGGTTAGCTATTGGGATCATGGTCTCTGGCTCTGAAGCTTGACCTGCCTCATCCAAGAATATATGGGAGTAATTACCCTTTTTAACACCTTCAGCATAAAGCAGAGAAGCACTACTATACGTGGATATTACGATCCTAAAACGTTTCAAAACCCCAAGTGGAGGACATTTGAAGGTGAGATCATCTTCGAAGTAGCAGAAACATAGATTATCAGGATGAACATCATCATAATTACGACTTGGTGCATTTAATCTGAATATCTCACTCTCTCTAACTTCGACAATCTCGTGGTCTATTATCCGATCTAATATATGATCTGCAGCACAGTTAGAAGATGCACAAACAAGAATCCTAGACTCTTTTCGCGTTGTGTACAGCTGCAAGATTGCTTCCACCAGCGTCATTGTCTTACCAGTTCCAGGAGGTCCATGAATCACATAAGGTGGTGCCCCTTCACAACCTAGGATCATCTCAACAGCAGACATCTGCTCTTCATTGAGATTTCGAGACAAAGGAACCACCGGGGTTGCATTAATAGATCTTCCCAAGGACTGGGACGGAAAGAGAAGCTCAGATGGCAAACCTTCAGCTGCTTTAATAGCCTGATATAAGCGCCTCATACCCACCCTATTGTATGTGAATCTAACATTATATAAGTCCCCATCATTGTGACGGGCATGCATGTCGTCTGCAAACCTCAAGAACACTTCATCTGACTCGACTCGGTGAATGTACCCCTACAATAACACAAGTTGGACTTTAAGTTTTGGAACTAAAGCTTGGTAATTGGATATTCTCCAAAATCATGATCATGAAAAGAATTCACAATGAGATAGTAGCATGTTACATGCAGGTAGTACAACAAATCTTTATCGCTAAATAATTCATAATGCTTTCCAAAAGTGAGTTCAAACCTGATATGAACGAGAATCATCGTTAGCATCAGAAGAAAGCTTCGCAAAAACATAATCACCATTAACAAGTGAGGGCCTTCTTTCAGCCAGCCCAGGGACTTCAAGGGCCAAAAACTGATATGCCTTCTTCCGCATAGTGACACACTCCATGTCGTAGCTTCTTATGTCTTCCTGGAATAAATGTAACAAATAAAATAATCAATACTCCACAATGTGACAGACTCCAAATTTTTTGTATATTAGCTTTTGCTGTTTAGCAGGATGCTTTCAAGTTTCAAGTAACTAGTAACAAATTTGTTTAACATAAGATATAAATTGTGTAACATTGAGGATATGCATGTAGACAGGAGAGGAAAGGTTACAACTATCATGACAACAACTTATTAATGTCGTAATTTTCATTGTTTTCTTACATAAAAAGACATTTAAAAAAAGCATCAAGAGTTACCTCCATGCGTAGTTCTTCCATGATCAGTAAAGTTTGAAAGTATGAGTAATAATTATCCTTTACAAGTCCTTTAAAGATAGCTTCAGGAACTTGCTTACTGTCCAAAATTTCTCTAATATCTTTTGGAATAGCAAACAGAGGAAGCTGATGTTTATAACCATTAGAAGTAGGTTTTGCAGGACGAGAGCCTTTCACAAATTCCTCCACAACAAAATGTTTCTTTTTATGGACTCTAGAATATGGGTTATTTGAAGCAAGGGATTGAGACACATTATCTTCAGCTACAAGAAAAACCACACGCTCAATCCTTTGATCCCCCACATCAAAATGTACCGCTGTGGTATGTATCCCTATCTCCTTTGGCTTACACGATAACCAAATTGTCAAAGTCCTTCCTGGTTGAAGCACCCTATCATCCATCGATGTCGTCTCCACGAACGCTTGAAGAGCTTCAACATCTGACTCATCTTTAGGCGGTTCCATCAGTGACAAAGTATACGAGTCTTTAGGATTCGAACTATAAATTTTAGCACCCCATAAATCAATAGGTTCTTCAGTAGTATTCTTAATCGTAATTGAATCCGCTATGGTCTCACCAACAAGGATGGACTTAGGTTTCCCATTAACAAAAGGAAACGGTACTGATACAATAACCGGACCTTCTTCCTCCGGATTGTAATTACATACTGACTTATCATCTTCAAAATCTAAAAACCCTATGTTCCCTTCATCTCCTATTACTGAACATTCTTCCCAGTCATCTTTCCACAGATTACTCATCGCAAAAAATCTCAACCTAACAACTTAACACTACAAATCCTGCATCAAACAAGTACAAAAGTCACCACTATTGCCATAAATGAACCATTTTTATGCACTAATACCTAACATATAAACAAAAAATCATATTTTTACCACACAAAAACCAACCAGATTAAACCCTATAACTAGGTCAAGATTGGAAAAAAAAATCCAGTAAAGATCAAGCACAAATGAGGATGAAAACGAAACAAATACACAAAAATAACCGTAAATAAAAAAGAATTTCAAAAACCCAAATGTAAAGAGATTGAGATAGACCCACTTACTGGTTTTTGTTCAGGAGATTCAAAGGAGAGAAATGAAGGAAACCCTAGACTGAGATGAAAACAACGATGAATGATTGAGAGAGAGAGAGTGAGAAAGTAGAGGGAAAGAGAGAATCTTTTCTCTACTCTCTGGTTTTCTCCAAGTGACAGAGTTTCATAGTTTGAAGCTTTTAGAAACTCCCCAGGGAATATGAAAGGGGTAAGTTTGATATCTTTATGTAGCAGAAAAAATGATGCTATGACCATCGATGTTCAACCACGTATATCTTGTGTCTCCATCTGGGTTGTTGGATTATATGATATTATATTCGGCCTAGTTTTAGACGTTGAACAGCTTGTTTCGTGTTCTGTATTTAATAATTGCTATTGCCTAGATGATCTGGGAAGAAAGGTAAGTCGTGTACTGGGAGGAACTGGAAAAGTAAATAAGAAACCAGTCATGCCATTACTGTGTGCAGTCAACAGTAGTGAGGTATGAGGTATAGGTATCCGAAGGTAATGCGACAACACAAGCATTTATAATCCAACAATATTATTTACTGTTATTAATACTTGCTGTTAAAAATTCAATGTGAAGGTTTACTTTAGCCAAACTTAGGTGTGCAATAAAAGATAAAATAGAATTATTTTGATTCAATTTTGAAAATTCATTATCGACGTATTTTTTCTTTGGTTAACAGTGAATTTCTCTTTTACTAAGCAAGTGTTGGATCGTGTTTTTTCTTCTTGTTTATTGATAATCAACCATTAGTATTTCATTCACAAAATTGGTCAATTAATCCAATACCGATAATTCTTAGGTGAAAAAGACATGTAAAATTTGATACTATTTAAATGGACGAGAATGTAAAAATATCCAGGATGTAAACAGTTTCATCCTACCCATTTTCAAATACTTTTTCTTATTTTTAATTTACATAGGATGCATCCAGTTACACCCTCGCTATTTTTTAAGTTTAAGCCATGATAAATCCAGATTCATTCTTGTTATTTTTTTGGTGTTCATTTCATCCATACTAATTTTTACTCGTCCATTAGAACCATGTTTTAAAAATATTTGGGCAATTGACCCAATTTCCGTATTTCATTCCATTAAGAAATGTTTACATGATGGTTTTCAAGAAAAATGAGTACATCATAAACATGAAACAAATACAATAAAAGATGCAAAACGTAAATAAATCGCGAAGAGAAAGAGCGATCCAGAACGGTAGCACCCAAATCTTGTACGGAGAGATTGGAGAAGGAATGGTACTTGAAATCACGGTTCGACCATTTTGATTGATTTTCTTCTTGGAAAAGAGATACTCCTATTAGAGAGGAGTGATTTTCCCAAAACATAAGTAATTAGTGTTCGATCGTGTTAATCATGCAATTAATTAATGTTACACAAAATTGGTTTAAAAGACCAAAATCAACAATTCCTGGGTGAAATGGACAGTTAGATTTTGATATTGTTATATGGACAAAAATGTAAAAATAGGAAGGATGTAACCAGTTTCATCGTGCCCATTTTCAAATATTTTTTCTTATTTTTAATTTACACAGGATGTATCAAGTTTCATCCTTGCTATTTTTTAAATTTAAGTTAGGATGAATCCGGTTTCATCCTTGTTATTTTTTCTTTTTGGCCATTTCACCCAAACTATTTTTTACTCGTCTATTTGAACCGTGATTTAAAAATATTTGGACAAATGACCCATTTTCCGTTAATGTTAATTAATCATTAAAACATTTAAAAAAAATGAACTTTTATTAAGGACATCTAACTAGAATCAGCGGATACGATGACACGTATGTCAACCTAATTTGATATTCTTCGTCCACTAAATACACTAAAAATCGACATATATTAGTTAATATATAGGTGTCGGTTACAATATAATCGGTGGATGCTCATATAAGTCGATATATGTATTGTCAGGAATCCTCGGGTCTAACTAACCTCGAAAACCGACTTGCAAGGTTAGGATTGCCCAAGGCTTATTAAGGAGAGACCTAGGATGCCCTAGGCTATGTGGTACTATTTAACACCCCCCCCCCCCCCCCTCAACGCCTAGGGCTACACAAACGGAGTGGCAAGGAAGCCACAGAAACACACTGGCGGGGATACAGAGTGGTACGGAAACCACAGATGCACACTGGCGGGGATACGGAGTGGTACAGAAACCACGGACACATGGGTAGCGTTGAGAGGGGCCTAGCTCTGATACCATATTAGGTTTATGATAAGAGAGAGGAAATTATAGATCGATAGAGGAAGACAGCGATTAAAGTGGTTCGGCACTAACACCTACGTCCACTGAGAACCCCTTAGGGTGAAATTAGATTGATCATCAGTGGATACCGAGATGTTTTACATTTACATTGTAATTCCTATTTATAGGAATGATAAGGTTATTAGTAAACCCTAAAACCTAGAAGATAATAACAAACTTAACGTATCTTGACTAGGTAATCTAACTAGAGTAAACAGATGTACTAGCTAGATTAAAATGACTTGGTCTTTTAAATATCTTTGACTTTATCTTCACTAGATACACGGCTACAGTCTTCACGGTCACCTCGCTCGGTTATCTTGTATAGGGCTAGATATTCCAACACCCCCTTCAAGTTGGACACGGAGAGAATTTAAATGTTCAACTTGAACTATTGTTGAAGTAGATGAATGCGAAGGAATCTTTATCATCTTCTTCTCTTCATCTATACGGTCTTCACTCTATAACTTGAACATCATCAGAGTAGTTACTTGAGATGCCAATTGGTTTTGAGTTGGATGCCCGTAGACTTTAATATAGTATCAGAGCAGGCTATTTGTGTCGAGTCAGTTGACCGCACCTTTACTCCGCGTCACCCGATTTAATTGCCCACGTGTTTGTAAGACCCGCCGAGGCTACACGTGAGGGGGCGTGTTGAGATTATTAGTCCCACATAGTTGGGTTATTTAAGATCCTGCAGTTTATAATCTATTAGGGCCTCTCCACTCATTTCCAATTGGTTTTGAGTTGGATGCCCGCAGACTTTATGTATGCTTCCCTAAAGAAAATTTTCATTCACAGTTTTAGGAAATTAGCGCATAATTTAGTATATATAGTCTATCATTTCAGTCATTAATACATCGTTAATGAATTTTACAGCACGTCTCCTCAACATGGATATTTCTCCATGTGCATGAACTATCATTCACCATTCCGCAAATACAATGGACTCGCAAATCGATTAACCTCAAAATTCAATGAACTACAAGTTAGTATGCAAAAATAAAATGACGAGATAGGAATAAACATGTTGAATTACTCACTTTTTCACTACGAGGAGCTTGGGGATGATGTCATTAACCATATGTCGAATTTTAAGTTATCTCTCATATTTATTTTGATGTTGTTGAATCTAAATACTAAGTCTCTCCATTTACGGTATTTAGGATTCCCAATGCACTCATTTAGCACCACGTCATCCACAAGGAGCATGCACCAAGGGATCTCCTCTTTAGTATCCCTTGTAACTTCATCCATCACCAAGGTGAAAATGTAAGGGCTTAGCGTTGACCCTTGATGTAATCCTATCTTAAAAGGGACGTCACTAGTTTCGTCTTCGCAATCCCGAACACTGGTCACAACACCGTTGTACATATCCTTGGTGAGGGAAACGTACTTTGTAGAGACTTTCTTTTTTTTAAGAGCCCACCACATCACTTGTTTCAGGACCTTTCCATACGCTTTCTCCAAGTGGATAAATACCACGTGTGGATCCTTATTTTATTCTCGATATCTTTTCATGAGTTTTCTTGTTATAAAGATTGCCTTCGTAGTCGACCTCCCAGGTATAAAACCAAAGCGGTTATCTGAGACGCTTGTCTACATTCTTAAGCGATGCTCAATTACTCTCTCTCAATGATTCATAAGCTTGATTTCTATATAATATGTGCAACTTTGAACATATCTTTTGTTCTTGAATACTGGTACTAAAACGCTTCTTTTCAATCGTCTGATATCTTGTTTGATTGGAAAGTATTGTTGAACAAAGTGGTTAGGGATAATTGGTGTTTAGTACTCAGATTTTGACCAACTGACTTTGGTCTACCATTTGTCCAACGTTAGGCTTTGGTATCTGGATTGGACGTTGACCTAAGTTGACTGCCTTAAATATTGACTTATGTTAAAAAAAATTAAGAAATTATTAAAAAAACGGTCCGCGAGTTATAACCCCAAAGGTGTCACATCCATGCACAAAAACTCCACCAAAACAAAATGTTCACAAAAACCCCATTTAACATAAACTGTCTACATTACCCTTCTATTATTTAAATCACCCCAACAAAAACAAAAATCAACCCAACCTTTAAATTTTATTATATTATCACCACGAACAACAACCCACCACCAGAAACACCACCATCGCCCGTCGTCGTCGCCGCCACCGACCACCACCGCGCCACCACCAGAAAAATGATGAAACCAAAAATTGGTTTCACCAAAATAAGATGAAATCAAATTTTGGTTTCATCATAAAAGAAAGGAGAAAGAAGAAGAAGAACAAATGAAACACAATAAGATGAAACCTTCCACCACCATCAACTGCACCGCCCCCATCGCCACCATAACCATAATCACCACAACCACCACTACCATTACCTCCTTAACTAAGACTACTTTCAACATAAAACAATCCACAATAAGATGAAACCTACCACCACCGTCAACTGCACCACCCCCATCGCTGCTACAACCACCAGCACCACAACCACAACCACCACTACCATTACCCCTCAACTACAACCAGTTTCAACAAAAAATAATCCACCTGTATCCCACCATCAAAAATTGGCTTCACAGATATTAATATTCAACAAAATGAAAAAAATACGATGAAACCTAATTAGGTTTCATCAACTTCAGCCAATTCATTACACTTTTAACAATGCAGACATACACCTCTTTAATTGTAACCCATACCAGTCCTTTATGCAACACCTGAAGCTCAACTACAACTCTCATTACATTAGCACCACCCTTACTCAGTTAATCCATTCTTTATCACTTCCATAACTTCAGTTAAGGTCACCACTACCAACAAAACTTCTTCATCAATACCTGGAGTACCAGTACCAGACCCTGCTATACACATTCTCCCAATTCATACACACATACAATCAAAACCACCATTGTACATACAACCGAAAACCACATATTGTCATTTCACCAACATAACTTCAATGATGAAACCAAACATGCCGTCTTCCAAGTCAGACCGAATAAACTAGACAAAAATCAGGTGAAACCAAAATTTGGTTTCATCATAAACTTAATTTTCATCATTAAAATCTTTGGTTTCATGACAGAAAATAGGCAAGTTTATGATGAAACCAAATTTGGTTTCATCATTAGTTTACTGTTTTCACCAACCAAAACTGTCAGAATTTGATGAAACCAATTTTGGTTTCATCATAAATCTGTCATTTCCCAATACAATATTGATTTCGACTTTGAAGATGTATCATCATTTGCTGGTGATGAAAACATCATAAGGTGGTGGTGGTGATTGTAGAGGATTGAACGAGGAGGCGGAGGTGATGTTGGGAGCGGATCTGCAGGTACTGGTGTTGATTGTAGATGAGGTGTTGTTGGTGGCCGATTTGAAGGTATTAGTGGTGGTTTTAGATGATAAAAGGAGGAGGTAGAAGTAGTGTTGGTGGCGGATCTGATGTACTGGTGGGAAAACAAAAATAAGAGGAGGCGGTGTTGTTGATGGAAAATCTGTAGACGGAGAAGAAGAAGGTGATGATGGTGTTAATGGAGGAGAAGGAGGGGATGATGGTGTTAATGGAGGAGACAGAGGTTCTGTTGGTGGCGGATCTGGACACATCGGTTGGTTTGATGGTGGCGGAGCTACTGTTGGTGATAGATCTGAATAGAAATAGAAGAAAAAGAGACGAAGGTTTCGTGGAGGAGACGAAGGTGTTGCTGCTGGTGGTGACGGAGGTGTTGTTGGTGGTGGTGACGGAGGTGTTGCGATGGTGTTCATGGAGAGATATTTGTTGCTGCTGGTGTTAATGGTGGTGGGAAGATGAAGACCGCATAAATAAAAAAAAGAAAGGAGAGAAGAAGAAGACAAAGTAAAAACGATATGTTTGGTTTTTTTAAAGTAATAAAAACTAAATTTGCACATTATTATTCGACCTGGAGTTTTTGTGTAACTTTTTAATTAAATGGTTTTTATTTATTAAAAATAATATGACTGGATTTTTTGTACCACATGTTTGGTCACCTTGGTTTTATTTGACTAGTTTTGTTAAAAAAAAAGGAATATAATATATTTACAAAGCAAATTTACTTTCATACCCTTTAATTTATAAATATTTACGTAATAATCAAACCCTAATTGACCGACCAAAGGGAGGCCTTTATACGATGACTTCCCTGTATATTGTCCATCACGGCAAATGTCCCGAGAAATACAAATCATTTTTCTGCATCTCACAATTCCATGAAATTATGCTGAGATTTGACAAAATCTGTCGAATTGATGAGCAATCTGGTCGGATAATAATCAAATAAACAGATTAGCAGTTGAAAGTTACTCAAAAACACAATTGAGTCGATGGGAATTAATCAATTTCTCCATCATGTTCCTGCGACTTTGAAAAAAGTTGATTCTGATAGATAACTTTTTCTTTTTAAAGACTTCAAATTAAATCTAAAATCTACTTCCATTCAAAACCCAAGGAACAACAAGAGTTCCAGTTTAAGTGAAATCTTTTAGTCGACTCAATTTCGGTCGAAATTCACGGTTGCTGAAAATTTTCATAAGCAGAGCAATAACAGTATATATCGGATTTATTGCGGGTGAGAAGACGACGGGTATCCAGTCCAGTTTCTCACCTCTTCACGGGTACAAACCCGACCCGACTCTCAGTCTTAAATGTTCACTACTTCGTTTTTTTGTGTTGTTTTGTTTTGTTTTGGAAACATTTGAAACTCTTAACAGCTTCTTGCTTCTTCCACCAAAAGGCTTCTCAGCTGGTTCTTCGTCTTTGAAACTTGTACGTTATTTCAAAGCTTCACCTTTTAAATTTCCACATGTAAGTTACTAACCCAGTTATTTGTTATGGTGACATTGCAAAGGGTGAAGGAAATATGAGACATGGAGTGGAGAAGACCCACGTTGTGATCTACCATTATGTTAGGTTATTTGAGATTTTGATCGACAAACTAGGAATTTAGGTTCTTCTTGATTTTTCTGATGAGAAGCGAGAACTCGATGACAAATCTTCCCATATATTTTTTTTTCTGAATTTCGTTACACTCGATGTTATTGCTTTACCATGTGGCAACGGGCAACGAATCAGCCAGTCATGAGGAAGCCACACGTGTAACTTTGCATGGTAAATTTCTACGTTGGATTCAGCTTGTAGGCAAGTCGCACAGTTTTCAACTTGGCTTGTCAAGCTGACACGTCACACAAGTTTTTGAAATTACTTCAAACCAGTAAAATGAAATGTTTGAACAAGATATTGTTTATTGGAATGTTTTACTCTCATATGTGATACGTGTACTGTGTACACCATTTGAAGTTTGAAAATAATAGATGTTGCAGTATACGCAACCGGCCTTGGCTTACTCCAACTCCATATATATGCCAATGCCCAAAGGGACTGCGTAAAGTGCCTAATTAATTATCTTACGCGTTCAAAATGTATGTATTCTCTTATCGTTTTATGTGCAACAAAAACTGTTGTTAGGAACAGTAAGTGCAACTGGACCATCGTTTCGTCGGCGCGTAGCAGTTATCTAATTTTAAAAAAAAAGAATAAAAAAACTAAACAATTACAATTGACGCCACCACCTTCATTTTCTCTGTCTCTGTCTCTCTAGTCTCTACCACTGCAACACAATCACAACCACCTTTTCACTTTCGCTATATCTTTTCTATTCTCAACCAATCTTTTATTCCTTCTCCAAACCCTGATTTAAAACAATAATAACAAGACGATTTTGTTTCACTTTCGATCGGATTGAGTTTTTAGATCCGTGAAGTTTATCTGGAAATTCGTAGTGGTAATAATCATATGAATCAAAGCTTACAGTAGAGAACAGATGATAATGGTTTTGTTAAAATTGGTCAATGGGTGAATCATAGTGATTTATTATCAAAATTAAATTTTATCCAAAAATTGGAAAAATCAAGATTCAATTTAGGGTTTTGGGAAAGATTGAAATTAAATGAGTATAGTAGTAGGATTCAGTTAAATGAGTAATTTTGTGTAGATTGAAGAGATGATTGAGAGCACCAGGAGGGTATCAAACACGGGTAGCAATTTCAAATTCTAACCCAGTGGTGAGTCGAACTGCAGAAGAAGAAAGATAAGCTGAGATGGTGATTTAGGGTTCTTTCAGTAAAGATGTAGGAGATGAAGCTTGGGGTTCATGTGTGGTCTGAATCGATGGTTCAATTGAAGGCAGTGGTGGTATTTTCTAGTATGGGTTTTGTCTAAAATTGATGTTGGTTGTGATTGCAACAACAGTGGGTTTATTTGTGGTCTGATATTGATGTTATTTGTGGGATGTTCTTCATATCTATGGCTTTTTAATGTTTTGTATTTTGTTTTTTTGTTATCATCAATTTTAAAAAATTCTCGGGGGTTCCGGAAGAATAGAAGAAGATAAAAAGGACAAGGAATGAAGTTGAGAATCTTGCTACCATTGATTAAAGATGCGTTCCTGTTGCCGTTGTATATTCCTGTGGCCTGTAGTTGGGTGGGAAGAAACAATAGACTAGGGTTACACTTGTAAATTCGTAATTTTAAGTTATTTTTATTTTACTAAATTAACTAAAATTTGGTCATAAACCGTCAATGGGGGTCAACATCCAGTCCGGGTACCAAACCCTAAAATTGGACAAATGTTAGACCAAAGCCTAGTATTGGTCAAAACCTGAATATTAAACACCAATTATCTCAATTGGTTACCCAAATTATCCCTACACATCCAAGGCATTTTTACACCTCAATAGGGATGTTATCATGCCCCGAAGCCTTCCCTATTTCATCTTATTTAACGCCTCATTTACCTTCGACTTTTGGATTCTCCTAATAAATCTTTTGTTGGTGTCATCAAAAGATTCATCTAGTTCAATCAGGGTGTTGTCCTCATCTTTATTGAAAAGCTTATTAAAGTATTCTCTCCATATGTTCACTATCTCGGCATACTTTACGAACAGTCGATTATTCTTATCTTTGATGCATTTAACTTGGTGGGAGTCTCTGGTCATCTTATAAACGTTCTTTTCTCCCTCGTTGCATTTAGCTTATGGTAGAAATATTCATGTGTACGACCACTTGCTTCATTTACCGCTCGTTTGGCGTTCTTTTTTGTCGCTTTATACTTTCATATGTTCTCTTGTGATGATGCAATCCTTTGTAGCACTCGTTCTTCTCCTTGACCGCATTTTGTACCTCCTCGTTCCATCACCAATTCTCTTGGTTCACACTTATTTCCTCTTGTTACTCCAAACACCTCTGCAACCTCTTTTCGAATATGAGTTGTTATTTCTTCTCATATGCTATCCACTTATGCTCCATAATATTTCTACCGAAACTATATCTTTAAATACCCGTGAGGCGTTTTCTTTGAGATTTCACCACTTCACTTGGAACTTGTTCCGTACAACACGAGTCCTAAAACGAAAGACGGATACCAGTAGTTGATGCTATGAGACAACACACTCTTCAGATATAACCTTACAATTTATGCCTTTCTGTTTATCCTCTCTCTTAGTAACATAAAATTGATCTGGCTAGAGTGTTGACCACTACTTGAAGTCACTAAATGGGATTGTCTCTTTCTAAATAAGGTGTTAGCAATCATGAGGTCGTTGGCTATAGCGAAATTCAAAATTTCTCATCTTTCTTGGTTTTTATCACCATACCCGAACCCTCAATGCACCCTCTCAAAAACCTCCCTACTTATGCCAACGTGACCGTTAAAGTCTCCTCTAATGAAAAGTTTCTCGGTGCTAGGCACACCTCTAACTATGTCATCTAGATTTTCATAGAACTCTCTTTTGGCTTCCTCACTTAAACCTACTTATAGAGCATACACTAATGATGTTCAAAAGCATATCTCCAACTACGAGTCTGACTAGGATGATCATATCATATTGTCTTCAAACATCGACCACTCCGTCCTTGAGGCTCTTACCGATTAAGATGCCTAACCCATTCTTGTTCCATTTTTCTCCTGCGTACTATAGCTTGAAACCTGTGTCCCCCACTTTTTTCGCCTTATTTCCCGAACATATAGTCTCATGAATGCATCAGATATTTACATGTCTCTTAATCACAGTATCCACTATCTCTCTCAGCTTTCCTAGTAAGGACCATATATTCTTACTTCCTCGGCTAACTTCCTTACCTCTCATACTCGCAGATTAAAGTACGAAACCCACGCTCATTTATCACTACATCCGGGCGAAGATGAAGCGCCCCACTAACAAGGGGACCATCCGACCCTTGCTCATTTAACACATACCCATGTTCCAATATGACGCGTCATATAAGAGGTTATGAACCGTCCCTTGCTGATTTAATACCACACCTGGGTACCGATATGGCACATCGCTAAGAGGGTGACGCCCCAATGATTTCTATCTATTTTTACGTTGGTTCGCCACACCTATCACTACCTTCCTCCTTTATCCTGACTTACGACAGGTTGTGCAGTAAGAAACTACACAAACAGAGTTATAAACTAACAAATATAACATTTTTTAATTCGAAAATAATAAAATTAAATACATATATTAGAGTCTTAAAAGAGAATCAAACATATATTTAGAAATCAACACCACGACTACCCAGACCTAGTTTAACATGTGGATTTGGAGCGTCATCATTACCACTACCATCATGTTGGTCATATTTTTCGTGGCCACTACTTGATGCACCGTGAATATTTTTTCTCGCTTTAACTTTTTTGCTTGGCACCTTCTTCGTTCCCCATATATAGTACCAACTTTTTTATTTTCCAAATTGTTGTATATGTTAATATATTTTTCATTTACTAAATATTTTCTCATTTTTCTACACATGCTTTTGCCATGTTAATCATAGACGTGATTCGACTTCTGTATTTTCATTTCAAATAACTAAATTTAAAAAATTAAGCTAAATCCTTAACACCATAAGAGACTAACAATATGAATCAGAATATCAAGAGCCCTATTCGGGTCCTTGATTAAATCTCATGGCTATGTGAAACATTTCGGTACCACGCCATGTAATTGTGGATGCCTCATTATTTAAGATCTTAGCAATACTCAAAATGATTGCGAAGAACCTCTTTTATTCCCAATCCTTAGATGATGGTAAAGGTTCATGAACAAGCACAATTCTGTCATTGTGTGTCTGACATGCGTTCTTGTTCAAGGCACACTTGTGTTGAAAAGATTCTTAGGGGAACTTTTCTACATAACCACATTTTTTCGCCACTCTTGTCGGGGTGCATTATATATCCTTTGGGGTAAGACAGAAGTCCAAAATAATGTTGTTCCTAGCACTGTAATATTTCTTTAAGTCATTGCTTGCTTGTAAGGGTTAAAAACAACATCTCACATCACCCCTGCATTGTGTTACTCATTTTATCAATAATGTCAGCAAAGGTTTTCTCACTAACCCTTCTCCATTGTAAAGGAATACCTAAGTACTAACCAGGATTACTGGCAACTTGAACCTGTAGATCATTAGACATACCTCTGGTAAAGCTCTTACCCAAGTTGGCAGAAGCAAGAAAGTAGACTTGCTAATTCTTTGACCAATCCAAGAGAAGAACTTGTCCACCAAAGATCTAAGATTAAGGGTATTTTTGTAAATGACCTTCAATAAAATGATGTTGTCATCAGAAAACAAAGAGTGAGCAATCATTGGATCTCCTCAAGTAATAGTAAATCCAGATAAAGATTTATTTTCAACACCAACATTGATAAGTCTAGTAAGGCTCTCCAAACAAAGGATAAAATGAAAAGAGGATAAAGGATCTCCTTGTCTAAGACCATTAGAAGGTCTGAAACTAGAACTAGGAAACCCATTAATGAGAACTTGAAAAGATACAGAAGAGATAAACTTCATGATCCAGCCAACAAAGTTATGATCAAATCCATTACATATCATTTTTTTTAATAAAGTCCGACATAATCCTATCATAAACCTTATCAAAATCCAATTTTAAGGCCATCCACCCTTTCTCGCCTTTTCTAGCTTTAAAAGACTGGATGATATCATTGCAAATATTTGTTGGATCAAATAGATCCCTACCAGGAATAAAGGCATGATGATTATGAGACACGATCTTACTAATCAGCGGTCTAACTCTATTAGTTTTAATCTTAGTGATAATCTTCATACTAAAATTACATAAACTAATATGCATGTACACTTTTATATACAATTAAGATTATTCACCTTATGTATCAGAGCAATGTAGGTTCTATTGAGTATGGGATCAAGATTTCAATTGGCAAAGAAATTCTTGACCATAGCAGTGACACTATTTCCTACATACTTCCAATACTTGGTATAAAATATACCTTGAAGTTCATCTGGTCCTGGGGATTTAAGAGAATCCATTTGGTGAATAATTATCTTGATCTCATCAATACCAACCTCTCTAGTAAGCTGAACATTATGGTCAGCAGTGATAGAAGGAGGAAACAGAGAACTAATTTCATTATCAAGAACATCGGAGTTAGAGGAACTAAAGAGGTCACAAAAATGATTAACAATATGAGAGTCAATGTCCTTAGCAGAATTAATCCATTCACCTATGTCATTCTGTAACATAACAATTGAGTTTCGTTTCTTTCTAACCATAGTTGAAATATGGAAAAACTTAGTATTAAGGTCACTTTCTTTAAGCCACCAGACTTTGGATTTCTGTTTCTAAGAAGTCTATTCAAGTCTAAGATACTCGATTAAACAATTGGTCATATTATTTCTAGCATCATTTGAAGGCCAATTATCAAACTCACTTTGAGCAATCCTAAGATTCTTATGAGCATCATCAATCTGCCTAAAAAGGTTTCCAAAAACATTCTTATTCCACTTCTTAAATTCAACATGAATCCTACCCACATTATCTAGAAAATTATTGCTAACAAAGCTAGTAATATTTTGGGACCAACATTTTTCTATAACAGACTCATATCTAGGATCTTCAGTCCAAATTGCCTCAAATCTAAAAGGTCTAGATTTAAATTTACACTTAGGCTCAAGGTCAACAAAAAGAACACGATGATCATAATTATAGTAGGGGTGATATACCTGAGCTTTATGAAATCTATTCTTCCAGCTAGAGTTTTCCACAGCTCTATCAATCCTCTCCTTAATATTGGCAGCACCAACTCTCTTGTTGTTCCACATGAATATTGGACCATTGGCACCAAGATAAATCAGACGACATTTATCCAGAATTTCCTTGAGCTCAGAAACTTGATTATTAGTTGGATTTTTACCCCCTTTTCTCATGGCCACCATAGATGGTGTTCAAGTCACCAATGACCATCCAGTCAGCATTAGGGATGTCAGAAATATCACTCAGCTCATCCTATAACCTTTTCCTACCGACCTTATTAGTACTACCATAAATATAGGACAAAATCCAAGGTTGTTGGAATTTTGTGGTAGTAACAACATGGATTGCCCACCTAGACTTCCTAGTAGCCTGAATATCAACTTCACCATTATTCCAAATGAGACATAGTCCATTAGAGAACCCCTGGGGATCCACTATGATGGAATGAGAAAATCCAAGTACTAACAATCTCAGAAACACTGTCTTCTAACACTCTGGTTTCAAGTAAGGTCACAATAGAAGGATTGCCTCTTAATCAGCTTCTTCATAACTCTCACTAAGGAATTTCCGGCAAGACCTCTATAGTTCCACGACATAATCTCCTTTGATTGTTCACATCCAAATACAACCGGGTAGCGATCAACATCTCGAACTGCCACATACCTTTTGAGATTTTTATTAGGGCTGACGTCTCCACTAGTGGTGCCGTGATCACTTCAGAATTATTACATCGCACCAACTCCTTGAATCGTGTTCTGCTTCTTCCCTCCCTTGTCTTAGGAATGCTGCTGGATCTTGATGCTCACAATTGGACCTTGAAAGACTTCTTCTATTTATGTGCAAAACGTTTAAATACAAAACAAAATCCTATGTCTTTTATTCAAAATGGCTCGGACCGCATGCCTACCCATAGGGTCCCATACTATGATCCATCGCCGACTACTATGTCCAAATCCCATTTCTATTTCAGTATTCAAAGCACTAATTTGTTTGAGTTAATGACGAGAAATATTTCAGCCATATATTTCGAGTTTTGACGCGTGGTGTTTTCACATCCAGTGCACCAATGTACTCAGTGCAAAATACTACCAAGAAGGTAAATTTGAGAGACGACTCTGGACCATTCTTTATTTTTCCCAAAATGTGGATCTTTGTCCAATTAATAAAACACCGTTTGCTCATAGATCATAATTGAACTTGTCAAATAAGAAAAAAAACTACCACCTAATTTTTGATTTAGTTAAAGAAGATTTTGCTTAAACTTTGGATCTCATTTTAAAAAAATATATAATTACCAAATATAGAAGAACCTGATTTCAGGCTTGTAAAATTGAAATCAAACAGGTTTTGTTAATTTCTTTCTCTTCGGAAGAATATTTTTACACTTTTGAGAACACAAAAAGCGAGATTCAAATCAAGAGAAAGAGAGGGAGGGAGAGAGAGAGGATAGTTAAATCATCTCTCTCTCGTACAACTAAGGAAGATGAAAATGGCAACTAAAAGCTTATTAATGTGCATTTTGGTCCTTAGCATAGCTATTCAGTTTTGCAGAGCGGACGATGATGACCTTGACAAAGGTGAAGTATATCAAAAATGTTTCAAAGATTGTGATGATAAATGCAAGGGGGAAGGGTATGGGGAAGTTTTCTGTCATATGAGGTGTAATAAACCTTGTACATAAAGAATCAAAAGATTAACCATGAATTTTGACTTTTTTTTCCTTCTTTTTTTTTTTTGGTTTGTTTGTTTGTGTATGCAGATAATGTAAACGAGGTACAATTTATACCCTGTTCGAGGTGAAATAAGTAGTTTTTAGTTATCATTTTAACCAACTACAGTAGAAACTCCATTACTTAATACTTGATTGTTTAATAAATTCTCTTAACTGAAATTTTTAATCGGTTTCGAGTCGGGGACAACGTACCAAATTAATAATTCGTTAAAATTATAAAATAATACATCTTTGATTATCTATGTAAATTCCATGTGAAATATAAATTATTAATTCATTATACATATATCCAACATATTAATGGTTTATGAATATTTTTTGAAAAATAATTCAGTTATCTTCTGTTTTTGTTAAAATCAATATCACATTGAATTTTTATTCTAATTTTTCTTATCGTCGTAAGAAAATCTTGTGTTGCTTTCTTACAGACAAGAAAGAAATTATTTAATGTGATAATAAAGTGGGGTATTGAAGGGCTTTATAAATTGGATACTTAATTGATATACATTGAGCAATGAAGCAAAATGGGAGATTGAAGGGTGCTTCGAAATTTTTGATATTATATAGTATTTTAAAAATAATTATTTAATAATAAAAGTATTTATAAGTTGATTAGATATTTATTAATATATAAATTAATAATTATTAGCTTATTTCTTAATTAATATCTCGCATAAATAATAAATTTTGGTGGTTCTAACCGTATTAATCTAGAGAGTTTTTAGTGTAGTCAGGATGCAAACCATATTTCAGTAACGTAATATCAAAGATTATTTTACTATTTTCTCTGATATGGTATTTTGTAATTTTAAATCAGACCTTCAGGGCAGTTGACGATACAAAAAATTTTATTAAGAAAAGTATCAGTGGTGCAACAACTGACGGAATACTAAGCAGTGATTCCCTTATCTCCATGTTTGGGATCTTCATGTTAGTTTTCTTATGTTACTAAGGTAAATACGAATATTTTTTGTGATGGAATATTTTTAGAAATGCCAGAATTATACCGTAAATTTACATATTCTACTCATTAATTAATTAGAAAATCATGTTTACTATGTCACAGTTGAATTATATGGTAGTGATGAGAGTTGATCGTCCAATCCATCGTCTAACATTTATTTATTTTTACCATCTTATGTATTCGAGGTTATAATTAATTATTAATATGAGGTTGTTAAAAAATATATTTGAATGCTTATTTCCTTTATTATCTCTCGTTTTTTATGCTAACAAATTTTGTTTCCGTACGTATTTTTCGGCGGTATTATTTGGTAGCATACGTAATTTTGAAATGATAACTCCCATAAACATTTTCGAAACTATGGCAAAATATAATCTTTTTGACAGTGTCATCTGGCCTTGAAATTAGTGATGCATATAGCCGTTACGAAATTGGTGATGCATATGACTTTGCTAATAATTCAGAAAGGCAAATGTTTGTTTGAAAATCATGCACCTACAATTCCTCGTGTGCGTAAACCGCCGTGTAATGCAAATACTCTCCATTTGTATAATGTAAAGGTAAAATGCTATAATTGTGTAAATTCTTTAGTTTTGATCATTTCTATTCCATGTCTCATGGAAGTTTGCGTAAGAAATTGTGTACTTTCTTTTAACCAACGATGGATTCTCTGTACTAGTTTAAAGGATACCAGGATTAGATCGATAAAGTATGGGAGTTAGAAAGTGTTCTGCACGTAAGCCTATAACGCTATATTTGTTATACTTCTAAGTAGAAAGAGCAAATTTATTTATGGCCTTACAATATTGCTAATTTTTTTTGGAGTTAGTTACACATATTAAATACATGAACACATTGTTATCTTTGGTAAATACTTGTATTTTAGGTTTCTTTATTCTTTGGAACCCGTTTTATCTTTTGTAATTTATCTCACATAGTTTGCACTAAAGAGAATATAATATTATTCTTAAATCAATTTTAAAACCAGTTATCAACATCAAATTTGTGGAAAGATAATATATATATATATATATTTATTTATTTATTTATTTATTTATTTTCCAAGGGTCTTTGAGTTTATTTAGCCTCAGATAGCGATCTAATTGTATAAACAGGTAGAAAAATAGTAACTTAGAGGAAATTTAAAAGTTTTATATGCACCCATTAGTCCACTCCCATCATTTCACATGAATCCTATTACTGGGGCTTGATTTTTTTGGGATTTGGGGGCTTTATAGGATATCTAACATCCTTAGGGTGGATAAGGGGACCTAATTGAAATAAAAAGTCATATATACCCTTTGATTAAAAGTAAAACAAATTTCAAAACTAAAATTAATTCACCAAACCTATTTTCTTCTTCTTCTTCTCAAAATCAAACAACAAAACCTATGACAAAAAAAATTGATTTTTTTTTTTTTTATCAAATCTTCATTGATTTTCAAAATGTTTATTAAGGTTGATTCTCAATGTGTCAAGATCAGGGCGATTTGGATTGAATTATCATAGACTTGTTATGATGAAGGTGTTGAACCACAAATTGAAGATTGAAGATTCGATGAATGAATCTGTCCAAACACCATTAAATCTTCCAGAATGTTAAGAATTCAAAAACCTACATTTATTTTGCCTTTAAATTGGTTTAACAGGTATGATTGAAGAATTTAGGGCTTAGGAAAACTGGTTCTGGGAGGATTACGACTAGGAGTTCTTTTCGACCTAGCTGAATGTGTAGCAACGGTTGTGTTAGAGCACTGCTCGGTCAAACTCACAACCGTTGTTATCTCAATCTTGTTTGTCAAGTTTAGTTGATCAAAACTATATACTTGATTTATAGTCTACTTATAGCTATGTCTCGGATTAGGATAGAAGTGTGTAGTTGAGTTTTAGACTTCACGACGTTCACCATGTGAAGAAGAAGATCTACTGAAGAGTTTGGAGGAACTTCAAAAGGTATGTGGAGACTAAACTTATCTATCACTCAGAAGACTATTCTATTCTATATTCTAATGAGACTAAGTCATATACCTATATATACTTTTACATTATACACATTTGATATTTCGAGCCGAGTTTATCTCGTTTATCTATTTCTCGAAGTACGTGCTGGAAGCTTTTCGTTTTAGCTAAGTTCATCTTATACTTGATAAGTTTAGTTGGTGACAATTTATTTGTTGGAAACTAAATATTAAGTCAAAGATGATCATGTGAAAATTACCTTGAACATCTTATATGATTTGTGTGAGACAATCATTTGATGTCAACTTAGGAAGTTTCGTATTGATCGATTAATCACTTGAAAATTACTTGAATCTAGTGGTATGTGTAAGATTACCATTGTTGTCTTCCAAGGATGTTTCAATGATTAAATGAGAGTCTTAGAACGACTACTATGTCTGGATATAATACAGGTTGTATACTTTGTATGCTAACTATGCAAGTCTAATTCAGGTTTGGAACTATTGTTCGCGAACCTTGTTTGCGAACTGGTTTACATGTGAAAAGGTCCGGAACTATTGTTCGCGTACCTTGTTTACGAACGGCTAGACAAGGCCAAGTCCTGAATGGTTGTTCGCATACCCTGTTTGCGAACGGCTGGACAAATCCAAAGTCCGGAACTGTTGTTCGCGTTCTCAGTTTGCGAACACAGTGGTCAAGTTCTAAAATCAGCAAGTATGGATTTTCATACTCATGAACTCAGGTTCGTTTACGAACTCAGTTTTCGAACTAAAGTCCCTGGAACTTTAATGTAATAAGGTATTCGAACTAGTTTAACAAACCGTGGCATTATGTTCATGAATTGGTTCTTGTATAAGTACTTTGTACAATTACAAAACAAACTGATTTTGTTTCAAATGGTTCATATATATATTTCTATGAGATGATGAACATTTGAACAACTCTCTAGAAACACATTTAGATTCATTTGATTATCTATCATGATTGATTGATCATCATATTTGATCTATAAGTGTTAGATGAATGTGGCTAAACTATAAGTGTTCATGTGGATAATTTCGGTTAACTATTATTGAGCCAAGAAGATATATATGTTTGGGTACGGTTCATCCATATCTAAATATAGGTATATACCATTTGTATGTATCAAGCTAATACTGTAAGGACCCTCAAGTTCGACAACGCTATTAGACTAGTTAAGAGACGATTTATCCGCTAATGACTCGACTAATTAAATACGAATGTTGTTGTAGGATTTAATCTAACAATCTAGATACGAAACTAGTATCACTCGATAGGTCTCGAATAGTTATGTGAATTAGACTACTCGAACGCGTCTTTCGGATACCGGACGAAGAAGACACCATCAGTGAATTGGGAAGGGAAAAAATAGGTTTTTTTATAAGTAAACCGACCTGGGCTGCCCTTATCATTCTGGACGTGTCTTATCATTTCCCTTTGGCTTTATCACAAAACCAGATCGAAGAGAATTCACTTTCTCTTATCTTCTTCTTTCTTCTCTTCCCTTCTTCTTCTCTGTGTTTTCGTCCTATGAGTGATTTGAGAGGTAAAAGGGGTGTTTTGGTATCAAGGAGAGCAGTGAAATATCGAGGATTAGTTGATGGTGGTAGTATAGGTTGATCGGGTGAAATCAAAACCCAACAGAAAAGGTAAACAACGAATTTTATTAGGATTCTTAATCTGTTATTGTTTATTTATGAAATTGAGTTTGTTTTGGTGAAATAGTTCATGGGTTTATTATTAATTAAGGTAGAACGGGTTGTATAAGGTTTAATTTTGGTTTCTTTAGGAGTTTTGAGATTCAGGTTAGGGTTTAGATGAATTGAAGATGAGGATTAGGGTTTCTAAGTTGGGAATCTACAGATGAAGAAGATGAATTGAAGAGTGGTGATTCGAAGAACAATTGATGTTATTACAAGCTAGAGTTAGTGACTGAATTGGGTCATTGATGTAGGTTTATATTGATCTTCAGGGGTTAGTAAATGTTGGGAATGAAGCAGAAATGAGTTTTAGAAGTAGTATTGATGTTGACTACATAGAACTGTGTTGGATTGCAGTCTAGTGAGAAGAACTGGTGGTAATTGAAGTGTTTCAAGACTTAGGTGATGATGTTGGCTACAGGGGATGAGATGTGTAGGATGGTGGTTCTGTAATTGTTGATGACGTTTAAGGGATTGTATTAGTGGTGGTACTATTAGCTGAAGTGGAAGGGGGTAATGATATGTAATAGACTGGTTGTGTCTGTGGCGAATTTGAGTGGAAATCCATGAGAGTGTGGTGATGCTGCTGATATGTGAAGATGGATTGCTAGTATTGTAATGAATTTGATCTGAGCTGAAGTTTTAGGTAAGTGATGGATTTAATAAAGAACAAAATGAACTGAGAAAGGTTGGTGGTGATGCAATGAGAGCTGTAGTTAGGCTACAGATGTTATACAAAGAAGGACTAATATGGATTTCAATCGAAGTGGTGCATGTCTGGATGTTGGTGTTGCTGTTGAGAGTGGAGTGAATATGTAATGTGTGTTGTAGAGTGCTGATGTTGTAATTGTTATACGAAGTAGTACTGGCAGAGGTGGAGATTCAGGTTGGAGTTGAATGTACAAGTGAACTTTCAGTGAGAAGAGAAGTGTTGTGTTTATATGAAGGGGTTTCACATGGAGCTGAACCATGGTTCCAGGGTTAGTGGGGAAGTATATGTGTTTGGAGCCGTAATTGCTTAGTCTTGCAAAGGAAATTAGGAAGTATGAATATGAAGAGGAGGTTGGTTGGGAACTGGTAGTGCAGGTGTCATGAGTTGAGTTAATGGTGAACAACAATTGTTATAGGTGGGTTGATATTGAGTTACAGACGAGAGTGTTATGTATGGGATGTAAGAGTTGATGGTGAAATTGATATTGTTGTGGATTGGATGGTGTTAATGGAGTTCATTGAGAATCAAGTGCGAGGAATGGAGGTTGTAATTTAGTTAAGTTGTTGGGTTGCTTTTTAAGTTAAAAATGCATCTTAGATATAAATCTGTGGTGTGTTGCACCTTGAAGGCACAACAGAGTCTTTTGCCTCTGCAGTGACTCAAGCCAGAATCAGTCATATGTCTAACTGGTTTTCTTTAGCTGACTTAGTCCTTCTGACTGAGCTGAATCGTGTAGACTCACCAAGTTCCCTATCTTGACCTGAGTTGACTCAGTTGACCGATTTGGATAGTTGACCAGCCATCTTGACTCAATCTTGACTAGTTGACCCTGGACTTGACTTGGGCTAGACGTTGACTGTTAGATTGACTCCTTTGACTGTAGGTGACCGTTAGTTGACTCTTATGGACTGGACCTTAGTTTAACGGGTCGGTTTGTTGGGCTTGGACTTAGAGCCAGTATCCCCATTGAACATGAATTGGACCCTTATGGTCCGAATTGACCTTTGGTTCATTTTACAAAGTTGTAGATATTCTTAAGACATATCTGATGGAATATAAAATCAATATAATTGAATTAGTAAAATCTTTAGATGTGCTAAAGATAGGTAATGAAAAGGTGTAGAATCATAAATGGGCTTAGATTCATTAGATAGTTCACTTAGCTTATAACTAGAGAATTGTATGGGGTTATGTTATGAGCATTGTGTGAGCCTATTGGCTAAATTCTTAGAGTGTTTCTGTGATTAAAAATTGGTCTATATTAACAACGATCGATCCAAAGGATGAACCAGTGGATTGAGGATCTCGAGGTAGGCGAGGCTTGTCATCAAATCAGGTGGGAACTCTGTAACCTTCTTGTAATCATTGAGCATTCTTTCTATTGCGAGCATGATGAGTCTTTATTACTTTTGACACGTTTGTGTGTTATACTATCTATGCAAATGCTTGTATGGTGTCTTGATGTGCGTGTAACATGCGTTGTATGATTTCCCCGCAAGGAGTGTCTGTGATTCCCCACGGCTCTTTGTTAAGTTAAGTATGGCGGCTTCTTCCCCGTTATAATATTATTTAGTAGGGCGGCTTATTCCCCGTTTCAATATAATAGTAGGGCAGCTTCTTCCCCGTTTCGATAGTATACAAATAATATATAGTAGGGTGGCTTCTTCCCCCTTATAATATTACCTAGTAGGGCGGCTTCTTCCCTGTTTCGTTATTATATATACTATTTTATTTTGGGGAAATTACTCGTGTGCATATTATACTTGTTCGACTAACTTTCTGATCTTGATAGTAATATTCTGAATCATGGTTTGTATGAGCACTCTGTGTGGACGATGTTATTATTATTGATTAGGGTTGCTTTCGCGTCGTCTTTTCCAATGAGTTTGGCGAGGTTAGAGCGACACTTGCTTCGTAATGCATAAATTGTTGTATGATTAGTTTATCGTTATTTTCTTTCAATTTATATTCTTTTAGAACTGTGAAGTATGTTAGTGGTTACCTGAGAGTTACATGTTTTCATTGAGCACCCTTTTGGGATGATGTGCTCACTCGTTCCCACTTCAGTTTCAGTTACCAGAAGGAATGGTGCACATGAAGATACCTGTTTTTGTAGTTTAAAGCGTTACCGAACTGTGTTATATTTATGTACCTCGAATATGTGTATTCTTATTTATTATAAAACAACAAACTAAAATATTAATATCATTTGACAGTTCTCATTTATAAATACCAGAGTGTTGGGTATAAGTTTGGTTTTTAGTTCACTTTATGTTTTTATGATTCTTAAAATCGTTAATCTGGAAATTGATTCCTCAATTAGGTTGTAATCCTATTAGCTAAGAAGGTTTATTAATTGGGACGTCACAAATACCATCCAACGGTGGAGATTGATGCTTAGTTTCTAAGCATACTTAGCTTGAATCTTAAATCAGGAGTTCATCTAACGGTGAATATCAATTGCTTTGTTACTAATCTATCTTAGTTTTGTTTGTAAGCAACCCTGATTTGAAAGACTATATAAGGGAGAACTCTAGCATCTGGGAAACTAATCCCGACACTTCCGTGTGTCCTAATTGCAAACTTGAGTCGATTCTCCTTTTACCTAGGTTTCCAAAACCATTATTAGGTTAACGACTCGAAGAGTTCATTTGGAATTCGTGAAGCCATATCCAACTATTTTCTCTTAGTTGTGTATTCTGATCTTACTTGTTCTATTGTATTGAGTTTTATCTTCTCTAAGATTTATTCGAAAATCATCTCCGATAAGTAAGATATAAAAAGTAATCACAACGGTTCGTCGTCTCAGACTCTTGTGATTCCGTAACAACTTTTTCTGTTAATCAGTTAGGTTATTATGACGTGACTAATATTTCTAGGTTGCTCTTCGGGAGTATAAGACCACATTATTAGTTGAGTTTCCTGTTCATCTTGACTTATCTAAAGACGGAAACAAAACCAGAATAGACATATATGTGGGAGACAAATTTTTTTATAATCCTTCGACTTTGGGTCGTAGCAACTCTTAGTTGTGGGTGAGATCAGCTAAGAGAATCAAGTGCGCAGAGTCATGTTGGGATTCAAGAGGCGTACTGCCATTAACCAAATTCTAAAGAAATTTTATTATTACTCAAGTCAAAACAGAAATTAAAAAGATGATGGAAAATCACCTGGGATTTCGTATCGGTGCCATTTATTCCTTTCCTTTTATCTACTCGCCAATATGGTGTTCTTCCCAACCTTTTTCTTAACGGATACAAAACCAGGATGAAATAGTACGTCGATTATCAATCTGGTTCGTTTTTTCTATGGTCTTAATAAGAAATAGAAGGATGGTTCAGGTTATCTTCGATCGACAAACTTCTTCGAATTTGAAGTAAAGTTAAAAAAAACTTTCCTACAGTGGAAAGGCTCGAGTTGTTGGGGATTCTGTAAATGTTATACCTATTTCAAGGTAAAGGGTATAAATGTAATATGAAAAATTCAAGGTTAAGATCGGTATTTGGATTTTCATCTGAGACATCCCTTAGCATAATTTTTTCCTAGAGTTAGTATATTTAAGCGGAAACCATATTTTCATGTAGCGCAAGCCATTTTTCTCATTGAAAGGAATTTATTTCTACACCAAACTAAAAATCCTCGCAGATTCATGATTTTTGGGATGATAAGATTCAGTTGAAGATAACGTCTGAGTTTTATTTTAGCTTAGAGACTTGAATCTTAGCCCTACATAGGCTATGAGAAACCAAAAAAGCTTAAAAATCTTAATTAACAACACATGTCCTTGTATCACCTATTAGTTAGTTGGCTCCGTATCCTTTGTACCAGATATTGCTTGTATTTTCCTTTCCAACCAATGGAAAAAGGCTACATGTTTTCCTCTAACAGTTTATAAGTAATAATTAATGTTGACAAACAATGTAAAATAAGACCACACACATAGTTACACCTAATTTTTTTTACCAGAAGACAAAACGATCATCTAAAACAATATAGTATTTATTTCTGAATCATAAAGTTGAACTTCGGTAATGGTCCAGTAAAGAGATGATAATTTTTCCAAATTCATATAAAATTCCAAGATAAACCTTTCAACTAATTCAATCAAGAAAGATGAGAGTAACATTAGTTGGATTATTTTTTTTTTATTTATATCGTGCATTATAAGGGGCAAGTCAAATGGATTTCAAATGACTTCCGGAAAGTTTTCAAATCTACCGTTAGTCCATATAGATTTTTGGAGAGTTTCCTAGTTCTCTTATTAATGGTCAAAGGCTTTTTTTAAGTCATTTAAATTCTATGAAACTCCATGTTATTGGATTAGGATTTCATAAGAGTCACTACAACACCCTTGTTATTAGAAAGAGAACTAAAAGTCATTGATTTGTTGTGTTTCAGAGATTTGGGGCGACTTTTTTTAGAAAAATAGGCATGGTAGAAATCTCTGCCCAAGTGGTGATATTTTGGGAGACTTGAAAATTTGGGGAACATTTATTTTTGAAAGTAGAGCCAAATTTTTTCTCTCTCTTTTTTTGTTTGAGTTGATGACCAAGGAACGGGCCATTTGCGCAGTAATCCAGCCGACCCATCTGAATACATTAGACATCTCCTCTCTCTTCTTCTTTTCCCTCGTGTGTACCGAGCTTTCTCTTTGCCACTTTGATGCATAATGGGATTTATGAAATACCATTTCTATCCTTCCATTCGTGTTCTGCAGTCTACCCATTTCTTTTAGTTATTTCCTTACACATTCTTTTATCTCTACTACATATTGTAAACCCTGGATCTACTTTAGTAGGCCAAGTTGGTGTTGTTTAAAAGAGGTGTGAGAACCTTGATCCTTACTTAGAGAAGATCTTCCATCACTTTGTTATTTCCAATTTGAAACTCGGTAGAAATTACAACTTGTACGAGATGCCTCTTTTATTTTCTAGTTTCCAATTGGGTAGAAATTTGAAGTGTTATTAGAAAAGAACCTCAAATCTTTGTATCTTCCTTGTTTCAAGGGTAGAAGAAGCTTCATTTGAAGGTTAGTTCCTTGTGTGTTATGGTGTTTGTTACAATTTTATATTTTAATTTCAATTATAAGTAGCACTTCACATTAATTGGTATCAGAGCTTTGGTTTGATTTTTTGGTGGAATGTTTGGTAAAGATATTAATTGTTAGTAGAAACTACTTATATAATCAAGTATTTTGGGTTGTGTTTCTTTTGCTTGGTAATTTGTTCAAATTGGGTATTTCAATATTATGGTTTTTTCATTATAGTATCAAAAAGAATATTGAAAATTGATGGGGAAAGAAAACTAGGTAAAAATAAAGTGATGGAATGGTTGAATAAGATGAGACACAAGATGTTTGATGAAATTCATCAATTAGTGGAAGAGAAATTTAAGAATATAGAATGTCTTTATGTGGATTCATTTGAACTTTCTAATAACTATGAAGATGAAATGGAGATAAAGAGTTCAATTTCCGTTGGTGGGTATAAGCGTCAAGAAGTTTCCCACAGGGTGTTTCATAAAGGGTCTCCACCAAAGTTTGTTACTTTTTCAAGTTGTGGGGAAGGTGAGACTGGTGACGATGTTTACTTTGATCCTACGTCGACACCCATATTTGATGAAGAACCTAATGAAGAAATAAAAAAAGAATTTCTCACCGGTTATCAAATTCAAAGATTGGGTGTCATAGAAAAATACTCCATGCTTGGACTTGATGATGGTGATAGAGGGACAAGGTATGACACATTCCATACCACTTGTACCATGGGAAGAAAGGTAAGCAACTTGTTAATGTTTACAGTCGTTATGTTTACACCATATATCCAAAAATGTGACTAAAATGATGAAATTGGAAGAAACGTTTACCCAAAAACAAGCTCTTTATCAAGTTTTAGCAAAGAAAATGAGAAATTTACTTATATTGATAAAATTTGGGCTTCCTTTGAAGACATCCATCGTGAAAAATTGGGAAACCAAGTTGATGTTTTGCTGCTTCTTGCGTATGCACTTGATTATCACCACCAGATCTTAGACTCAATGAGTAATTATAAAGGAAGAAATTGAGGTCGAGTAGTTTTGAACAAGGGAAAAAGTGCAAGATCTAACGAGTTCATCTTATCTTTGGACTGCATAGCATTGGAACACGTCAATTGCCAAAATAAGCTTTTCCGAGAAATGATAATTGGGTTTCTTGTTTGCACTAATTCACTTGGTTCCATACTGGGTTGACTATGTTACGGATAAAGAAATTGACAATTCGAGGGAGAATTCTCTTAAGAAGGAGAGGATGATACATAATGGTATTTACGAAATACCATTTTTAGCCTTTCATTCATGTTCCCCAATTTACCAATTTCTTTTGTTTATTTCCTTACACATCCTTTTATCTCTACTACATATTTCAAAATCCTATCTCTACTTTAGTAGGCCAAGTTGGTTTTGTTTAGAAGAGGTGTGAGAACCTTGATCCTTCTTAGAGAAGAGTCTCCATCACTTTGTTATTTCCAATTTGAAATTGGTTAGAAATTGCAACTTGTATGAGATGCCTCTTTTATCTTATAGTTTTCAATCTTAGAATTGGGTACAATTTTGAAGTATTATTAGAGAAAAACCTCAAATCTTTGTATATTCCTTGTTTCAAGTGTAGAAAAAACTTCATTTGAAGGTTGGTTCCTTGTGATTTATGGTGTTTGTTACAATTTTATATTCAAATTTCAATTTTAAGTATCACTTTACATTACACTTCAAAGCACGTCAGCTTGTCATTCCCAACTTTGAGAAATTCAGTAATTCTTTTCTCATAAGGACTATCTTTCCCAAAATCAAACTCAGAGGCAACAACGAGAAAATGCTAACCAGCGTTGAGAATGTAAACTTAGGCATATGACAACGAAGGGAATTAATTTTGACAATGAACACATATTTTGGTAAGGTACTTTTATTAACATTATAACATGTATAATAATAAAAAATCAGTAGATATTTTGAATTTTGAATTAGATATTATACATATTTTTGTTTCTACAAATCAGAGAGACTCTTTACAAATATCATTTTTTTGTCCCTACAAGTCACAAAGACTCTCTATAATACTCTTAGAGAATCACTAGAAATCTCTAGATTTTCAGAGAATCTGTGAAAGTCACTAAAATTTAAAATCTCTGAAAGTATATAGAAATCTCATTTAACAATCCCTTATTAGTCTTTGATAAAGTTAGTTATATTCCTGATTTTAAAACTCCACAATGAAATTGATTTTTCAATTTTTACATAACTTCTCTTTTTTAGTTTAAAAAAAATTCTTAATCATGACATCGATTTGTTATTTGGGAATTAAATCTTAATTATTCTTGACTGATTTTCCCACACTTATTTTATATTCTTTTTGGATTTTTTTTTTAAATTCAAAAGATTTCTTCTATGAATAGATCAAGCAAGCTGGGTCGGTGGACTATAGCAAGGATTTTTATTTTATTTTTTGATCAATTTATGAAATGTTTTTTAAAGTTTATCTAAGAAAAATATATTCTTCTATAATTGTAAGATTCAAAAAGATAAGAAAAAAAGGTATGAGATTTTTAAATGTTTTAGTCAATAAAACTAACTCTTTTAGCTAAACATAATAATATCGTGAACTAAGATATAACAATCTTATATACTATAATAAAGAAAAGGGAGACTTTTCGACCATGGTACGGATTTGGTTCGGAGACGCGAAATTACTAATTTATCTTTCACTGCGAACACAACCTAAGATGGTAAACCGCGTAAATTACAAAATACTAAAGGGTATAATTATAAGAAGGTCTAGATTCTCCCTTATATTTGCTTCTTCACCCTTTCTATTTGCTTCTTGTTCCCAAATGAAAATCGGAGAACAATTTTTTTCCCCCAACTGAGATTATACAAATAAAATCTTTTTAACAAAACCCAAAAATATATCCCTAATTCGAATTATTCAAATCAAACTCTTTCTAAGAAATCATATTTGCAACAGGGTTTTGATGTTGTCTACTAGGAAATATCTTATCAAATTCTGCACTTTGATCCCTCTCAAACAAGTTGTCGGGACACCAAATCCAATTAGGATTTGCATTAATATTAGATAGATTTTTTTTCGATATGTTGTGAGGTTTTTTCGTGAGAGTTTTTCCAACGTGAAGTCTCGTTATTTTAGGATCAATTTACTTGCTTTCCAAGGTTTATTCTCTATAAATATATTAGTTTGTTCTAGGGATTAAATTATGCAATTAATACAATCAGAGTTTTAAATATTTTCAACTTGGTGGCTAATCCCCAATCAAAAGAATTTTATCGTTCGGTATAGGTTCCTACCATCTGGACTCAAATCCAGGTAATTATCAATCCCATTTTCCGTTGTACCATTGTCATTGTCTCTTCGTTATCAATTAAAAAGCGTCAATTCCAAAAAAATAAATAAAATAAAATAATATATATATATATATATCGTAAACTTACTCAAGTCTTACCCTACTGCGTCAGCAACTAGGTATCTTCCCTCGATTGAACAAGGTGATTATATATTTGATTGGTTTCAGTTTGTAAGTTTCCATCATCAGAAAGCTATACAGATATAGTTGACTGAACTACACCAATCCTATCCAACCGTCAATTAATAGATACAACAACTTCATTCTCACAATATTTATATATCAGTATCCAACTCAATTTCATCCCAGTACCTAGTTTGAATATTCTCGTAAACCACATAGATCTTTACAGCTAAAATTAACTAATTATCAAAGCGTTGTTTGTGTTAGTGGAAAAGTGAAGTTCTTGGTAATTAAATTTGGTTAATTGACATCATCATCAATATGGCGGGGGTAACTAATACACAATTAGCGGAACGTATTGATACTTTGAGTGCATATGTATCATCGGTACTTGAACAGATGCGGGCAAGTCGTACCAACATGGAAACTATACAAAACACTCAAACTACAATACTCACTGAATTGCAGCAGAGTTGTGAAGACACAAATCGTCACATGGAAACTCTTCTTCTTCGATTGCAACCTGCTGGAGGAAACAATGAACGACCTGATGCTAATGGTCGTCCTAATCAAGGTGACGGTGGGATGGTCCGATCATTCGAGGAGGTACCATTAATTTGAAATTTACTACATTCCATGGAGATGATCCTGAATGATGGATTTTTTAAGCCGGGAAATATTTTTCTCTACATGGCGTAACTGATTTAGCTACAACATATCTTGATGGTGATACAAACTCATGGTATCAACGGATCAAAAATTCTCTAGGAGAATTAACATGGGAACATTTTTCGCGTGTACTTTGTTCTCGTTTCGGTAATTGAAAGCATATTGATGCATGCAGTACTTTATCCAAGTTGTCACAAAAAGATATTGTTTGCAACCTTATTACTGAGTTTGAAAAGTTATTGAATTTTGTTCATGGGCTGGCCGAAGAACATCAAATTAGTATATTTATTTCAGCACTTCGTGAAGACATAAGAGCAGGTGGTCGCATGCGTCGACCCGCAAGCTTATCAGAAGCTTTTGAATTAACACTTCTTCAAGAGGATGCCATCAATGTAACATCCAGTTTTAAAGCTGCAGAGTCTCCCAAAACTGGATCAACACCCGCCATGGCAACTACATCTGATACGACTCTTGTTCGTCAAACTTTTAGATTCGAGCAAAAAGAAATGTGCAATAAAGGTTTATATTTTGGTTGTGATGAAGTTTATAAGCCAGGTTATCGGTTCCAAGGAGCAGGTCAATTACTACTATTTGAAGGGGCTGACTCTGATGATGTCATCGTGTTAAATTATTCAGACAATCCAACTTGAGGACAAACTGCATTTCAAGGGACTGGGGATGTTGGGACACCAACTCCAATCAAGATATACATTAATATTAGAAGGATTTGTTTTAGAGATTTTGTGAGGTGTTTTCGTGAGAGTTTTTCCAACTCAAAGTCTCGTTATTTTAGGATTGGTTTACTTGCTTTCCAAGGTTAATTCTCTATAAATATATTAGTCTGTTCTAGGGTTTGAATTATGCAATTAATACAATCATAGTTTTAAAGCTTGTCAACTTGGTGGCTAATCTCCGATCAAATGATTTTTATCGTTCGGTATAGGTTCCTGCCACAAGTTTACCATCAAACATAAGAAACCACCTGTTTCAATCCACAAATTAGGTGCTCCATTTCAAATTTCATTGTACACAACTTACTTCACGTAGTCTGGGTGGATTCAGGTGATTTGGATTGACAAATTTGGGTTCCTAAACTTTAACTGATTTTTATGTCAATTTCCACCTAATTTTTCTTTTATGTTAAGTCGAATCATAAATTGATGCATGTTTGATATTGCTTCAATAGGTAAGTTTATTATGCTGACGCTTTCTTCTTTTTGATGTATGTTTGATGTTTGCTTCAATTTGAAACTCAACTGTACAATAAAATACCCGAATGGAAATAACCATTTTGGTTATGTGGATGTTTCAATTGGTACTTAGTGTAATATATCATTTGACTATTTAGGACCCTAATCCAGTGAACATTTGTTCAGTGTTGGGTTGGCTAAGACAAGTCCCTAATTTTATTTTTGTGGATTCTACTTGATAGCTGCAGCACCGCATGAAATTTGTTGGCCTACTTGATAGCTAACTTACAGGGAAAGTGTACATTTCATTTTTCCGGAGAACATTAATAATTTTCATGTGTGTGTAATTGTTCCGTGACCGAGTTTAGATGGATGGCTATGAAAAATCTTAATTTCTTCTCGAAAAGCGAATACCTATTGTTTGAATTTGTTGAAGGATTTAAGATATTTGTGTACGATTTTATCTGTTTGTGGGCACTTGACACAATTTTAACTCTCATATGGCTAAAACAAGGGTTTCTGAAAATTTAGAAATAAACTGGTATTAATTCATGTCTTATAGTTTGCATTTTATTTTTCCATATAAGTATATAATGCATTTATTTTTTTATTGTGGTTGTTAGTTTTCTCATGAAAAAGAATGCAACAATCAATATTTTTCCCGGATGACGTAAAGCCTTGGGAATGTGAACAAAGTTATGAAAGGGAATTCTCAGCCTGGATCGCGAGAAACTGTTGTGATGTTTTCTTTTACATTTAGTGAGTCACAGTGTAAATAAAATTTATCCCAATTTATAAAGAACGCGCGATTGGGGATATAAAAAACAAGTGGGGGATATAGGAAAAGGACAAAAAGGGGATCCAAATATCAAATCAGGGTCACCCCTTATCTAAGTATTTTATGTAATTTCTAATCTACCCCTCACTAATCAGGATTAGTGATTAATAATAATTAGTAAAATCTTAAGATTTTTGATAAATGATTAGTGTGTGTTATTATTTGTGTTTGGGTGAGTGAGGTGAGAGTATAAGGAGGGAAAGAAAATTTGAGAGGGAATTGTGAAAATGGAGGATGATTGTGAAGAGAGAATTGTTGCGGCTGAATCTTTAGCTCAACTACAACAAGGAGCATATCTTGAATCTTCATCCAATGACAACAACTCACAATTGCAAGTTTTTGTGGAATGAACACCTTTGGAACATGAATTTTATGAGCATGAAGTGTTTCGTGAAGAACCAACCCAAGAGAGTAAACTAGCTCAATATATAAGCACTCCCAATACTCAGGTAAAGCTGCGAATAGGTTGAAAAATTGATTTTTTTCTTTGAATCCACCATTGTCGCTGCTGTAAAAGCTCGGTACCGGCATGGTCAAAGTATGAATACCATGCCGGAACCACAAATACCGGCATAGTATTCATACTACGACCATGCCGGAACCTTGATATCCCCCATTTTGAAACTAAAAGCGGCATAGTTTGCAACCAAAAAACTATGCCAGTACAGAACTTACTTTTTACCTACCATGGAATATTCTATCAAATATGTTACCGACATGGTTAAATTCTAAGGTTACCATGCCGGTACTGCATGAAAAACATACATGAAGCAGTGTCTCCCGAAGCTAAATATCGGCATGTAAAATTAATTAACTACCACGCCGGTATCCGAAGCTAAATATCGGCATGTAAAATTAATTAACTACCACGCCGGAACTGTGTACCGGCGTGGAACCATAGATAACGAGAATGCTGGAACTGTGTACCGGCGTTGTTCAATTTTAACGTTACCATTTCGGCACCTACAAAAAAACATACATGAAGGAGTGTTTTCCAAAGCTAAATACCGGCATGGTATATTAAGTATGGGCCACGCCGGAACCTTTTACCGACGTGGTAACTTAGATTACGAGCATGCCGGAACCAGTATTTCCATGGCATTTCTTTCAAATATATTGCTAATACCGGAAACGTCTCAAAATTGGTCTTCAGTTTCTGTGCAGTTCGACTATGCCGGGACTGTGATCGAGCATGCCGGAACTTCACACCGGCATAGTATTAAATTTTTATTTTTTGGAACTAATTTATTTTCTTTTCTTTCGATCCTTAGGTTGTGACATATATTGATCCAACAAATGCAAAATCGCTCGGTCGGGATACGTTTGAATACTATAAAATGCCTCCGGTATGTTACCAAAGATTTCTTTTCACCTAGTATCTTGAATATTACCAATGGATTGCTTGTAACCTTATAATCTCTCATTGTTGTCCTTATGTAGGGAATAAAAGATCCAAAGGAAGCAATTGCTTGGGCTAAAAAGAGACTGCTCTTAAGAACATGTGTGTGTTGGTGAGGAATACCCAAGGTTTCAAAAAGCCGTTTTGAGATGGTTTGCGAGAGAAGTGGGCAATACAAGGAGAAGAATAACCACAAGAGAAAGGATTATGTATATCCAAAGAAGACTAATAGGGTATACAAAACTCATACGAGGAAGGATAATTGCCCCTTTAAGCTTGTATTCCGTTTAAATGACAAGAACAATGAATGCAATTGTGAGGTTTCGTTCGGCCGTCATAACCACCGGGATCCGAAAGATTTTGTTGGTCACTCCCTGTTGTGAAGCTAAAACCTCATTAAATGGAGGATGTAAAGAGATTGACCAAAGCATTTATCAAACCGAGACAAATTCTCAGAGGCTTCAAGGAAAAGGATAAGACGAACGTGTCTTCTCTAAGTAAAATTTATAGCACACAAGCAAGTATTAGAAGGGTGTAATGGGAAGGGAGAAGCGTTATGCAAGAATTTGAGAAGATAGTTTGGGATTACAACTACACGCATATCATTAAAAGAGGGTCGGAAAACAAGCCCCTTCAAATATTCATTTCGCATCCTTTGCTTTCACAATTGGCTCATACATGTTGTGGTGTTCTTATGATGGATTGCACCTACAAGACAAACAAATACAATATGTCGTTGTTGAACATCTTGGGGAACACATCGGAAAATGTCACATTCACATTGGCTTGGTGTTTAATGGAAAACGAGTCGGACTATAATTATCATTGGGCATTACGTCAATTGAAAAGAATCTTCTGGGAAAATCAACTTCCGAGGGTCATCATAACCGATCAAGATGATGCATTAATGAATGCAATATCCGACGTCTTCCCGGATGCACAAAATTTCCTATGTACATACCATATACGTAATAATGTGATAAAAACTTGTCATGCCTTATTTGAATCCACAAAGGAGGATATTAAGAAGAGAATGATTGTTCAACTATAGGAAGATGCTCGCAAGAACAAACTATCACCCGAAGAAGAAGAAGATGTGAGAGGCAAGATCAAAGAGCGAGTGGACAAATAACATGAGGAAAATCATAAAAAGTGGTTGGAAAAAATTGGGAGAAAGTTTATTGGTCTCTTACCGAGGATATATATGAAAAGAGATTGGACAAGTTTATTGCCGATTGGAATGAAGTTTATCCGACTGCCGTCTGGTATTGTCGGACTCAATGGTTGGATAAGTTCAAGGAAAAATTTGTGCGTGCATGGACAAACCGGTATAGACACTACGATAATGAAGCAACTAGTATAGCGGAGGCTGCTCATGGGAGATTTAAAGATCTGATCCGGTCCATCCAAGGAAACGTGGTTACGGTCACCGAGGCAATGAAGCAATACTTTAAGAGTGATATCGATAGGATCAAGAAGGTTTTTGAGAAAAGCTCAATGGAAAGGATGACTTCATATTTACCATATGTTAAGATGCTCCAAGGAATATAGTTCAACGTATCTCAATGGGTAATAAAACATATGATTAGACAAATGATATGGGAGATACACTACGACAAACCAGGTGATGTGTGTATATGTCCCGACATGTCTTCGTTGGGGCTTCCGTATCGTCATATGCTTGTGAAGTATGAAGAAGTGATACCTATTGAGGTTATCGATCCATTTTGGAAGCAACTATCTTTCGACCCCCCCCCCCTACGGAAGATCCCGGACAATCACCTTGGGATACGAACGAAGCAAAGGAATTATACGAAGCTTACTCACGTGGAAACTCGGTTAGCCGGCAAGTCTTGTTGAGCCAACTAAGGCTAATTACAGGCACATGGACAGCACAAACTGAAGACCCAACAAAGGGAGATCCTCCCGATAGACCATAAACCAAAATAGCAAGGAGAAAACAAAGGAAAGAGTTGAAAGAAATGAGTCAACGTGAAAATGAACTCAAGGCAGTCAAGAAACGAGATCTAACCGGATGTGAGATTTCAAAAGCAAGGTTCGCCGAAGCGCCGGTTCCAAAAAAAGGGGTAGACCGAGAAAGAAACCGCTATCAAGTCAACAACAAACGACGAATTCCGTATCCACACCAAAAACCGATAAATCGGAGGTTCCAAAGAAAAGGGGTAGACCTAAGAAGGTACCCACATCGATCGAACAAGAACAACATGAAAGTTCCGAAGCCCCACCCATAGTCGTTGTTACAGAGGTTCCAAAGAAAAAGGGTAGGCCGCCAAAGGTACCAACATCAATCTACCAAGAACAACAAGGTGAGTATTCCGAAACCACACCCATAGTCAATGTAGCGGAGGTTCCAAGAAAAAGGGGTAGGCCGCCAAAGGTACAAACATCAAGCTACCAAGAACAACAAGGTGACGAGGCGGGGGTGCCAAACAAAAAGGGAAGTCCGAGTAAGGAACTTACATCAAGTCAAGTAAATCAAGGTGAAAATTCCGAAGCCGCCCCAACAATAAGTGATAGCAAAGGTAAGCTACCCATATCTAGTCAACAACCACACGATGGTTACAACTCCGTACTCCGTAGGCACGACCAAAGTTGATGTAGGCACGGACTCCCAACACATACTGAGACATTGGAAATGTAGAGATTGCAGAGGATGGAAGGTCATCTCCCTAAAAGGGAAGTTCATGGTATCACTTTCACCATGATACCTTTCGACGAAGCAATTGACAGTCACATAATCGGGCTTCACATGATTTACAACCAAAGCATATAGACCAGAATCCCTTACTATTGTTTCGACCTCTTCACATTCCTCAGACAAATTCCAACCATCCACGGCTTGGTTTCGGCAAACACACACAACCTTCTTATGATCCTACAAGTAGGAGATAATACAATTAAGAGATTTTACATAAATACACAACAATACATATGCACAAGATAAAAGATGCTTACATAGGTTTAATAGATAGTATGATCCCACGAGTCCTTGTATCCAAATAGCATTTTCGGTTCCGGAGCTTCACCCCAAATTCTACCACGAGCAAGGTCAGGTATCATGTCATCCTTATGAGGAAGGTGCGAACCTTTAACTTTGACTATGCCTTTGGCCTTGCTTTGCGTCAGTTGTTGACTTGGCCCACCAACTTCGCTTTGGCTTGCTAATTGACTTGGATGAACCTCATCATCTTCCTCCTCACCCTCTTCTTCATCATGCTCATCGTCCTCAACTGTTCCAGTAGGTTCACGGATTACAAGTCGACTACGGTTACCAACACTCTCCCAAATTATCCCTCTTGTATCATCCCCCAAACACTTTTTGCGACCTTTGTCTTTCCCTCGAGGAGGCAGAGACTGAGGAGTATCAAGACCGTCGTTCCTTCTACTCTTAATGACAACATCTTTAGTTTTTCCTTTGTTAGCTTCCTTGGCTTTTTTCCTATATCAAAAGACGCACGAAATGAATACAAGTTCATTCTTAATACCGACATAGAATGACTAAAACAAAACAGTGCCGGGACCAGAAACGGCATGGTCATCAAGCAAATACAGCCTTTCGGAACACAGTTCCGGCAATGTGCAATAAATATCGACAATGCCGATAGTATTTTAGATTGTTCCTGGATACAAAATGAACACTACCGGCACACACCTAATAAAATTCACTTCATGCCGTAACCATGTACCGGCGCAAAATGCTAACTCAAACCAATGCTGGTAATTCCTAGAATGTTCCTGGATACCAATACTGCACTACCGGCATACGCGAACAATTTTAAAGTAATGTCGTAACCCAATACCGGCATAGTATTCAACTTAATTTGAATGCCGATATAGAGCTTTCAGCTTCAGGAGATTCTGAGTTTGAAAACGACATTGTATTCATACTAAAATCAATGCCGTAACCCATACCGGCACTGCCTTCATTCTAGATTGAATATCGTAATTAAGTACCGGCGTGGTATTCATACAAATTTCAATGTCAGTCCTCACTGAAACTCAATTGTTTGAGTTAGGGTTTGCGATTCTAACCTAAACCCATTGCTATAAATCGATTTAAACACTCATAAAGTAGTTCAAAATCACTTACCTTCTCACAGAATCCATGTTTACAAGAGGTTGATTGTCCGAGTTGGCGGCTTCCTCTTCTTCTTGCTCTTGAGCAATCAAAGCAAGCCTTTCCTGTAATTTCTGTTGAGCAATCGAGTTTGATTTCGATTGGGCATTTGGTTTCTTTCGTGGAGGCATTGTTATGATTCGGGTAGGTTAATCGATGAAGAACGGATGAAGAACAAGATGGAAGAATTTTTTTTTTTTTTCAAAACCTAACCTTAACAGTGCCGGTACTGTTTTTAGAGAATGGGGGATATATCAATTTGGTTTTTGATTTTAAGTTTTAGTAGAAAGGGTATTATAATCTTTTCATAATGTTTTTTGATTAACCAAAGGGTATTTTAGTATTTTCGTACCCAAAAGTCACCCCTTCACAGACACTACTAGTTGGGGGAAGTAATCTATATCCCCCAATTATTTTTTATATCCCCCAATCGCGCGTTCTTTATAAAGCATGCTGGACCTGGCTACCGTAAAGGGTTGGAAATGTGAATAAGATTGTGAATGAGAATTGTCGACCTGGAAAGCAAGAAAGTTTCGTGATGTTTTCTTTTACATTTAGTACGTTACAGTGTAAGTAAAATTTATAAAGCATGCTGGAGAAATAAAAATGATAAAGTGTGGTGGAGAAATAGGGGGGAAAAGAGGTTACTTTGAAGATGATGTTACTGGTTGTCGAGGTTTATCAGCTTAAATACCAGTGCATGTTGCAATGAAAATTTACTATGGGAATTTTTCGGTGTTATTTGTAATTTATGTATACTAAGATGTTATATAAATCTTAGTAGTAATTGGAGATTAACATTATTAAATAACAGCCTTAATTGAAATCCTTACATATTTATATATAATTTGAGGCCGAAATATTGACTCCAGAATAAAAGTTAGGCCAAAAGCTTGAATTCTAGAGCTCCTGGCCCCCTACCAATAGGAATTGAGGATTTTGAAAACATTTCGGTCTTTTTCTACCGCACACGAAGGGTAAGTGATGAGTGCCTTGACGAAAATCATACGAAAACCTAATCTTTAGCCGCTACGGTCCCTATCCCAATTCTCCCTTTCTTCCTTTCTCATGAAACCCTACACAACCACCAAAATCCTTCTTCTGGCAAGTTGTTTTACGGCAAGAAAACTTAAATCTCGAAGGGTTTACAATAACAATCATGATAATATTGGTTATACGGTAAAAATCATATGTTAATTCAGTCAGTTTGTTTGGGGTTCTTCATGATTCTTATTTATGTTTTTATTGTTTGGTGAAGGTACTACTGAGAAGGGAACGGCGATGTAGCTATTCGTGATTGTTTATGGAATCATTTTTGGAGATTGAAGTAGAAGTTATTGGGGAAATCATAGGGCTTTACTCCGGGTAAGATTTTATGCTTCTTAATCAATGAGTAATCTCCATTGACAAACGACATAATTTGTTTTTGATCATTAGTCGCTATTATAATTGGTGGTTTTCAGTGTTGTTTCAAAGATCAGATAACATTGGACTTAGGTTATAATGGCAGTTCAAGTGACAATGAACTATTTGGGATCTATCTTCCGAACCCAACAACTCTATGTTGCAGTATATAGCGCCATAGGACGAAGTGGATTGAAAATTAGGAATGGAATGACCAAACAAAGGATATCATGCTGGAAGGATATACTGAGAATGTATGTGTATTACGGGAATATTCACAAGTTTGCACCAGATAAATGACCTCTTCTCTCAATAATTTCACTACTTTTTTCTGTTGACCCTTTCAGTCAAATGAATCTAGGAATCTTTGTACAAAAATAGTGCGTAATTAATGTATTTAGTTTTTTTACATGATTTGCGCAACAATGATTATACTCTTAGTTTTTCCATGCAGAGACAAAGAATGTATATGAGGCAAGAAAACATACCTGCTGACAGTGGCGTCAAGGGTCCTGGATACTTAATTGCTCAAGACATCATCTCACCGCCTTCTGTGAAAATTGTTGATATTACACAACATATAGATAGCCTAACAGAACCAATGGATTTGTGTATATGAAGAAATAGGACCCTTGGATTATAGAAATGAATATCACCGTCTTGAAATTTGTAGTAATCTTCATGCTTTTATTATTTGGAATATTGATGTCCAGGCACAAATACATATTCGAAATCCAGATTGTTGGGGATAAAATTTCTAACTACAGGACTGTTTATGTACAAAATAAATGATTTCGGAATTTCCTTACAGGAATGTAAATGGGTTTGTAGTTTACTCTCTTCATTTGGATTTTCATATGTTTTAGATGTAGCAGATTTCGATATAAACTGGACATGCCATTAAGTCGGTTGAGGAGAGCTCAAAAGAAAAAGACACTACAGAACAATAAGGTATTCCGGTCATTCTTTTTTTTTTTTTTTTTTTTTTTGTAGAGATGGAATTCTGACTCCAAACACTTCCGTTAAGCTAAGTTTATCTAAGTTCATTCAAATATTTCCCCTGGTAAGTTGCTTATGTATATTTGTGTAACTGAAGACAGTGATATTGTATATGATTTCGGAACTGCCTTACAGGAATGTAAATGGGTTTGTAGTTTACTCTCTTCATTTGGATTTTCATATGTTTTAGATGTAGCAGATTTCGATATAAACTGGACACGCCATTAAGTCGGTTGAGGAGAGCTCAAAAGAAAAAGACACTACATAACAATAAGGTATTCCGGTCATTCTTTTTTTTTTTTTGTAGAGATGGAATTCTGACTCCAAACACTTCCATTAAGCTAAGTTTATCTAAGTTCAGTCAAATATTTTCCCTGGTAAGTTGCTTATGTATATTTGTATAACTGAAGACAGTGATACTGTATATATCTTATTGTTATCCGTGGTTGGTGGCATGCACTATGCTGAACCAAACCAAAACCAAACTAATACTGTATTACTAATATGCGAAGAAATTGAAATGATCTTTTTCAATTTAATTGCATTTTTCCTTGACTATTTTTATTTTGTTTGAGATGTTGTCGTCAGGAATTTTTGTAGTAATTTTCATGCTTTTGTTCTTCCCTGCTCAAAAGTTTTCAATTGGTTTATAAGATAACTTAGGAGTTTGTAATATATTAATTTCCAAGGAATAAATAATTATGTGTTTTTGTGAGACGCTTAAACAAAGAGCATCATTTATGCTAATGGATGGATTAATGATGTGTCTTCGCCGAGGTATGGAAACCAAACTTTTTTTCAAGTAGCCAAAAGCCCGAATTTCGATGAAATTGCTTTAGCTAAAGGTAGAAGTCTTATGGCTGTAAAAGCAGGATTGAGATGTGGAAGTTTATATACATCTCATCGTGGGGCATTGAGTATGGGTGGTGGATTAGCGTTGCTACCTGGAGATATAAAAGGGGGTCATGGCTAAATGATCGGACTTGCATTTTATGACCACCAAAGACGTTACCGGTATGAATAGTATGGTAACTCTTCTATTACTCTTCCATATGATATTGTCATGTATGTTACAATTTGTTACCAATTTCACAGGTAGGTGCTCATTCCAACCAATTGTTGATGCACTATATTTTCTGATTTTTCTTTTTCATCCATGTGATCTGTTTGAATTTCATAAGCAACTGATTTTATTTGAGATATTTTTGATAATGTACAATCGAGAAAGATTATATTTTTTTTGGTAGGTCCTCATTTGACTGTTAATTAAAGACTTGAAGCAATTGTAATTGTACCCCAAATCATTTTTTGGTAGAGTTGTGATATTTTTGTAGATACTATGGCATAGTGATAACATGTGTCTTTGGTAATAAAATTCTACTTGACCTATTTATTTTGTGCACGTTTCCAATATATATCATGATTTATAAGGAGTAAAATGTTGCGAGTATATATTTTGAATTGGTTTTGCAGGCTATATATTTATTAGGACTATGTAAGGGCATTGTATCGGTATCCATAAGACATTTAATGCATGAGTTAGACAATGAGGTTTAATACATATCCTACTAACTACTAAGATCACTGGATCAGTGATTAATCTCCGAGCAACATAATAAACTATGTGTCAGTTGTCAACATCAAAACGCTTACCAAAAATTAGAAGAAGATAAGTCATCCCAAAAAGGTAGGCAACTATCCAAATTTCGTCCCGATTATTTGAATTACGGCTGCAACTATCCAAGTTGTTAAAATCTGCAATCCCTGTAGATACTACACTTTGATGCGATAGGAGAAGACTCACCTCCGAGTTGCTAATACTCAACGATCTCTATACAAGTTGATAGCACATTTTGACGCAATAGGAGAGACCCATGTCTACACTTGCAACACAAATAATAAATCAATTAACTTAACCCCGTACAACGCACGGGAAAGACACTAGTGAGTAATAAAAATAAATCCTTATGGATGATAATGTGTTAGTTATTTGGTTATTTTCTAACAAATCATTATGTTTGGTTATGCAACAAAAGAGCAATTTGTTGTCAAAACTGAAACAGATTAACGGGATCCGAATGGCAAAGATACCATTACAACTCCTCGACGTAGTGCGGTTACTAGTGGCAGTATGATATTTGTTCAGTTTAAGGTTGACAAGATATATGGGCCTTGTTTGGTAAAATTTATGATTATCTATAATTATAAATAAATAAATAATTTTAGGATAATCATTTTTATGACAAATTTTCACAAACACCTTTCTCAAATAATTGATTATCTTTGAAAAATGCTCTCGAAAAGGAGAAGAAAAAATAATGATTTAGGATATTTTTTTAAGTCCCCTATTGTTTTTTTAGCTCCCTCTTGATAGTTTAGAGAAAATAAGAAGAAAAACCCCAACTTAATTTTATTAAAAAAACTAGGTCTCAACCCGTGTCGTAACAGCATGGGAAAGAATATGTGTTTCAAATGTATCCATCGATTCATACATGCGTAATTGTCTGAGAAGAATCGAACCGATCGATCCAGGTCTAAATGCTTTGAGGAGTTGGTTCACAAACGTGTTCTTATCCTCGAATGTTTTAATATTGTGATGTAAGTCATACAACTCTTTGGGACAAACATAATTAATCGTTAGAGAAAATCCTACGGGTAGTAGAACATTACTTCGTTCACTACTTCAAAAAAATATCATCCAAGGTCATTCACCAAACTTGTAACAAAACAAAAAACACCTAAAATTACTTTCAAATCAATTAGATTAATCTTGCAAAATCTGTTAGCATTAGAATTTAATTTTTCTCTTTGATATAAATTGTTGAGTTCCCAATTTACATAGATTTGTGTTTATTCATTTTCCTAAAATTTATAATAATATTTAATTCTTGATTTATCTCTTTTCTTGTCTCTTTACTTATTATCATGAACTGTTTCTCAAGCATGAATAATTACACGAAGTTGGGGAGAAATGACAAAAACAGAAATCATGAAAAAAAGGGGGAATAAAGAGAGATGTGAGAAACTGAATCGATTACAATTAATTCACGCGTAGCCTTGCATAATCCCATGAAGTAGGGGAGAAATAATGACAGAAACAGAAACCATGACAAAAAAGGGGAATAAAGAGAGATGTGAGAAACTGAACCGATTACAATTAATTCGCGTGTAGCCTTGTGTTTGGTCAATTTTTTTGTAGGTTTAATTTTTCTTCCTGCCCCTACCCGACAAATCATAAAATCACAACATCTTCTTTTTTTGGAAAAATCTGGCCTTTAAAAATTGTTTTGATTTTAAAAAAATAATAAAAAAAGTAATTTGAAAGCTGAATTCAAATTCAAACAAAACAAAGAAAAATTAACCAAGGGTGACTAAATAATTTACCTATCTTAGGACACCTTTTCTCACCATACTACCACTACTTCTTCCACTACCACATTATCGTCACCACTCCACCGGTCTCACCAATACCCACCACCATTGTCCCCACCGCCGATCCACCACCCACCATCACAACCACCATTAGTGCTTAATTTAGCTATCTTAGGACCCCTTTTCTCACCATACTACCACTACTTCTTCCACCACCACATTATCGCCACCACTCCACCAGTCTCACCAATACCCACCACCATTATCCCCACCACTGCCCACCATCATAACCACCATTAAATTTATTATGTATCAACAAAAATATATTCATTTGATTAATTAAAGAAACATTTATTATGAAATACCAATTGAACATTTATTATTAAATTTTAATTAAACGTGATCATTTATAGCGGTAGATTTATGTTTTGCAAGTATAACTTGTCAAAACTTTGTTTTGTATTCTGGAAATGTAATGAATTTTATTTTAATACTAAAAACCGTGATTTATTCGATCGGGTACTATAAATAGCTGGGATCCCATTTGGGTGATCCAGCGGTCATGATCATATTGTCTTATATGATTTAGTATCCTCATCAAAATATTTGTGTTTTGTCCTTACCAGTTGTGCTAAAAACAGCCAACTACATCTGTCACGGTAATATGTTTCCCATATTGTAAAGACACAAAACTATTATTGTCCACCACTATTCACTAACATCCACCACCGTACGTAAAAACCAGCCACACCCATTATTTTTCACCACCACTAATGTTACCACCTCCACCCTTCACAAATACCCGCACTGTTTCCACCAACCACTGCTTCTTTCACTACCACCATTAAAAATTATTAATATAATTTTTAACCGTGGTCACTGTAGTACAGTGGTAAGGTGATGATATCAGTTACCTGAGTTCGGAACTTGCCATTACCAAATTCTTTACCGATCAATATATATATATATATATATAGTTTTTAATAAACTTATTTATTAATAAAAATATGTATTTATTAGATTCATTAAATAAACATTTATCATGAAAAATTAATTAATCATTCATCATGAGCAATTAATAGGACACTAATTAATAAAATATCTATAATGGTTAGTTGAAGAAACCACGACCACAAATCGCGCCGCTCTTTATCTAGCCTAACTAACTTAGCCAAGCTTTGTTTTGTATTCTAGACTAAGTGATTATAATAATTTTTAAAAACAATTTTTTTCCCGTTTCATGAAAATAATGGATTTTTTTAATTATGATCAAAATAATCAACTGTTATAATGGTTACCAAACGCATACATAATCCATTATGAGCTATATAATGGACTATGGAATGACCCATGCCGTTACGGCACAGGCTATTTCGCATTGTCCTAAACTGAAATATTGATTATTCGGAAAATGGGTCATTTGTCCAAATATTTTTGAATCTCAGTTCAAATGGACGAGTAAAAAATAGTTCGGGAGAAATGGCCAAAAAAAAAATAGTAAAGATGAAACTGGTTTCATCCTAGCTTAAATTTAAAAAATAGCAAGAATGAAACTGGATACATCCTGTGTAAATTTAAAATAAGAAAAAATATTTGAAAATGGGCACGATGAAACTGGTTACATCCTGCCTATTTTTATATTTTTGTCCATTTAAACAGTATCAAAATCTAACCGTCCATTTCACCCAAAAATTATTGACTTTGGTCTTTTTAACCAATTTTGTGTTGATTATTTTCTAAGGGCGCTCTTTTTTAAATACCAATTAATTTATCGATTTGTTATCATTTCATTTTGGCATTTGAATTTCGTACTGACTTTTCCCATGTATTTAAAATTAATGTAATTATTGGTATGTGTCATCCAAATCCCCGATAGCAATCTGATTTCATTGGAGAACACGCATGACCACATTTCTGATATGCTTTCCCTTTTTTTCCTCCTTATTAAGTATATGCATTCAGTTTATCATGGTTATAATTCGTCAACTTAGTTTTAGCGGAATCGTTTCATGGGTGTGTTGCCAAGCAGTTGGTAATATGTTTAATCGCCTTTTAATTTTCCCGACGTGTATTCAGGATTTGACCATATTTATTGACTCCCAGTGTCTATCATAACAATATATACACTTCAGTATGTCTGCTTCTCTTTAAATTAAAGAGACAAACACCCACAAAATAAATGTTGATGATGATAGAATGAAAGGGATAAAACATACAAATCAACCAAAATACACACTTCAGTATTCGATTATGGAGAAAATATCTCTCGCTATTCCTACAATACATACACTTCAGCTACAAAGTAAACAAAAATAAAATTATGGTAAATTTACATTTCATTACTCTAGGTTTTTTATCAAGCTTTCCAACCAAAATTGCTATGGTATTAGTTGATGCATGGGTGGCTGTTTTCCGGCAGCATCAGAGATGGTATACAGACTTGTGACTACATTGGTGGAGATGTAGTAAAATTCCTCTCACTTACAGAAGATTTCCATGGGTTTTCTTCCTTTTACAGAGCAGCTGGTTGAAGGGTCTTATAGGTGGTGGCATGATTTTTTTTTTTTGCGGGTCTAGTAACCTTGGATGCCATTTTTCTTTCCTGTATTCAATATTCTTATAGAAATCGTTACACCAAAATCACAAAAGGTTACTGAATCAAAATTTAGCGGTGGCTGCTATGTTTGAAAGGGAGATACGTAAACAACATGAATAACCTACAAAAAATCACAAATGATAAAATGGAACACTTGCAAATGAGAAATACCCTACTCCTGCAATCATCCAGTTTGAGATGTGGTGTATTTCAGGGAAGGGAGGTTTAATGGTCCAGGCTTGTGAATTCATTTGTGCCCACGAAGTCTACTTCCCCACTTCGGGAAGATTCACATCTTAAAGGTCCATGGTGCTCCATCTACTCTACAGTGGATTTTTTTGAAAGGTCTGTAGATGGTGGCTTAGATCGCATTTAACTTTTTGAGGAGCCAGCTCTTTTTTTTTCCTGCAAATGCACAAAAATCACGGGTCAATTAATTTTATTAGCAAAGAAACGAAATATGGTACCGTTTAAGTGAACATTAACTTATATCTGAAGTAAGATTCCAGGACTAATCGAAACTGGTAGTGGGTGAACAAAGGTGCAGAAACTGTCAAAAATGTTAGTGTGTATTCCCCATCCTCGAATCAGTGCAAGTAAAATAAAATTCATCATGAATTATTTACAGTGAAAGATTAGATTCATCATGTATTCTTATCGGTTTTGTACCACTGTTTTCTAAATGACGAATGAAAAACATATTACACTCATCACCTAAAACCAACTTCTGTTAGAAATTTTATTCAACACTTAGAATGCATCCATGAGGTACTTTTTGATATAGTTAGTGCTATTAAAACAAAATACCTAACTTCCCATTCTGGTACACACATTTGAGTAGAGTTCCAATAAAGAACACTAAATTACCTCAATGACACTGCAAAAGGGTCTTCAAAATGCTTTACAAAGGTCAAATTAACGAATCTGCCTCAATTGTTTCTCCTTTTTTTGACATCCGCTATATTTTCTCCCATGCTTCCTGAAAAACGGAGGTCTAACAACCACACCCAATATTTCGTTCGGCAATCTGTATGGACTAACTCCAATATAAATCCAAGAGAATCAACTAGACAGTCAGACTCAATCAAAAAAATATATCCAAGAGTTAGTATTTGTGTCTCAATGTAATCAGCAAATCAAACAGATAGGAATCCGTGAGCCTGATTGTTATGAGAAAGAATTAGACGAAGAGTTTCGTGTCTTTAAGTCGACTCTAGTACGCAACTAGTATCACATAGGAGGTGTGGGGGTTAGGTTTTCCAGTTAACGATTCTCTACTTATTCTAACGTCCAAACGATTTTTTCAAAAATGATAGTGCAAAGTTTCGAACCTATGCCCTTCTGCATCACACGAGTAGTCTCTAACCAATGCTCCACCTCGATTTTTGTTGATGTTTATTGAGCTTTATTAGTATATATAGGAATCAAAGACCAAAACTAGGAAAAAATGTATTATCTCGGTAAAATATGAAAGGTAAAAGACTAATTATATATCAAAAATCAAACCTTAGGAATAATTTGTATGATTCAACAATATTTATAAGCATACATTTATGATTCAATAATCAACCATGAATCTTCGATTCACAATTTAACATACGATTCGATTTTCAAATTTCAAAAAAGGATTCACGATTCGATTCGCGATGATTCAAGCTAAGTTTTCTTAAAACCAAAGCAATATCTCTCCACCTTGAGATAGTCTTAGCTTGTTGCACACAAATGAAATATACCTTCATTTAGATATGGGTAACCGTACCTAAACGTGTATATTGAGTTTGCTCAACAATAGTGAAAGAGCGGGGGTATAACAACCACGCCCAATATTTCGCTTAGCAATCTGTATGGACAAACTCCAATATACTTTCTAGAGAATCAACTATACAGTCAGACTCAATCTAGATAAAAAGTATATCAAAGAGTTTATATCTCAATCTCTCAATTTGATATATACTCAAGCAAATAGAAATCTGCGAGCCTTTATCAAATACTAGAGAGATAACTTGGATGGTACCAAAGACCAATATCCAAGTGTCAATCAATTTAAATCAACAACCAAAAGGTCGGATATTCTAATTGGTTGAACAACGCACAACCTATGATATTTCAATTATATAACAAAATATAATGCGGAAAAGAAATAACACAAACACCAGAATTTTGTTAACGAGGAAACCGCAAATGCAGAAAAACCCCGGGACCTAGTCCAGATTGAACACACACTGTATTAAGCCGCTACAGACACTAGCCTACTCCAAATTAACTTCGGTCTTGACTGTAGTTGAACCCCAATCAATCTCACACTGATCCAAGGTACAGTTATGCTCTTATGTTTCTGATCCCAGCAGGATACTACGTACTTGATTCCCTTAGCTGATCTCACCCACAACTAAGAGTTGCTACGACCCAAAGTCGAAGACTTTAATAAACAAATCTGTATTACACAGAAAAGTCTACGGTAATAGATAAATCCGTCTCCCACGAATATACCTACGAGTTTTGTTCCGTCTTTTGATAAATCAAGGTGAACATGAACCAATTGATAAACCGGACTTATATTCCCGAAGAATAGCCTAGTATTATCAATCACCTCACAATAATCTTAATCAATGCAGCGAAAAAAGATATTATGGAATCACAAACAATGAGACGAAGTGTAACACCCCGAGTTCCGGACCAGGATCAAACCCGTATGGAGATCCGAACTCAAAGCGTTACGGGTCGGAAAAAGACTTATGCATATATTTCTCTATTTAAACATTGATATCTTTAATTGAAACCTTATGAAACAATAATTCACTATTTAAATATCTTAAGTTATATTCTCAACAAATATTGATATCAAATTACATGTCAAGCAATTACAAATAAACAATTCAATCACTAAGCTACTCATTCCTTACTTTCGCTGCGCCACTCTGATAAATATGCAAGGATGTCAATTGGGGTGAGATGACAACTCAATAAAATGCATTCCCAACTCTCCAAAGATGTGCAAACATAATCATTTTATCAAGCAAATACATATACCAAGAAATACATCACGACTTCGGCGAATCAATGTTATGTTCGACAATCACATTACCAATAATATTTCTAATAAATTATCTTGTTTATATTCCAATCATTAATTCACAACGCCAATAATATTTCAAACAAATAATCTAATTTACGATTCATTACATCGTTGATAATAACACAATTCATCCATTTGAATTTCACACCTGAGTTCATAACACCAATTATGTTTTCAACAAGTCATTTAATCTAGATTTCAACACATGATTCACAAATTAAATTTTCATCACAACAAGTAACCATAAGTTCACGGTACGAAAACCTTGGTTCGTACACCACCTATCGTTTATCGGCACCGACAACCTCCATCGATGGTCAGGAACAAAAGTTCCTATGGGGATCATACCCATCTTATCTCGGGGATCATTACCCGTTTCATTCATCGTACGAAAACCTTGGTTCTTAAACCACCTATCGTTTACCGGCACGGACAGCCGCCATCGATGGTCGGGAAACACAAGTTTCCATGTGGATCGTTACCCATTTAACTCTCGGGGATCATTACCCACCGTTAGCATGGAATCATATTCCATCTAACGGAAAAACCTGAACTCATTTCCCTTTTAAAATCATTTTACAAACAATACAAGCAACCATGCCATAAGAACATAATTTTCTTTCAAGCATTTATACAAACAAGATAACTTCATCCATTTGATATTGTATGTTTCATGGTAATAAATTTATCCGATCATCTTCAAACTTTACAGAAACATACATGAATAAATCATATACAACATATCAAAATTTCACACTAAACCAACGGTTCAAACAAAAGATAATGAATTTATAATGACAACCTAAAAACTTGGCAGATTACATGTCATTACCAAACAATTCATGATAAATTCATATCAACTTGAAATTGAGCAAATCAAAATCACAATGGAAGATATCATATATTTCTACAACTTTTGTTAATAGTCTAATTCATTCTAAAATCATTAAAGATACCTTAATCAATCAAAAACGTGATAAAGAGAATCTGTCCAGAATTTTCAGAAATCAACACCCACATTAATTCAAACATTCAACGGTGAATTTACGGTGGATTATTCTCAAATGTTTACCAATGATACCCAACCATGTTATATAACAATATTAAAATGCTGATCATCAATCAGATTCATGAAATTATACTGGTAAATTCAAAACCCTAATGATATAAGATTAAACAAATTTAATATCAACGTATACCAAAGAAAAACACAAAGAGAAAAAAGTTAAAAATTCTACCTTTTATTAGCTACAATATTCTTTAGATTGCTTCTCTAAAAATCTCTAGCTCCATATCTTTCTTCTTCTCCTTAACCTTATGTTTTTTAACTTGTGAAAATTCTTTCCCTAAGCTTTTTGTTATAAAAACCTTAATAATACTAATATTCATAATGAAAACTAATATTTATATTTTTTTATTTCTTTTAATTTTCTTTTCATTTTCTATTCATTTTATTTTACTTTTATTTACTAATAAAAAACTATAATTAGGTGACTATTTGCACCCAACATTTTTCTAAGTGACATGAGAAGGATTTCAAAATATATAAACTAATGCAACCCATATAGTTTAAGGAAAAATAAAGTACTCATCAACAAATCAAACAACATGATTAGCTAATTTGGGTATAACCCGACCTTAAATGGTAATTAAAAATACCGTACCCACAAATGAAATGCATGTTTCTAGGCTTGTGTAACCGTACCCAAACTTGTACATTTGCTGGTTCAACAATAGTTAACCAAATGGTTAGCCATATGATCACTTTCATATCAACCATATTTTTCTTCATAGGTCAAATGACTCAAATGAACTAGTTAGAGAGTTGTTCAATTGCTTAGATCTTATGTAACTACACAAGACACAATCGAAGCAAAAACGGTTTGATTCACTCGAATCGGTTCATGAAGTGTATAGCCACGGTTTCCAAAAGCATTCCTTAGTTTATATAAACATGAGTTCAAGAACAACCGATTTTATATATAACCTACTCAAGTTCGCGGACTGGGTTCGCGGACTTAAGTTCACGGGAGGAGTTCACAAACTCCAGCAGAAATTCTCGGGTCGAGAACTTCTGCCAGTTCGCGCACTTGGCTCACGCCGCATTCCGTTTCTCTTGATCAACAAAGTTCGCAAACTTTGGTTCAAGGAATAAAGACTTATACATATATGTGTTTCCACAAAAATGCTTATATCCTACCAATGGTTATGTAATCTAAACTCTCATTTCAATCATTGAAACACTCTCAGAGAACGTTATATAGTCGTTATTCACGGACCATTTTTCGTCAGAGCAATTTTCAAAGTGATTGAAACATAACATGACATTCGTCACTAGGTAAAGATGAATTTGGCTAAAGCGAAAGCTTACCAACACATATTTTGAGAAATAGATAAGCGAGTTAAACTCAGCTCGAAATAACAAATGTGTATAATCTAAGTCTATATAGCAAAACGACTTTTGTCTCAAGATAGGAGATAAATAGACTTTTGAGTGATAAGATAAGTTCAAGTCTCCACATACCTTTTAGTCGATGAAGATCCACCGGTTCCTTGAGTAGTCCTTCGTCTTGTATGATGATTTCCATGGAGTTCTTGAGCTCAACTACACTTTCTATCCTAGTCCGAGACCTTAGCTATAGTAGACTAGAAATCAAGACTTATATTTTTGATCACTAACATTGACAAACATGCTTGAGATAGAAACGGATGCGATTTCGACCGAGCAATGCTCTAACAATCTCCCCCTTTGTCAATTTTAGTGATAAAAATATCAATACATATGGAATACAAAAAATAAATAAATTAACTTTTGTAGCTCCTATTCCATACGCCTAATCTTCAACATTACTTGAAATCTTCGTCACTTCCAAGTACTCCAATGATCCCAAAGGTTATAAGTTCAGCATCATCGTTGTTGAAAATCCATAGCTATAACAACGAGAAAACAGAGTTCTCAATCATTGTTATACAGTGTCATAGTATCATTACACAGCGTCAAAGTTCAATTGTATCACAACTTCAACAACAATACTATGGTGATATGTATCAACCCCCCTTAGTAAATACTCCATATTGATCCGAAAATAAATATGGAGTATTTGGAAACCAATCCCCCTTACATAATGATCCGAAAATCATATGTATTTGTAGTGTGAACGACATATTAATTCTCCCCCTTTTTGTCGATAAAATTGGCAAAGGTACAAGAACGAGATCCTAATGAAATTTCTGAAAGAGACATTTCTTGACCAAAAGAAAGCATAAATATATCATCTTATTTAGATGCAATCATAAAGCCGAAGCTAAATGCATTCATCAAGGAGTTTGAAAAGATATAAGATAACCCCTATAATATTCCACAACCGCACTCCCCACAAAGATTTGGCAATTAAGCGCAAGTTCAAAAAAGAACTCTCCCTCATAAAATGTCATTCCCGATGGAACAACAAGAGCGACCTTAAATTCGAAAGAAAAGAAGGATTTTATTGGACATAACAAATCACATACAAGTATGAATTTGAATCCAAAAATATTCAATTAAACTAACCACAAGAGAACCCATGATTAATTTAATCGACAAATGCTCAACATAAGTGAACTTATGGAGACTTAAAAACATACAATTAGATTAATCACAAGAGAACCCATATATCAATCTAATCGAAATACACAACCAAACTAATCACAAAAGTAATCAATTTAATTGGTCATGCTCGACATAAGAAAACTTACGGAGCAACAACTAAATAACCAAACAAGATGATTAATTTAGTTGAATATGCTCGACATAAAGTACCTCACGGGACAACAACATAGATAATCATAAAAATAATCAACTTGGTCGTTCAATGCTCAACATAAGACACTTTACGGAGCCTCACAGTAATACATAAAATATGGATCAGGGAAGGTTAATACTGCGGAATACACAAGGATTCATTCTATTTTCCATCACTATTCGCATAACGACATTCAATAGATATAATCCTTACAAACAAAAGATCTTAACCTATCTTCCATCAATAATTGACATAATAGGCTTAACTTTTGTATTTGTCAAAAGTCTATTCATTATTTTATCAATACATGCATATCGACATATGAAAGACTTTACTTTTGACAAGGTATGGGAGAATCATAGTTCACGGACGTAAACACACATATCCCATAACAAATTTGCAATATATAAAACCATAAAGATTAAAACCTGCAAAAATCATCTTCCAAACAAGTTTAGAATTTAAACCAATAAATCTAAAAACATGAAGTTGAAAACATTGGACATAGCTATGTGTAAACACAATAATGGCTATTCCAAACTCTAGTTATTCTTCTAATAAAAACAAGAAAAAAAGGAAGATTTACTAGGAAAACATAAAGAAGAAATCATCAAGCTAAGGAACAAAAGCAGACTCTAGTGCCATGGCTGAACACGAACTAAGGTCAAATAGACGGTTCAGGATCCTCACGAGTCTTGGCGTATTTGAGCTTGTGATTAGCAGCATCCATTGCATCTTCAGAGAAGAGATTATCTTTATGAAGATCATTGATGTGAGATTTTATGATACCAAGGTCAGTTGAAACCTTTTTCAACTCAGTTTTCAACACATCAAGACTTTTCAGAGTATCAACAAGCTGCAGTTTTGCTTCCTCAAAATACTTAAGAAAGTCATGGACCACTTCAGCAGAAATCATATCATCCTTCCCAACATTCTCATGAGTATATGCATAGTAACACGAGGTATTGGGATGATTTTCATCTACAAGGGTTATTTTCTTCCTCCCTTCGGATTCAAAACCAATACCTTTATCAAGAAAGCCTTTAGAAAAACCACACGATTGTGAAGAGGACGACATTCTTGATAAACCAAGATAACCTAGAGTACGCAAACGTGACTCAGAGGTTTGGTATTTATATGGTTTCTTAGGGAAGAAGATCTTTAAGGTTTTCAAACCGTTGACTCGTGATGGTAACCCGTGTACACATACGAATACAACATGGCCCATAAGAAATAAAACAACAAAAGAACTTTTGCTACATGAGAATTCATAAATGGCTCAATAAATTCCTTACCATAGGAGTAATTTAGAGCACAAGTGTAGCAGTCCACAATGTTGCAAAATAATTTCATAAAGAGAGAAACGATACTAGACAACACAAATACTTCTTAGGCAATATTGTCTGCAAACACTAGTTTAGCTATAAACGATAAGAGGATAGCTCAACTAAGCACATCTTGCTACAAACACTAGTATACCTGATTTTTACACATCTTGCTCAACAATATTTTTATGAGCAAGTTCTTAACCCTTGTGATTAATTAGCACAAGTATGAGCTCTGAGCTCATTAAAAGAACTGTGTTTATGATCGAGTCTCTTTTTCATTCTGAATATAGAAGGAGATCCCTTTTTATGTGAGAAATTATCATAAAACTTACTGTTATCAAAATACGAGACATAGTTAGAGTTCTTACCAGAAGAATTTTGACTTGCGGAGGATGACAACCTGTCGATAATTTCTTTATATCCTTCAATTATCTCTATCAGGTTATTTCTCGTATCATCAATTTTTCTTCTTTCTTCTGGAATTTCGTTCACATTAAGGGAAATGTTATTTCCAGAGGAAACGACTTGATCTTTCCTTGGACGATTCTTGTTAAGACTCCTATTCTGCTTTAGAGCATTTGAGGAACTCATTGAACTGACCTTCCTGGTAATATACACAGGGTAAGTACGAAAACCAACAGGTTTAGACATATGAATGTCAGTTACACCTTTGAGAATTAAGTCTAAGGTGTGTTGAAGTTGAACCAAGGAGGTTTTATTCAACCTAGAGTTTCTCTTTTGTTTAACAGAGCCTTTTGCATCGCAAAAGAGGCATACTTTCTGATCACAAGAGTGATTAGACAAGGTCGTCTTAACATCCTCGTTAGGAGATTTCTTCCTTCCATGTGATGTGGAACATCCTTGATCAATGGGAAATTCAGACACATTCTTTTTAACAGGAAGGGATTCCAATTTTACTTCTGGAGCTGGAATGTTTTCAGACGTAGCAGAAGTGCTTGGTATATTAGACTGCTTAGAGCATCCTTGAATAGAGAGTTTACTCAAGATATGTTCAATTTCCAAAGCATCCTTTTTGAGGCTAGCCTCAAGAGTCATACGTGAAGAATGATCTTCAGTATTTTCTTTGAATTTGCAGTCTCTTATTACACCAAGCAGAATATCGACATGGTGTTTTAACCGATTAAATCTATCAGCTTGGATTCTAGCCAGATTTAGAATCAAGACACTCTCTTCAGCTGTTTCCCGTTCATTTAGAGAGATAGACTCTTTTGAAGGGTAATCGGAAATACTCATGTCTGAGCCTGTCTGTCTTGTTGGAACACATGGTTCGTCTATATTTGAGATTGAAGAATCCTTCTCTTTAATATAATTAGACAAGACAGAGCCTTTATTTCGGGTGACGTGTTTATCAAAGATACTATCATCCATCCTCAGATCGCTGCAAACAAAGACTTGTAAGGTCTTGAACGTGTTTGCCTGCTCTGATACCAATTGAAAAAGCGGGGGTATAACAACCACACCAAATATTTCTCTTAGCAATCTGTATGGACAAACTCCAATATACTTTCTAGAGAATCAACTAGACAGTCAGACTCAATCTAGATAAAAAGTATATCAAAGTATCTCAATCTCTCAATTTGATATATACTCAAGCAAATAGAAATCTGCGAGTCTTTATCAAATACTAGAGAGATAACTTGGATGGTACCAAAGACCAATATTCAAGTGTCAATCAATTTAAATCAACAACCAAAAGGTCGGATATTCTAATTGATTGAACAACGCACAACCTGTGATATTTAAATTATATAACAAAATATAATGCGGAAAAGAAATAACACAAACACCAGAATTTTGTTAACGAGGAAACCGCAAATGCAGAAAAACCTCGGGACCTAGTCCAAATTGAACACACACTGTATTAAGCCGCTACAGACACTAGCCTACTCCAAATTAACTTCGGTCTTGACTGTAATTGAACCCTAATCAATCTCACACTGATCCAAGGTACAGTTATGCTTCTACGTCTCTGATCCCAACAGGATACTACGTACTTGATTCCCTTAGCTGATCTCACCCACAACTAAGAGTTGCTACGACCCAAAGTCGAAGACTTTAATAAACAAATATGTATCACACAGAAAATTGCACGGTAATAGATAAATCCGTCTCCCACGAATATATCTACGAGTTTTGTTACGTCTTTTGATAAATCAAGGTGAACAGGAACCAATTGATAAACCGAACTTATATTCCCGAAGAACAACCTAATATTATCAATCACCTCACAATAATATTAATCGACGCAACGAAAAAAGATATTGTGGATTCACAAACGATGAGACGAAGTATTTGTGATTTTTTTTATATCTTGCCTATCGGAGATATCAATCTCAAGCCAATTATTACAATTGTACTCGTACGATAGAAACAGCAAGATCAGATCACACAACTACGAGAAAATAGTATCGGTCTGGCTTCACAATCCCAATGAAGTCTTTAAGTCGTTAAACTGGTTTAGAAGAAGAAACCAAAGGTTAAAGGAGAATCGACTCTAGCTTAGCACAACTAGTATCACACAGAAGGTGTGGGGATTAGGATTCCCGGTTGCTAGAGTTCTCCCTTATATAGTCTTTCAAATCAGGGTTTGCAATCAATGTTAGCTTGGTAACAAAGCATTCAATATTCATCGTTAGATGAAAACCTGATTTAGATTCAAGCTAATATCTTTCAACCATTAGATCGAAAACTAGCTTGTTACACACAAATGAAATGCACGTTTCTAGGCTTGTGTAACCGTACCCAAACTTGTACATTTGTTGGTTCAACAATAGTTAACCAAATGGTTATCCATATGATCACTTTCATATCAACCATATTCTTATTCACCCTAACTAGTTCAAATGACTCAAATAAACTAGTTAGAGAGTTGTTCAATTGATTAGATCTTATGTAACTACACAAGACACAATCGAAGAAAAAACGGTTTGATTTACTCGAATCGGTTCATGAACTTTATACCCACGATTTGCAAAATCATTCCTTAGTATATATAAACATGAGTTAAAGAATAACCGATTTTAGATATAACCTACTTAAGTTCGCGGACTGGGTTCGCGGACTTAATCTCACGGAAGGAGTTCACAAACTCCAGTAGAAATTCTCGGGTCAAGAACTTCCGCCAGTTCGCGGACTTGGCTCACGCCACATTCCGTTTCTCTTGATCAAAAAAGTTCGCAAACTTTGGTTCAAGGAATAAGGACTTATAAATATATGTGTTTCCACAACAATGCTTATATCCTACCTATGGTTATGTAATCTAAACTCTCATTTCAATCATTGAAACATTCTCAGAGAACGTTATATAGTCGTTATTCACAGACCATTTTTCGTCAGAGCAATTTTCAAAGTGATTGAAACATAATATGACATTCGTCACTAGGTAAAGATGAATTTGGCTAAAGCGAAAGCTTACCAACACATATTTCGAGAAATAGATAGGCGAGTTAAACTCGGCTCGAAATAGCAAATATGTATAATCTAAGTCTATATAGCAAAACGACTTTTGTCTCAAGATAGGAGATAAATATACTTTTGAGTGATAGATAAGTTCAAGTCTCTACATACCTTTTAGTCGATGAAGATCCACCGGTTCCTTGAGTAGTCCTTCGTCTTGTATGATGATTTCCATGGAGTTCTTGAGCTCAACTACACTTTTTATCCTAGATTCCTAGTACGAGACCTTAGATATAGTAGACTAGAAATCAATACTTATAGTTTTGATCACTAACATTGACAAACATGCTTGAGATAGCAACGCATGCGAGTTCGACCGAGCAATGCTCTAACAAATAGTTAACCGAAGTTATCCATATGAACACTTTTGTATTAACCACATTCATCTAACACTTATAGATCAAATGATAATCAAATGAATCTAATTGTGTTACTGATAGAGTTGTTCAATTGTTTATATTCTCATAGAAGTATACAAGACACAATTGAAACAAAATCGGATTGATTCAAGAGAATCAGTTCATGAACATTTTAGCTACGGTTTGAAAAGATTGCATTCCTTAATTTATAAATGTATTTTTTCATGAGTATGAAATCACACTTAACCGATTTTAGAACTTAAACCAACTTAGTTTGCAAAAGGGTACGCAAACTTAAGTTTCGTACTTTAGTCACGTCCGACAGTTGGCAAACAGGTATGCATACTGTCATACCGGACCTAACTTAGGTTAAACCGTTCGCATACTGGTACGCAAACTTGGTTCCCGGACTTTGACAGTTAAAACAGTTCGCATACTGGTATAGAAACTTGGTTCCCGGACCTGAATCATACTACAACAGTTTGCATATTGGTATGCATACTGTGCTATATCCAGACAATGGTTGTTTGTTCTAAACTCCCATTTCAATCATTGAAACATCCTTATAAGACGACAAGAGCTTTCTCACACAAACTATTAGCTTATAAGTAATTTTCAAGTGATCGAATGATCAATAAGAAACATTTCGATTCTACATCAAATGAATGTCTCACACAAATCATGTAAGATGTTTCAAAGCAATTTTCACATGATCATCTTTTGACTCATTATTTAGTTTCCAACAAATAAATTGTTTCCAACTAAACTCGTCAAGAATAATGATGAACATAGTTAAAGCAAAAAGCTTTCCAACACATATTTCGAGAAAGATATAAGCGAGTTAAACTCAGCTCGAAATATCATATGTGTATAATGTAAAAGTCTATATATCTATACGACTTAGTCTCATTGGAGATATAATAGAATAGACTTCTGAGTGATAGATAAGTTTTAGTCTCCACATACCTTTTGTTGATGAAGTTCCTCCAAGCTCTCTTCAGTAGATCTTCGTCTTCAAATCGATGAACGACGTGAAGTCTAAAGCTCAACTACACATTCTATCCTAATCCGAGACATAGCTATAAGTAGACTAGAAATGAAGACTTATAGTTTTGGTCACCTAAACTTGACAAACAAGCTTGAGATAGCAACGCTTGCAAGTTCGACCGATCAGTGCTCTAACACTCCCGACTGCTCTGCACATTAGAAAAGCATTATGAAAATACAATTACTTCATATATAAAATTAAGGCAACTGGGAATTCTAACATTAGCAGTAGAAATTTAGATCTCTCTTATTCATTGCCAAAAGGATACAAATGACAAAATAAAGAAAATATTATAGATTATATAGTATAGGACTTGATGAACAAAATTATTACCTTGTACCATGTCCTCTTCATCCTGCATAATAGGACAAAATTACACTTTAGCACCAGGATTTTGAAAATAAACAATTTCCACTAAACTAAGAACTATAATATGATCTACAAAATTACAATTCCTTTTTATTGTGTCAAATTTTACAACTTTATAAGGGCCAGATGAACACAAAGAATTACAGTATTCAAGGATCGTTGTAACAAACACGAAACTACAATAAAAAAATTTATATTAAATTTAATTCGAGAGCTTATAAATCCTACCGTAAAATAAACTCAAACCGAAACATATATGGAAAAGAATCAACTGGACAAAAAAGCTAATTGACATATACATTCGCAGTAAATTGACTACTCTCTTGCACCCCGACAATGATTTATTTTAGAGGTAACACATATTGTCTTCGTCCTTCTTCTTTTTTTTATTTTAATTTGCTTAGAATTTGAACACCCTTGATTTTTATCAATACAATTGAATAACAATGACATATGATTATTGTTCTAGGATTTATTTTCATTCAAATTTGTTATCACAGAGTTGAGGCGCAAGATAAGAAGAAGAAGATGAACCTTTTTATTGATTTTTCAACCATCACCAAGGAAACCCATTTCTTTAAAGCTTTAAAACTCTTTACCCGTACCATCCAGTCCCTTGATGAAAGTGTTATTGCAAAAATCGATTAGATCCTACAATTATTCCAAGAACAAACAAACATCAGGCCGCAAGAAAAAACACTAAAGATATGATATTTTCTGGAACACCTTGCGGCAATAATAGAGTTGGGTTACGAACTTTCTTTCAACTTAAATTTTTGGATTCATGAGTTAGTCTTGGCAGTAGCAGAGCTAAAATTTTGGTCTCTCTGTGGAATCAATTGTTTACATCAACAGTGTATTTGAGCTCCTCTTAGGGGTATTTTAACACAAATCTTAAAACATAATCGACTAAATATAGTGAAACAAACTAAATGGAAACAGTTTATATGAATAACTCCTTGTCAACGAAAACCATATCCATACTGGTAACTTCGTTGGTGGACATAAAATCCAATTTTTCCCATTTCCTAATCATTCAAACTGTGACGGCTTTTGACTTTCCTTATTCTAGTCATCGCAAGCACTTGAAATTGTCATGTGTGGCCGAGAAGCCTACCTTTGGTGGGTTGAATTTTACCTGCGATGCTATTTTGATGTGGATTCACAAATATACGCCAACAAAAACACATTCAATACTTACACAATCACAATACAAAAGTAACATTAGGTAAAGCAAATCCAGTTTAAAACAAACATCCAAAGTGAGAAGTTGGATTTTGGTTGAAATCAATTAGGAATCCTAGCCACATAAATTTCGTTAGAAACAAACATAATTGCTAACGAAAGCAACCTGAAATAATCAACATGAGGTGAGCAAAAATATAACTTTATCATGTTCAGAACATCATTTCTGTAACTTCTGTTGCATAGCTAATGTACGGTATTTTTTTAACCAAATCAAGAAACTAGAAACACAACAAAGGGGGAAAAACTTCCATCAAACCCAATTAATCAAAAACTATTAGATTAAGCCAACAAAAATTTAAGGATTAATGGTAATTATCTATATGAAGCAAACACTATCATCTTAAGCTAATAAAAAAAATTATTAATAAGAAAAAAAATAGGGTTGAATGATAAATTAAAACTCCCACATCAACAAAACTCGAATCATGCAAAGCAGAAATTCTCAAATTCTTTTGGGGGAAAGACTAAATATGCAGAGGGGAAGAACTTACGTGTTGCGGGGGTTGAATTGATACTCCATCCGAAGTCCGAACAGGATCAGACAATTTGTAGAGGAAAATCAATTGAAAGCTGACGTTTTTTTAAGGGTTTAATTTCCAATCGGTAAGATGAATATGAGAAGGCCATGGAGTATAAATTTTTTCCCTAACTGTTAGAAGAGAAATCTTGAAATTGAAGAACTGGATTTCACCGTTATAAATTGGAAGAGTAAGGGTGGTAAAAAAAAAGGAAAAAAGACGTGCATGAAGAGTGATGTATTTATGACGCTAACGTGGAACAGGAAGGTGGATGACAGTTTGATCAAATGTAGAAACCTACATTGGGAGGGGAAGAAAGATCATGACCGCTAGTCAGGAAAAACGAATGTAGTCTAGCCATTGGGTGAAACAAAAAACCCTCATGTCTTGTAAGCATAGATTATGGGCTGATAATCCATTATAATAATGGTTACCAAACAGTCCCATGTACTATGTAATTACACATAAGGTAAACAACGTGCAGTGGTAAATTACATTTTGTGTAAAAGATGTTGTTGATTAAAATATTATTTAATGAAGAGTTTGATTATTTTCCAATGAAGAGTTTGTGTAGATGAAAGGTGCATCGCACTTGTATCTAGACTAGTTCCTAATAAAAAAAATAGATGTCTTATTCTTATTGGTGCGGACGGAGGGAGACAGAGAAAATTTGGGGACAAAACAGTTGCGGAACCAAATATTACCAAAAAAGGGTTAAAAAAAGTTACATAAATATATAGATTTTAATGGACTAAATATAAAAAATTAGGTGGCCTAAATAAATATAAGAGGTATTTAATAGTTTTTGGTGATTTTGAGAGGGCGATAATCAAGGTTAATCAACCGTTGGCTCCGCCCCTGAGACAGAGCACCTGGAGTGTGGCCCGTTAATTACCGTGGTGTATGGATATTTTCCAAACAAATTGTCTTTTTATATGCCCATCTGTCAGCACATGGTGTAGTCCATGAGTTTCTAAACTTACTGTGATTTATTATTTATCTAGACATTTGTTTAATCTCAATAATAACTTGTATCTATAAAAGTAACTTTTTATATTTTTTCTAATACTAATAAAAGAGAGTGAACCTCACTAATATTAGCTATTCCGCGGAAAGGTACGGATATAGGTTAACTCTTTGAAAAGCAAACAACCATGTGCGTTCCAGACTCAGTCTAACCCAATGAGTTCATTATTTCCGTTTCGGACCAAAATACCCTCTTAGTCGAGTCAGGTACATATATCCAAGAGCTGCACCAGCAGCACCAACTCTCTGAAATTTCAAGAAAAATTTCTCAATTATCTATTCAAGTTTGGGATACTGATGGAGATTTTCTTCTAATTGAAGCGGCGTTTCATCTGCCTAATTAGTTAAACCTTGAAACAAGCAAGAATCGAGATTTTATCAGAAGAGGTGAGCTAAATATTCTACCTAAACAGGCTTTTCCTTCAAACCCCAAATTAATTGATTCTTTACACTATAGGAGGATTACATGATGATAAACAGGCAGTGACGGAAGTGGAATCATCAGTATTTGTATTCCTTTATTCTAGTTTGGAGCTTCAAGAATCCCTTGCAGTGCTCAATCTCGGAAATATACTATCTTTAGGAATTTTAGTAGGTTATGTGTTTGATAAATTACGTAGGAATTTTAGTAGGTTATGTGTTTGGAAAATTACGTCAATGAATCCAAAGTTAATTCACTTAACTTTCATTAACATCGGTAGGTTAAGTGTTTGATGAATTGTACTAACGAAAAAAAGTTTCTTTTTTCAACTTTCATTAGTCTTAGTAGGTTGAGTGTTTGATGGATTTGTATTCCTGAACCCAAAGCTGTAGTTCTCAACTTCAGTTTAGTAGTTTTAAGTGGTTAACTGTGTGTTGAATTTCCTATTTGTTTTGATGGTATAGTTGCAGGGAACATCAGCCGGCTCTATTGTTTACATGGTAACTAATGTTGTGCTATTTTTACGCTGGATTGGTCAGCACAAGGTTCTCATTGCCTTCTTCTTTTATTTTGTATGTTTTGCTCTTGTAATTCTTATCTATGTTCTAAGTTTTTTCTATGTATCCATCTAGAATCAATGATGTGTTTTATTACATTAATATATACTTACAGTTCATTGTTTTTTTGTTTTATGTATTTTCAGTTATCCACTAGCAGTGAATTAAGAAGACAGTATCTATAAACTGTCTCATTAGGTACTTGTCAAGCTAAACATGAGAAGCATCTGTTCAAGGGGGACCTTTTAGTCCATAGCAACAGTTACATTTTTTTGCGGGGAAAGTTGCACCATTGTATTCTTTTTCCTTTCTGTTAATGAAAAACATAGCTAAAAAGTTTCCCTATTTTTACAACAATCTTAATAGATAGTTATCTTTACTTTGAGTACTACAATGATGATAAACTTTTGTATTTCAATCAAATTTTAGCAGCTTCTCATATAGATATAGCATAAAACCTTGTAGTCTTCAGTTCTTTCCTCCATCGTAGGCTGTTCTGTGAATGGCACTTGATGGTCTTTGTGCATTTTTTCTCTCCCATTAGGGACTTTAATTTATAGCCCTTTTGGGTTCCTCTACTTTGCTAACCAAGTATTTTATTTGGTATATTTGTTGATCAGGTCCATTTTCTCGCACACTACGGCAGCCGGTCGTGTACTCCTTTATTTTTCGTTTATTATACGTCTTTTGTTGAGGTTAGAATCGGGAAAATGAAACGCTCAAGCTTTTTAGTAGCAGGTATTCTACTCTCCCTTGTCACTACCATATTCTTTTTTTAGTTTCATGGTTCATCTGTTGGAAGAAAAGAAAAAATTTGGCCACCCCAAACATATATTCCTGGATCTGTCGGGTTAGGGAACTAGAACCGATTCAATTAGCGATAAGGAATAGAATTTTAGAGTATCCTAATAGAGCTAGGTTGAATATGCTTCGAGTTAGGGTTCCTGTTTCTATAGCCAAGGTTTTGAAATATGAACCATGTTTGATTTCACTAGCAGTAGAGAGTTTCTATGATAGAGATGTTGATTCAATGAAACATGCTGCTAAAATAAAGAAATTTGTAAGTGCCGGAACTAGTGAAGAGATTTTTAGGGGTTTTATTAGAATGTCAAGGGCAATGTATGCACAATTAGTTCAGCAAACTTTTCAAGCCCCCAAATGTTATCCATTGTCGTCCAGGAACGATAGTTCTGTTTATGTTGAAGCTGAGCTGGGTATGAAAATAGTGTGCGGGCATGAAATGATGTATCAACAAAGACGCCATGAAAATTTGGATGGTAACGGAACTAGTACTTGGGAAGCTTTCAAAGAGAGCTTAGAGATTAATGGGTATTTTAAACAACTACTTCCTGGATCAATTATTGCTTTTCCCGGGCAAGGTATTGTTGTTTTCATATAAACAATTTCCACTTTGCATATTCTTTCAATTCTTTTTGTGCTGTAAATTGTGTTCAATTGCTAGTAATTTCCATGCTCATCATGCAGGGTGTTTGAATGTCTTTTTTCAATGAAATGATGAGTGCTCCAGTTAGATGTATTGCCGAAATCTTTGCTTTGCCCCACTCCTCTGAAGAATTTAAGGGTCTTGAGCTTCCTCCTTCAGGTAATGATGCTTGGCTTTACTTTAGTGAAGATGAGTTAAAATTGGCCATGGTAGAGAGATAGAGTTGGAACTCAACGAATTAAAGCAAAAGAATAGTCAAAAGGCAAATAGAAAGAAGGATGCGGATCATTCTGCTGAAAGTGCCGCAAATGATTCTGATCTTGGTGATATCGTGAATTCATTGACAAGGATATTGGCGTGTCCTTTAGCTTTAGGCGTTAAGCCTAATTATTAGTAGTTTTTAGACTGGTTGGAGCAACTTTCAGCTGAAGGGGTGAAATTGTTTGTCTACTGTAAATTGTTTTTCTACTGTAAACATAGTAATCGATGTAAACGTTTACATGTAATATATATATAAATTTATTTTGCTACTGCGTTGTGTTTCAAATTTGCGGGTCTAATTGCTCAGGGATATCGAGTGGATTATAATGGTATTTGACTGACATCACTTAAATAAGTCAGGTGTCTTCACTTATAGACTGCATAAATAACTCGGGTACCTTTACTAGTATAGACTAACTAAATAAATCAGGTATCTTGACTGTTGGATCGCATAAATAAATTGGTACCTAAAAAATGATTGAACAAATCCATTTACAATGTTATTCAAAAAAAAAATGTATCAGGGACAGTTCAAGAGTTTAAATGCTATTCAAATGGACATTAGTTTCACTGTCAGCCTCTTGAGCCAAATCCAGGTTCTCTTCACTTGAAGCTTCCAGACTCCCAGTCGATGCAACCCAATGCAAACACAATTATACATAAAAATCCAGGTTCTCTTCACTTGAAGCTTCCAGACTCCCAGTCGATGCAACCCAATGCAAACACAATTATACATAAGCATGAGACTTGTTGCTGCAACAAGCCCTAGCTATACTCCATTGAACCTGCGGATGACTTCAACGACAATAGCATCCTTTTGCACCTAATCCGCAGACCAGCCAAGTAAAACAATGGGTTGATCTTTGTTATTTTTTAGCGGCAAGCACAACCTCCCTATCATCAACCAAAGTTAATTACCATCAACAGAGGAGTGGATGACCCTTGAAAAATATAAAATCCATGCACAAATTGAAAGATATGAAAATGAAATAAACTTTTGACTATTGAATTATAAATGCGAGATAGAAAGGATTACATTCTATGGGATACTTGCGGTTAGAGTGGATAATGACAATATAAAATATTTCTATGTGTGCTTAGAGAATGAGAGAGAGACTGCAGTTACAACTTTATATCCATTTAAATTCATTAAGCAAAACCAGCAAGTAAGACAATGAAAATATCAACCTGATGTGCGTAGTTTCCCAACTTCTCAGAATTCTCTCTGGGAATACTATGTTCAAGTTCTTGATTATCCACAGAGTCGGAACTCGAAGAAGATGCGATATGGTCGACCCTGCCCCAACTATCAACGGAACCACCATTGCATGGAAAGCTTACTGGCTTATGGTTTCCCAACTTCTCGGAAGCATCTAAATCATAGACGATGGGGTTTAATTCAACAGAGAATTCGGCTGCCACACTATCTAGCATTTTTCCACTTCCCTTCTTATTTAATTCAGCTAGGTGCTTCTGTTTGGCCTCATTCTCGATTCTCCTTTGATACTCCAGAGTCTCTTCAAGCTTCCTTTCCTCCGCTTCAAGCTCAAGTTAACGCCTATAATCTTCTCAAGTTAACAGTTCATGTTCTTACCAAATGGTAACAACCTTGAGAACTACAGCTTTGGGTTCAGGAATACAAATCCATCAAACACTCAACCTACTAAGACTAATGAAAGTTGAAAAAAGAAACTTTTTTTCGTTAGTACAATTCATCAAACACTTAACCTACCGATGTTAATGAAAGTTAAGTGAATTAACTTTGGATTCATTGACGTAATTTTCCAAACACATAACCTACTAAAATTCCTACGTAATTTATCAAACACATAACCTACTAAAATTCCTAAAGATAGTATATTTCCGAGATTGAGCACTACAAGGGATTCTTGAAGCTCCAAACTAGAATAAAGGAATACAAATACTGATGATTCCACTTCCGTCACTGCCTGTTTATCATCATGTAATCCTCCTATAGTGTAAAGAATCAATTAATTTGGGGTTTGAAGGAAAAGCCTGTTTAGGTAGAATATTTAGCTCACCTCTTCTGATAAAATCTCGATTCTTGCTTGTTTCAAGGTTTAACTAATTAGGCAGATGAAACGCCGCTTCAATTAGAAGAAACTCTCCATCAGTATCCCAAACTTAAATAGATAATTGAGAAATTTTTCTTGAAATTTCAAAGAGTTGGTGCTGCTGGTGCAGCTCTTGGATATATGTACCTGACTCGACTAAGAGGGTATTTTGGTCCGAAACGCAAATAACGAACTCATTGGGTTAGACTGAGTCTGGAGCGCACATGGTTGTTTGCTTTTCACAGAGTTAAACTATATCCGTACCTTTCCGCGGAATAGCTAATATCAGTGAGGTTCACTCAATAAAAGAAAGGTCTTTATACCATCGCTTCTAAATGATTTTGAATTATTTGTGACCATGTATTATCACAACTTAAACAACAAAAATTGCCTACATTTAGGATCAGTTGACAATTATTCTTGTTCATAATTTCATTGAAGAAATTAACCCACAATTTCTCATCCAATCTGGCATTAGTCTAAAAAAAGGCATCGTTTTAGGTGTATAAATACAATTTTCTATTCACACAATACTTCTCACCCAGCAAGAAAAAGAGGAAAAAAGAAGAAAAAAATATTTAATAATTGTAAATAATTATTACCATTTTTTTTCTCTTTTCTCCTCTAAATATTCAATCACAACAAATAAAATGACAGGAAAAATGAATGTTGCAGTTTTGTTGATGTGTTTTATGGTTCTTGCCGTGGTGGTGCAGTTCACCCAAGCTCATGGTGATGATGGTCATGATCATTACAAAGTATGCTTCATGAAATGCTTTGATTCTTCGAAAGCAAAGGGACTAGGAAACTCTCTCTCTGAAATCCAATGCGACCAAATGTGCAATGAACTTGAGAAATTCAGTAAGCTACCTTTACTTACTTTTGTTAAACATGCTTATTCATAATATTTTTAATTGACTTTTTTGTAATGACTTACTTACGTAATCTATAAATAATTTGACATTAATTTTTTTTTTGTTGTGATGCATGCATTGTCGTCTTTTAAGTGTTATTTTTATGTTTGTTGTTTTTTGTTGTTTTTTTTGCAGACAAGTTCGACAATATCTTTAAACATTGAAGCCTTAAAGAGTTGATCACATATTAATTTCGACATTTGATCCATCTATGGAAATTAAAATGAGCAATCTCTAAAATTTACAAAGGTGTGGTGAGTGATGAAAAATACTTATTTGATATGATCATCTCATGATAGTCTTTTTGTTGTGATGTTGTAAACGATTAAGTGGATATATATGATGTAACCGTTTCCGATTATCAAAAAAAGAAATTTGTCTAATAATATATATTGTTTGTCCATGATGCAATTTTTTCTGTTGCATTAATTGTTTATATAATCCATCAACAAGAAAATACTATATAGATAGTAAGAAATTTAACACCACTAGATTGTTATTCAATACGTTTGAAAATATGCGAAAAGCTGACCTTATTCATTTATTCACATATACGCACACACGGTACCCATACATATAGTCCCGTTTATACATACGCAAAACTAGCTCAAAACTCAACCATACATAACAACATTATTACTGAAAACTAGATACTACTTCGGTTATTCTCGGCTCGATCAACTTTATTTTTTAAAACCCAACAAAATCCAAAATAGATAAGCCATGGCTTCCTCTTTGTTGTTGGCGTTGGTTAGGTCCTGGTAAGAAGAATGATTCCCTCTGTTTGTTGAGTATCTCTTGCACTTCACTTGATGGTACATTGAACCCAAGCTCCATGGCGACCTTTTCCATCTGGTTGATTACACTTTCCCTCCCTGTTATAAAACAAAGACAAATAAATTTTTCAGTAGTAAATTAAATGATTAACTTGTTAACACTAACAATAAATTATTAGGATATAATTTGTGTGTACCTGCAAGGAAGTTTCTTTGGTTTCCTTGAGCATTAATTTCAAATGCAACAATCTGCAAATTTTGATTTTGAGATGCAACAATAGCTACTGGATGACCTGCTGGGACAATAAAAACTGAGCGTGGAGATAATCTTGCGCTAACTTTCTCATAATGAACTCCTTGTCCTTGTTCTCGTTCTTCTTCAAATTCTTGTCGTCCTCTCTGTTGTCGTTGGCTTTGTTTTGATAGATGTGGGCATGCCATTTCAAACCTACCATTGCCTTCTACGACTAAGAGCACCTTCGTGGACCTAGTATTATAGTAAGGCCCCAACATTCCTCCCTGTAATTTTGTAAAGGGTAAAGGTTGATACATCGTAAAAGTTTGTAACTACAAAAAAAAATAATCTTGAAATATTAGTAGAAACTGATTCATACTTGGGAGATGTTGGTGAAGGAAACACCAAGATCAAGATCTTGGAGTTGCTTGTATTCGTTGCCATCAACTTCGTATAATTGACCGTAGTTGTTTGAGTAAGTGGCACGTTTGTTCAATATATTAAATGGTCCACTGCTCGACTGACCACCTCTTTTAGGCCAAAAGTGACCTTCCTCGGATGAAGATGAAGCGTGTCGGCCTAATTCTCTTACTTGTTCCTGAGAAGCTCGAATGATCACCCCTTGTGTCTGTTGTCCAAATAATCGGTCTAATCTTTCTCTCGGTGTCTTCAATAATACAAAGAAAATTGAGTTTAGATATTAATATTTATTCTTTAGTTACAAAAGAAAATTAAGATGATTATATTTGTATTACATTGAAAGCAGACTCAAGTATGTCATTGCTAAAGACTCTGTAGAAAGACTCGGGTTCGTGATCACCGGAACTGAAGAACTCCTGTTGAAACAAATTACAAGATCAGTTATAGGAAATTATGCATAGCAAAAAGGTCATTGAATACGAGTTTATAGACTTAAGAAATTTTACCCTGACTTGCCCTGGTGTAGAGACGGTTACTAAAATCTTTCCAATTTGAAGTGTCTCACTGTTGTCTCTATTGATCATGTACACCAATGAACCTACAGGAACTCTAAGAACATCTCCTTGTTTAAGATTGTATGATTCCCTGTTTTGTTGTCTCACCAGGCTAATTGTTCCTCTACCTGTAATTACAAATCATTGAAAGTCAAACTCAACACTGAGTTGATATTAATTATTGCAATTAATTATTAAATTGGTTAAGTTTGTAAACTAACGTACCTTTCACAACAAAGAGAACGGCATCAGCATCCCAGTGGCTAGGGATTACGAAAGTGTTGGGGTTTGCTTGGAATATTGCTAATCGATAGTTCTCAATCCCTCCAAGAAGGTTTGATTGCTCAGTAAATTTTGGAAGAATCCTAATGTAACCTTCTTGAGTGCTATAACGGTCAATAAAGCTCTGTTCATCATAGAAGTAAGGGTTGTTGCCATGTCGTACATCACGTTGTCCTTTCTCCTGTTGTCTACGTCTCTCCTCACAACGTTCTTCACATTGTTGTTGTTGCTGACCTGGTTGTTGTTGTTGGCAACGACGTTGGCATTGTTGATACTCCCTTTGTGGAGATTGATCATCACGTTGTTGCTCTCTTTCCTGTTGTCTACGTCTTTCCTCGCAGCGTTGTTCACATTGTTGTTGTTGGCCTGGTTGTTGTTGACACCTACGTTGGCACTGTTGGTACTCCCTTTGTGGGTCTTGGTCATCTCTTTGTTGCTCTCTTTCCTGTTGCCTGCGTCTTTCTTCACAGCGTTGTTCACATTGCTGTTGTTGGCCTGGTTGTTGTTGTTGGCAACGACGTTGGCATTGTTGGTACTCTTTTTGTGGAGATTGTTCGCGTTGTTGCTCTCTTTCCTGTTGTCTGCGTCTTTCTTCACAACGTTGTTCACATTGATGCTGCGCTTGACCTGGTTGTTGTTGTTGACAGCGGCGTTGGCATTGTTGGTACTCCCTTTGTGGAGATTGTTCATCGCGTTGTTGCTCTCTTTCTTGTTGTCTACGTCTTTCCTCACAACGTTGTTCACATTGTTGTGGTTGACCTGGTTGTTGTTGTTGGCAACGACGCTGGCATTGTTGGTATTCCCTCCGTGAAGATTGTTCGTCTCTTTGTTGCTCCCTTTCCTGTTGCCTGCGTGTTTCTTCACAACGTTGTTCACATTGTTGTTGTTGACCTGCTTGTTGTTGTTGACAACGACGCTGGCATTGTTGGTATTCCCTCTGTGGAGATTGTTCGTCACGTTGTTGCTCTTTTTCTTGTTGTCTACGTCTTTCCTGACAACGTTGTTCACATTGTTGTTGTTGTTGGCAACGCCGCTGGCATTGTTGGTATTCCCTCTGTGGAGATTGTTCATGGCGTTGTAGCTCTCTTTCCTGTTGTCTGCGTCTTTCCTCACAACGTTGTTCACATTGTTGTTGTTGGCCTGGTTGTTGTTGGCACCTAGGTTGGCACTGTTGATACTCTCTTTGCGGGTCTTGCTCATCTCGTTGCTGCTCTCTTTCTTGTTCTCTACGTCTCTGCTCACAACGCTGCTGACACTGTTGTTGTTGGCTCCTCTCTTGTTGTTGGCAGGTACGCTGACATTGTAGGTATTCTTGTTGAGGATCGCGAGTGTTCTCATCACGTCCTTGCTCCCTTTGTCGCTCTTCAAACCTCTCTTGACATTGTTGCTCACACTGTTGTTGTCTGAATCGTTGCTGACGAGCACACAACTGCCTGCATTGTTCAAGCTCTTGCTGTGGATCTCTCTGACCAAGACATGAAGCAGCAGAGAAAAGAAAAAACGATAAGAGAAAAACTAGCAAAGAAAATTTTGCTTTGAATGCCATTGTTTTTAAACCTTAGGAGAAAGATGGTTCGATGGATGAATTTGATATGAGCAAAATCGTACTGAATTTATAGATGGAAAGCATGTAACCAATTTCAACATCTGGCTCATTAAGCTTTCATGCATACCGACTAGTAGGTACGTGAGGTGTCTGCTTAAAATGGACGCGTCGCCGCACCCAGACTGATACTTCACGTGTCACCGTTAGGTAATAAAAAAACAATGACGAGCACGTCTGAATAGATAAGTTTGTGGCGACACGACAATTCGGAGGCTGATGCCGTCATTAAGGACGGATAAGACCATCTTTCTGAGATTCGTCGCGTAGTCACTGGAAACCGATAAGCACTTACTACAAAGTATTCTCTTGATTTTGTCCCTACATGGAACCGAATCTAGTGTGCCATGAAGCTTCAGAAGCTTGATGTTTATTTATAATAACTACACGATTATATACCCCATTAACTATGGACCATCTGATCCTTCTTTTTACAAGTTACAGCAATCGTTCTTGACACAGGTAATCCAAGTCCTCAAAGTTTATCCTTGAAAGAAGATAAATATGGAAGGAAAGAAACAAGTTTTTGTTGTTTTTGATGGGTTAAATCCGTACCACGTGCATGAAACGTCATCTCTCATGCAGAAAAGATACGACAACATTTCCAGGTACGGACTCGGCTAAAATTCGACACGTTAAATGTACACTTGTCTATGCGCATGAATTCATGGCACGCCAAGTGTTAATATCAATCCAATCTCTAAATGAATTCAGCAGTTTCATCCTCTCTATAAGTTCATGACGTAAAGCAAACTTTGATAGTCACCTCACACCCATCGAAAGAAAAAGAAAAACTTATCAAACCAACCATGATCAAAACTAAGCTCACTTTACTTGTTTTCCTCGTCTCTCTAATCTTTCTTGTCTCTACAAGTTTTTCACTTGGTTATGAAAATGTAGATCCACTAAGAGAGTTTGAAGAATGTAGAGCACGTTGTGAGTTACAAAGAGGAAGAACTCCAAGGGAACAACAACAATTATGTGAAGAAAGATGTGAAGAAAAACTAAGAGAAAGACAAGGAAGAGATGAACTCAATACTCGCACTGATCCTCAACGAGAGTATCAACAATGTGAGAGTAAGTGTGAGAAGTATGAGAGAGGACAACAACGACAATGTCACCAGCGTTGTGTGCAAAGACGTAGAGAGATGGGGCGAGAAAGAGAAGAGCGGGAAAGAGAACAAAGAGATGAAACTAGTCCTAAGAAAGAATACGACCGATGCATTAGCCAGTGCGAACGACAGAGGGCTGGAGGTGTACGACGTCTGCAAGACTGTGAGCGAAAATGTGAAGAGAGAAGAGAAGAACAAGAGAGACAAAGAGGACATGGTAATAGAGATTGGAGAGGTAGAGGAGAAGAACAAGAAGAGCAACAAGAAAATAACCCTTACCATTTCAGTGAGCAACACTTCAGTACTCCAGTTAGGACTTCAGAAGGTCATGTTAGGTTACTTCAGAAATTCACAGAAAAATCTGAGTTACTAAGAGGTCTCGAGAACTATCGTGTTGCTTTCTTAGAAGCTAACCCAAATACCTTCATCGTTCCGAACCATCAGGATGCCGACACTCTTTTCTTTGTTGTTAGAGGTACGTTCTATTTTACTATATACTCTATTACATATAAGTTATTACGGTCTATTATGTATTAAGAATATCAATTTGAAATCATCACAACTGAATATACCAACTTCTAATGGTTTTGGTTAATTAATTGTAGGGCGGGGATCTATCACCATGGTGCGTCAAGAGGATAAGGAAACGCACAATCTTGAACGTGGAGATGTAATGAGGGTTCCAGCAGGAACTGTAGTGTATTTGATTAACAAAGACAACAATGAGAAGCTAATTCTTGCTAAGCTCCTTCAGACAATTTTCACTCCTGGCCATGTTGGGGTACATGCACTTACTGGCTTACTGCAATTTCATGTCTTCGTTGATTAGAGATAAACTTGTTTTTTTATTCAACTCAATGACATAATTGTCTCTTATGTTTGATTTTTGATTATTTGAATGTCAGGTGTTCTTTGGCCCTGGAGGCGAGGACCCCGAATCATATTACAGCAGCTTCAGCGATGAACTTCTCCAGGCAGCCTTCAATGTAGTGACTACAATTTCATTTATTTGTATCATCGTTTTAATTTTCTAGTTCTTATTTTAATTTGTTTCATGCATGGTTTTAAAATATGAAAACAGACTAATGCGGAGAGGCTACAGAGGTTGTTTGGACAACAGAGGAGAGGAGCCATCGTGAAGGCATCTGTAGAACAGATTAGAGCTTTAAGCCCTCACAGCCGCTGGCCTTTTGGTAGCGAATCAAATGGACCTTATAACATTCTCCACCATCATCCAATGCACTCTAACAACTACGGACAGCTATATCAAGTTACCTCTAACCAATACAGACAGTTGGAAAACCTCGACGTCGCCCTCACTTTCGCCAACATTACAAGTGTAAGTTTTCATTAATTGCTGATGATTCGAAATACTTTTTGTAGCTAAACTATTCAAACCATTAATTGCTGATTCCTAAATTGAATTTTCATTTAGGGAGGAATGGCTGGTCCATACTACAACTCTAGGGCAACAAAGATTGCTGTGGTGGTCGAAGGCAACGGATACTTTGAGATGGCATGTCCTCACTTGTCTTCATCTTCTTCTGGTTCCACTGGAAGAAGCAGTGGAAGGTATCAGAAAGTAAGGGCAAAATTGTCACGAGGTGATGTGATCGTCGCTCCAGCTGGACACCCAATTGCGGCCGTTGCTTCGGGTGATCAAAATCTGCAGATATTATGCTTCGAGATCAATGCAAGGAACAGTGAGAAGGTTCTACTTGCAGGACGGAACAATGTCTTCAACCAGATCGAGAGACAAGCCAAAGAAATGGCTTTCAATATACCAGCAAGAGAAGTGGAAGAGATTTTGAATAACCAAGAGGAGACTTTTTTCTTCCCTGGTCCAAACAAACGTCAGGAACGGGGTCGCGCTGTCGCATGAAAACCAAGACTGGAGAGATTATTACTTAAAAAGAGGCTACACTTCAGTTCTAATAGGCTGAAGGTTTAAGAGAGAGAAGCATGTAATTACTTAAGAAGCTAACTAGGGGCACTGTTTGGGTTTTAGTAAGCTCTCATGAGAGTTGTCCGTGGGTATCGACCACAATGTAGATTGTTGTAAATTAACCTCTGCTATGAATAAAAGAGTTTGCTCTTGGTTTCTTTCCTACTTTGGCAATTGAAATTTTTGGGGCTCTTTATCAGTGAACCTGCGAAGACCAAATCAAGTCTACTGTTCTTGTGCTTTTTATTAAGAGATTTTTTGTACCCGATTGCTAAGATTTCTTTGATTGCTGTACATTAATAACATTTCTAAAAAAGAAAAACATTTAGAAAAGAAACAGAACCTTTTTTCTAAAAAAGAAAACATTTCTAAGCCGCCACACTCATAACTACTACTTGACTTGAAATAGGGTGCTCTCACTGGTGGCATTGGAGTTGCTTCCAACTATCTTGCAGAATCTTATGGTATTATGTGTGCTTTGGAGCTGGCTGTCCAATGGAATATTGGAGTTGCTTCTAACTATCTTGCAGAATCTTATGGTATTATGTGTGTTTTGGAGCTGGCTGTGCAATGGAATATGCTGAAGATAATTATTGTATCAGTCTCTAAGACTGTTCTGGATTGTTCTGGCAGAATTTGCTCAGGAAGGGTTCCATGGTTTTTTAAGGGAAGATGGAGTATTGCTACAAGGAAGCTCAACGTAATAAGATATCAAACATTGTTACAGGAAACTCAATTTTTCTGCAGATAATATGGCAAAGAAGGGAGCATCTTTAGCAGCTGGAGTTAGACAAATACATCTTGGAAGACCTCAAAGTACATCTTGGAGTTTAGACAAATAAATCTTGGATGACCTCAAAAATACATCTTGGAAGACCTTAATGTCTGCCAAGAGTTGAAATGTTGGGTATTATAGATTTGGATGAAAAGGAAGGTTAAGTGTAAGTAGTGGGTCTGTTAGTGGGCCTGTTTTTTTTACCTTAAAATTTTAGCTTCTTGTATTTGGGCAAATATCTTTTATTTTGAATTGTTTTCCGGGGACCAGTCTTTTTCTGGGATCATTCTTTTATTTTGGGTAAGACATTAGAACATTCTTTTTCTGGGATCATTCTTTCATTTTTGGTAAGACATTAGAAGTAAATCTAGGTCACCCCTTATCTAGATATTTATTATAATACCTAAATTATTCTCCTGATTATTTTTGGGTAATGATTAGTTAGTGTTAATATTAGTTAGTCTGATTAGTGAAATGAGTTTTAATAAAGATTTGAGATTAAAAAATCAGATTTTTTAAAAAGAAGTAGAATTATTGAGAGAGTAAAGTTAGAGAAGATGAAGAAGAAAAACATGGAAAATAAAAAAAAAATTGAGTTCACTAATCTTGAGTATTCAAATGATGATTCAATTGATGATAGTGAAAAGGCGGGGGTCTAACAACACCACCCAATATTTCGCTTAGCAATATGTATGTACAAACTCCAATATATTTTTTATGAGAATCGACTAGACAGTTAGACTCAATCAATAAAAAAGATATATCAAAGAGTTTATATTTCAATCTCTCGATTTGATCTTTACTCAAGCAAATGGAAATCTGCGAGTCTTTATCAAAGAGAGATAACTTGAATGGTACCAAAGACCAATGTCCAATGATCAATCAATATCAATCAACAACCAAAGGTTGGATTTCCAATTGATGATCTTTAACGCACAACCTGTATTATTCCAATTATATAAAAAATATAATGCGGAAAAGAAATAACACAAACACCAGAAGTTTTGTTAACGAGGAAACCGCAAATGCAGAAAAACCCCAGGACCTAATCCAGATTGAATACCCATTGTATTAAGCCACTACAGATACTAGCCTACTCCAAGCTAACTTCGGACTGGACTATAGTTGAACCCAAATCAGTCTCCCACTAATTCAAGGTACAGTTGTACTCCTACGCATTTGATCCCAGCAGGATACTGCGCACTTGATTCCCTTAGTTGATCTCACCCACAACTAAGAGTTGTGGCAACCCAAAATCGCAGACTTGATAATAAACAAATATGTCTCACACAGAAAAGTCTATCAAAGGATAAATCTGTCTCCCAGAGAAAAACCCTAGGTTTTGTTCCTTCTTAAGATATAAAATCAAGGTGAACATGAACCAATTGATAATCCGGTCTTATATTCCCGAAGAACAACCTATATTAATCAATCACCTCTCAACAATCCTTCTTGACTACACAAGCGGTTTGTCGAGGAATCATAAACAGTGAGACGAAGATGTTTGTGACTTCTTTATCTTGCCTATCGGAGAACTCTCACGATCTCAAGCCAATCAATAGATTGTACTTTTACGATAGAAGATGCAAGATCAGATCACACAACTACGATAAAAGTAGTATCGGTCTGGCTTCACAATCCCAATGAAGTCTTTAAGTCGTTAACCTGGTTTTAGAGAAGAAAACCAAAGGTTAAAGGAGAATCGACTCTAGCGAGCGCACTAGTATCACACAGACGTTTGGGGATTAGTTTTGCACAATGCTAGATGTCTCCTTTATATAGCCTTCAAATCAGGGTTTTGCCTTAGTTAAAAAGCAATCCATATTCACCGTTAGATGAAAACCTGATTTAGATTCAAGCTAATATTTCTCAAATGTAAGATCGAAAACATAGCTTGTCACACACACTTGGGTAGACGTTTACTGGGTTTGTGAAAACCATGCCCAAACGTGTACGTGTATGTTGGTTCAACATAGTAACCCAAAAGGTTAACCATATGAGCAATTCATATTAACCTAGTTCTTCTTCACCATAACTAGTTCAATTGACTCAAATGAACTAGTTAGAGAGTTGTTCAATTGTTATGAGATCTTATGTAACTACACAAGACACAATTGAAACAAAGATGATTCGATTCGATGAATCGGCTCATGAACTTTATAGCCACGGTTTGCATAAAGCATTCCTTAGTAATTTAAGTTTCATGTTCAGAGCACATCTTTAGATCATAACCACTTAATCTCACAAACAAGTTCGCGGACTTAAGGCAACCGGCAGAGTTTTCCAAACTCAGCAGAAAATCTCGGCAAAGAGACTTCCGCCAGTTCGCGGACTAGGTTCGCGGACTGAGTTCGCGGACTAAACACGCAAACGAGTTTTTGGAAAATCCAAGCATAAATTCTCGGCAAGAGAACTTCCGTCAGTTCGCGGACTGGGTTCGCGGACTTGGCAAAGCCAATTCCTCCGGTTTCTCTCAATCAACAAAGTTCGAACACTTCGGATTAAGGAATACATGGTTATGTAATCTAAATTCTCATTCCAATCATTGAGACATTCTGAGAGGACGTTATATAGCCGTTATTCACAGACTGTTTCACGTCAGAGCAATTCTCAAAGTAATTGAAACTTTTTATGACTTTCGTTACTAGGTGAAGATAAACTTGATTAGAGCGAAACGCTTTACCAACACACGATTTCGAGAAAAAGATAAGTAGTGAATACTCAGCTCGAAATGTCAAATGTGTATGATCCAGTCTATACAGCATACGATTTTTTGTCTCATAAGAAGTAGGAGATATAATAGATAGACTTTTGAGTGATAGATAAGTTCAAGTCTCCACATACCTTTTTGTTGATGAAGTTCCACGGTTCCTTATGTAGATCGTCGTCGTTGTATGATGAATCGCCATAAAATCCTTGAGCTCAACTACACTTTTTTATCCTAGTCCGAGACTTAGCTATAATAGACTAAAAATCAAGACTCATAGTTTTGATCACTAACATTGACATACATGCTTGACATAGCAACGCATGCGAGGTCGACCGATCTATGCTCTAACAATCTCCTCCTTTGTCAATTTTAGTGACAAAACTATTAATACATATGGAATACAAAAAAGATAAACTTTAGTGGCTCCTATTCCATAGTCTAATCTTCAACGTTCCTTGAAATCTTCGTCCTTCCAAGTACTCCAATGATCTCAAAGGTTGTAAGTTTAGCACCACCGTTGTTGAAGATCCGTAGCTATAATAATGAGAGAAATCGAGATTCTCGATCATTATTATACGGTGTCATAGTATCATTATGTAACATCAAAGTCCAATTGCATCACGACTTTAACAACAATACTATGGTGATATGTATCACTCCCCCTTAATCAATACTCCATCTCGATCATGGAAACCACTCCCCCTTACACAATGATCCGAAAACCATATGTATTTGTAGTGTGAACTACATTATTTCTCCCCCTTTTTGTTGATAAAATTGGCAAAGGTAAAAGAACGGGATCATAATGAAATTTCCACAAGAGACATTTCATAGACTAAAAGAAAAAATACATACCAACTTAATTTAGATGAAATCATAAAGCCGAAGCTAAATGCATTCATCAAGGAGTTTTAAGATACAAGATAACCCCTATAAAATTCCAAAGTCGCACACCCCGCAAGGTATTACCAGTAAGCACAAGTTCAAAAGAACTCTCCCCCATTTGATGTCATTCCCGAAAGAACAACAAGAGCGACCTTAATTTCGAAAGAAAAGAAGGATTTTTTAATTGGACACCAAAAGTCATGGAAATGATTTTTTATATCCAAAACTCAACCAAATTAATCACAAGTAAAACAATGATTAATTTAATCGGAATACGCAACTAAATCAAACCACAAAAGTGATCAATTTAATTGATTGTGCTCAACATAAGAAAACTCACGGAGCTACGACTAAGATAACCACATGGAGATGACTACCTTAATCGTTCAAATACTCAACATAAGGAAAACCTTACGGAATATACGACTACATCAACCAATAGAACATGATTAGTATATCCGTTCATATACTCAACACAAGAACTTGTGGAATATATGAAAAACTCAACTAGATTAATTACAAGAGAACCTATAATTAATCTAATTGGAATACACAACCAAACTAATCACCGAAGCAATCAATTTAATTGTCAAAAGATTTTGCTCGACAAAAGAAGACTTTCGGAGCAAATAACTAAATAACCAATCAAGATGATTAATTTAGTTCAAAATGCTCAACATATAGCATCTCATGGAACAACCAACAAGGCCAATATTAATCGACATAGTTGTAAGGTGCTCAACATAAGATACACAATGGAGCCTTCACGGTAAAACATAACAAAATGGATCAATGAAGATCAATACTGTGGATAACATACAAGGATCTATTCTATTTTCCATCATTATTTGCATAACGACATAATAGACTTTATCCTTGTCAAACAAAAGATTTCATCATATTTTCCATCAAATAAATGACTACATAGGCATAACTTTTGTAATTGTCAAAAGTCTGTTCGTCCTTTCATCAATACGAATATCAATTTATGAATGACTTTACTTTTGACACAATATGGGACCTTCAAGTTCACAGACGCAAACAATACATATCCCATAAAAATATTGCAATACTTCAAAACAGATTAATACTGCAATAATATCATCCTCCAAATATTTTTAGAATTTAAAAACCAATAAACCTAAAAATAACATAAGAAGATGAAAACAAAAATATCTATGCGTAGTCACAATCTTCGCTATTCAAAACGCTAGTTATTCTTCCAACTAATCCAAAAAGAAGACATACTAGGTATATAAAACAGAGGACAAGCTAAAGGGAAACGGATTCTGGTGTATCCTCAACCGCGAACAGGAACACGGGAGGTTCAGGATCCATACGAGACAAGAAGTCTTCAAGCTTGTGATTGACAGCCTTCTCAGTATCAACGGAGAGATGATTCTCTTTTCGAAGATCCTTGATTTGAGATTTTATGAGACCAAGGTCAGACACAACCTTTTCCAACTCAGTTTTCACCATATCAAGACCTTTAAGAGTATCAACAAGTTGTTTTTTTGCTTCCCTAAAGTACTTGAGAAAGTCATGAACAACTTCAGCAGAAATCATATCATCCTTTTCAACATCTTCATGAGTATAAGCAAAGAAGCATGAGGCATTGGGATGATCTTCATCTACAAGTGTTCTCTTCCTCTTGGAATCAACCTCAACACCTTTGTCAAGAAATCCTTTTGCAAAACCACCATAACAAGAAGAGGAAGAACACATTCTTGAAAATCCGAAAACAACCAGGAGTACATGTACGTGACTTGTAACCCTAACAAGTTGTATATTTATTCTTGGGGACGACCATTTAGGGTTTTATCAAAAACGTTGACTCGGGTCAGAATAGAATCCGTTCGAGTACAACAAATACCCATTGAAAATAAAGTCCTTAAGGCATTTGAAAACATGACCTAAACACAAATTTTAAGACTCTATGCAACAAAATCTTTTGAATTAACCAATACTTGTTCTTGGCGGATCTGTCAACATAAGTTTTGCTATGGACGATAAGAAAATAGCCTAACTTATCAGATGCAAGCAACAAGTATACCTGTTTTTAACACAAACTTACTCAACATGGTTTTTTATGAGTAAGCTCACGAACCTTGTGATTAATTAACACAAGTACGAGCCATAGGCTTATTAAGATTTTTGTGTTTTTGGTTAAGTTTGTTTTTCCTCTTAGTCTTATAGAGGGATCCTGTCTGACATGAGAAATTATCATAAAATTTATTGTCATCAAAATAGGAGACATAGTTAGAATTCTTACCAGAAGTGTCTTGACATGAGGAAGAAGATAATATGTTGGCAAGCTCTTTGTATCTTACAATTATCTCTTTAATGTCTTTTCTCATCTCATCGATTTTCCTTTCTTCTGGGATGACTTTCTCAACAGGAACAAGGTTGCTTTTAGAGACAGGGCGTTGAACCTCCTTAGGACGATGTTTATTAAGACGTCTATTCTTCCCTTGAACATTGGAGGAACTCACTGTACTGATTTTCCTGGTAGCATACAAAGGATATGTATGAAAGCCAATTGGCTCAATCATACGGATGTCAGTCACACCTTTGAGAATCAAATCTAGGGTGTGTTGCAGTTGAACTAAGGAGCCTTTATTCAACTTATAGTTTCTCTTTTGTCTAACAGAACTCTTGGTCTCACAGACCAGACATACCTTTTGATCATAAGAATGATTTGAGGATGTTGTGTTAATATTATCATCAGAAGATTTGTCTCTTTTACAGAATATCCCAAGTTTGGTGGTAACATTAGGAACACCTGTTTTTACTTACGATAGTAAAGCATCAGAAGTTATTGATATGTTAGATTTCTTTGAACACCCTTGAACGGAGAGTTTATTCAAACGGCGTTCAATATCCAAGGCATATTTTTCGAGGCAAGCCTCAAGAGTTAAGCATGAAGATTGATCTTCAACATCGCCATGGACTTTGCAATTTCTTACAATACCAAGGAGAACATTGACATGGTGTTTTAACTGATCCAATCTGACAGCTTGAATTCTAAGAAGGTTTAGATTCAAATTACTCTCTTCAGCTGTATCCCATTCATTGGAAGAGAAGGTCTCTTTCGAAGGAAGATCAAAAACACACATGCCATTGTTTATCTGTCTCGTCGAACCACAAGGTTTTTCTATATTCAAGATTGAATAGCTTTTCTCTTTAATAGAATTAGACGAGAGAGAATCTTTATTACTGGTGACGCGTTTATCAGAGATAAAGATAATACTCTTGTCCATAGAGTCAGATCGCTATAATCACAGACTGATGAGGTCTTTAATGTGTTTGCCTGCTCTGATACCAATTGAAAAAGTGGGGGTCTAACAACACCACCCAATATTTCGCTTAGCAATCTGTATGGACAAACTCCAATATACTTTTTATGAGAATCAACTAGACAGTTAGACTCAATCAATAAAAAAGATATATCAAAGAGTTTATATCTCAATCTCTCGATTTGATCTTTACTCAAGCAAATGGAAATATGCGAGTCTTTATCAAAGAGAGATAACTTGGACGATACCAAAGACCAATGTCCAAGGATCAATCAATATAAATCAACAACCAAAGGTTGGATTTCCAATTGATGATCTTTAACGCACAACCTGTATTATTTCAATTATATAAAAAATATAATGCGGAAAAGAAATAACACACACACCAGAAGTTTTGTTAACGAGGAAACCGCAAATGCATAAAAACCCCGGGACCTAGTCCAGATTGAATACACATTGTATTAAGCCGCTACAGACACTAGCCTACTCCAAGATAACTTCGAACTGGACTATAGTTGAACCCCAATCAGTTTCCCACTAATTCAAGGTACAGTTGTACTCCTACGCCTCTGATCCCAGCAGAATACTACGCACTTGATTCCATTAGTTGATCTCACCCACAACTAAGAGTTGCTGCAACCCAAAATCGCAGACTTGATAATAAACAAATATGTCTCACACAGAAAAGTCTATCGAATGATAGATCTTTCTCCCACAGAAAAACCCTAGGTTTTGTTCCGTTTTAAGATATAAAATCTAGGTGAACATGAACCAATTGATAATCCGGTCTTATATTCCCGAAGAACAGCCTATATTAATCAATCACCTCTCAGCAATCCTTCTTAACTACACAAGCGGTTTGTCGGGGAATCGCAAACAGTGAGTCGAAGATGTTTGTGACTTCTTTATCTTGCCTATCGGAGAACTCTCACGATCTCAATCCAATCAATAGATTGTACTCGTACGATAGAAGATGCAAGATCAGATCACACAACTACGATAAAAGTAGTATCGGTCTGGCTTCACAATCTCAATGAAGTCTTTAAGTCGTTAACCTGGTTTTAGAGAAGAAAACCAAAGGTTAAAGGAGAATCGACTCTAGCGAGCGCACTAGTATCACACAGACGTGTGGGGATTAGTTTTGCACAATGTTAGATGTCTCCTTTATATAGTCTTCAAATTAGGGTTTTGCTTTAGTTACAAAGCAATCCATGTTCACCATTAGATGAAAACCTGATTTAGATTCAAGCTAATATTTCTCAACCGTTAGATCGAAAACTTAGCTTGTCACACACATTTGGGTAGATGTTTACTGGGTTTGTGAAAACCATGCCCAAACATGTACGTGTATGTTGGTTCAACATAGTAACCCAAATGGTTAACCATATGAGCAATTCATATCAACCTAGTTCTTCTTCACCATAACTAGTTAAATTGACTCAAATGAACTAGTTAGAGAGTTGCTCAATTGCTATGAGATCTTATGTAACTACACAAGACACAATTGAAACAAAGATGATTTGATTCGATGAATCGGCTCATGAACTTTATAGCCACGGTTTGCATAAATCATTCCTTAGTAATTTAAGTTTCATGTTCAGAGCACATCTTTAGATCATAACCACTTAAGCTCACAAACAAGTTCGCGGACTTAAGGAAACCGGCAGAGTTTTCCAAGCTCAGCAGAAAATCTCGACAAAGAGACTTCCGCCAGTTCGCGGACTAAACATGAAAACGAGTTTTTGGAAAATTCCAGCAGAAATTCTCGGCAAGAGAACTTCCGTCAGTTCGTGGACCTAGTTCGCGGACTGGGTTCGCGGGATTGGCAAAGCCAATTTCTCTGGTTTCTCTCAATCAACAAAGTTCGAAAATTTCGGATTAAGGAATACATGGTTATATAATCTAAACTCTCATTCCAATCAATGAGACATTCTCATAGGACGTTATATAGTCGTTATTCACAGACTGTTTCACGTCAGAGCAATTCTCAAAGTAAATGAAACTTTTCATGACTTTCGTTACTAGGTGAAGATAAACTTGATTAAAGCGAAACGCTTTACCAACACACGATTTCGAGAAAAAGATAAGTAGTGAATACTCAGCTCGAAATGTCAAATGTGTATGATCCAGTCTATATAGCATACGACTTTTTGTCTCATAAGAAGTAGGAGATAGAATAGATAGACTTTTGAGTAATAGATAAGTTCAAGTCTCCACATACCTTTTTGTTGATGAAGTTTCACGGTTCCTTATGTAGATCTTCGTCATTGTATGATGAATCGCCATGAAATCCTTGAGCTCAACTACAATTTTTTATCCTAGTCCGAGACTTAACTATAATAGACTAGAAATCAAGACTCATAGTTTTGATCACTAACATTGACAAACATGCTTGATATAGCAACGCATGCGAGGTCGACCGAGCTATGCTCTAACAGATAGCACATCTGAATCTTCATCTCCTTCCTCTCCTAGAGTATTTGTTAATCTTCATAATGATCCAGATATGAGTTATTTCTTAGATGGTGAGTGTATTCTTCCCCAAACTCAATCTCAATATGAAAACCATGGATTTTACCAACCACAACCGGAGGAAGAGCATTTGGGTAACCAGGTATGCTTCAAACTTAGATAATGTTGGTTTAATTGCTCCAAACTTTCAAAAAATTGAAATTTTTTTATGTTGATTTGGGCCAGTTCGGTTACCATATGTCAAGAACATGTAACCAAACACATCTGAAAGTGTAGTTCGGTTACGTTCTCCAAACATGCAGGTTATCGAACTTGCTCGTTAATGGAGGTTTTGGTCGTATAGTGTAATGTTTGGTTTGTCCGCAATGTAACCGAACTTTAGGGTCTAGAAGCTCGGTTGCTTTGCAAACAATAACTAACCGAACTTTACGTGAAAATATAATTTTACCAGTTGTACATAGTTCGGTTGGTTCGCAAAGTTTATACCAACCAAATATCCAACCGAACTTTACGTTAAAAAAATTTATTCCAAGTGTAAGAAGTTCGGTTGGTTCGCAAACTTTTACCCAACAACGTATCTAACCGAACTCACCTATAAAAAAAACCAAAGTTACAGGGCAATGTTCGATTACCTAGTATAAAATGGTAGGTAACCGAACTTTGAACTTAACAATTTATTTGGGTACGTCTTGTGTGTTCGGTTACATATCAAATTGCTCCACCAACCGAACTTATAGTTCGGTTATCGCGATAAAATTTTCATGTTACCGAACTTGTTTGTGATTGCAATTGATGTTGTTCCATTTCTTGTAGATTGAATGCCAACCTATACCAATGGATGATCAACCTTCTCCGGTTGGTATGTTGTTCGAAGATACATCCCATCACTATGTCAATGATTTGGTATTCGATGAACCTATTGATGCGAAGAATTGGGCTAGAGAGCATGCCAAGAGAGCCATGTGCGTATTAGTTTTGAATGGAAAAGAAAGCAAAACTCATTTTGAAATGGTTTGTGAGAGAAGTGGAGATCCGGAAGCTAGTCACAAGAGGAAGGGTTATGTGTATAAAGGAAAGACGACAAGGAAGAACACAACGTGCTCAAAGAAAATTAAATGTTCGTTCAAGCTAGTATTTAGCAAGTGCAAAAAAAGGAATGGATGGGTTCTATCTATGGATAAGGTGGAAGGTCACCATAACCACCCTCGTCCGGAGGATCTTGAAGGACATTCAATGGACGCAAGGCTCACTCCTCAAGAAATGGAGAAAATAGCTAAATATAGGAGAATGGGTATTTCACCACTTAACATGCTTCGTTTACTAAAGGATGATAACAAGGATAACGTATCATTGTTGTCCACCATTTACAATGCAATTGAGACAATTAAAAGGAATGAATGGAGGGATAGAAAAGTGATGCAACAATTATTTTTTTTGGCTCAAGAGAGAGGTTACGCGGTTCAAAAGAAGGTAGGTCCGGAAGAAGAAATAACGCACCTCTTCATTGCGCATCCGAAGAGTGTTCAATTGGTTCAATGCTTCCATGAAGTTCTCATAATGGATTGCACTTACAAGACTAACAAATACGAGATGCCATTGTTGAACATTGTTGGTCGTACGTCGACGAAGTCACCGTTTACCGTTGATTTTTGTTTTCTAATCGATGAGCAAGAACCAAGTTACACTTGGGCGCTACAACAATTGAAGGCCATCCACCGAGATGATGATATCCCTGGGGTTATAGTGACGGACAATGAAGTAGAATTAATGAACGCAATAGAGAGAGTGTTCCCATTAGCACATAATATTCTTTATAGGTTCCATATATGGTGTAATGTGATGAATCGGTGCAAGCCTCAACTTTGTCCACCAAAGAGGAAAGCATTTGAAGAGATTAGTAATCTACCGGAAGATCAACAAGCGGATGCAAAAGAGGAATTCGATAAACAATACATTATAAATCACGCTAAATTGGTTTCTTTCTCCAGTGAATGGGAGTCATTGACTTGGTCTCTCACCGAAGAAGAGTATAATCTAAATCTTGCCGCATTTAAGGAACATTGTTCTAGCCCCGAATATCCCGAGGATATTGTAACGTATGTGGTTGAGCAATGGTTGGAACCACACAAGGAGAGGTTCGTTTATGCATTTACCAACCACCATAAACACTTTGGAAATCAAGCGACAAGTTTGGTAGAATCGGCTCACCACCGGTTGAAGAAGAATCTTTTTGGAAGTGTCGATAATTTTGTGATCGTGTTTAACGCAATGGAGAATTACTTCAACCGCGAGATTGATAGAATTAAAGAGAAGTTTCAAAAAAGCCGTATCATGAAGTACAAAAAGATTGTACAAGAGGATGGTAATATCAAGAAAATGGAGGACCTTAGGTTGTCCAAGGGACTCCATTATAATGTTTCACATGCTTGCATTAAGAGGTTAATGATAGAGGTGAATTTGATTGACATATGGGGAACCAAGATGGATGAGGTGTGTGTTTGCAACATAATGAAGTCTTTGGGACTCCCTTGTCGCCATATGATAGTTAACTATGAACATGGCATAATCTCTTTAAGCGATATAGATCCATATTGGAAATAATTAAGTTTTGTCCCTCCTCCAAAGGGCGATGTCGGAGAAGAGTTTAGTGATAATGAAATGGGAAGAATTGTTATCGAGATGTACCGAAACATGAACAAACTCGAAAGGAAAATCTTTTGGGATGACATGCGGCCAATCGTTTATCCAACACACTTCAGAGAATGTCCAAGAACTGAAAATAGGCAAGGGAAAAGGTAGGCCAAGCACCAAAGAAACAAAAAAAAAACAAGTAAGAGAATATGCAAAGGTGTTGGCTAAGAGGAAAAGTGAAATGACCCCTTTTACTAGAGATCCTTCGGGGCATGAGCATACCGCGGCGAAGTACCAAGAAAATACTAAAAAAAGGGCTAGGAATATTATTGAAAAGGGCGAAACAAGTGAACGGTATATGAAGAAAAAGGATCGATGTTACACTCACAACCAACCCCACCTACTCAATCGGAACCTAGCCAACCAACTCAACGAGACGTGAAGCTTAAGGATCCAATATGCTGCATCCAAGAAATGAGTACACCAATTGTTGATACACCACCTTTTTTTGATAAAAGGTACTTGGAAGATCTACTTCCTTATATTAGAAAGTACGTCATATCCACCGATGACGTCCCTGCGGATGGTAATTGCGGTTTCCACGTTGTCGTACAACAACTAGGGCCTTTCACTCAAGGTGCCAAGCTATATAATGATGATCAAATCACTTATGTCCGACAAAGGTTGTTGATGAATCTAAAGGAGAAACCGGAATTTTACAAGACAATGTAATCTGATGGGGATGCTTCTCTTAATGTGCAGTTTGTTAGGTATAAATTCCCTCCACGGGGGCACTCCAACCACAATGGATCATTGGATGGGCATGCCGATATGTGGCCACTTAATCGCCGACGCATTCAATTGCGTGGTTCACTATTTCTCAAAAGGTGCTAGTTTCACATACACTCTGAAAACAACCATATGTGTCGAGCAACTTAAACGTAGGAGAGTGGTGATTGCGTTTGTTAATAACAACCATTTTATAGGCCTCCGGTTAGAAGATAATTGTACATTGCCTCCGATATGTGGAAACCCTTATTGGCCTGGATTTAATCCCGACACGATGTTGGGTTGGTGCATTATGTATGAGCATAACATGGAGATGTGGAAAGCTTTGAAGGATTCCGAGAAAATTATACACGAAGGGTCAGTTAGCCTTGAGGATGATTAAATGTACCATTAATTAAACTAAGTATGCTTTGAATATCATGTTATGAATTAAAGATTGTGTTTTTTGGAATTTGATCTTATTTTTGGATGTATTATAGTGTTTTATGGCTTTACAGTGATAGGTTCGGTTACCTGGTTAAATTGTGCAGGTAGCCGAACATACAGTTCGGTGATATTCATGTATTTGAGATACCACCGAAAAACCAGTTCGGTTGTTTCCGCAGAATTACAAACAAACCTAAATCCCTGTTCGGTTTGTACTATAACTTGCACAAACAACCGAACGTATAGGTGGACAGAGCATTTAGACTAATTCGGGAGCCATAAAAGTTCTATAATTTAGTTAAAATTGAAAATTAATGAAAATCAAACAATTAAAAGTTCAATAATTAATTAAAATACGACACCAACATAACAAACAAAAGATTAGGGTGATACTAAAGCTAAAATTACATAACATTTAATATATGAAACGTGTTATGAAAGAGTCTTTAAGGATGCGGAAATGATCTTCATATTTGAAATCCTTTCTCTTCCATCGTCGCCATTCATTTTTTGCTGTTAAAACAATGTCCTCATATGTTTCACCCATAAGTCGATACCGCCTTACAATCCGATATAAAGCCATAAATTCCACAACTCTCTCTTTAATCTTATCAAATCGAATGAACAAAGCTATATGATCACTGTTGTGAGGGTTTGTTGTGTCGGAGCAAAATTTCTCATGAATTTTCCCCCAATAACTTTGACTCATAATACCATTAATTCTTCGTTCTTCACCCCTCTTTGGATATTATAGTATGTAGTTTATGCAAAGAGAAAGATCTTCATCTAGAGTAAATTTAGGACTAGTAGCTGCCATTTTTATAAGATTTTGAACCAAAATGTTAAGTAAGAGACACATATATATACCACTGAGGTGTATAACGGCTAAAAAAATAGTCGTTATTTGTGTCAGATCAAGTACTAAAATTTCAAAATTAAAGTTCGGTTAGTATACAAAATGTCGTAAGCAAACGAACTATAGTATCTCACAGTTCGGTTTGTTCGCAATTTTGCGATATAACCGAACTAAAGAATTGCAAAAACATCTAGAGTTCCAGTGTTAGGTTCGGTTACCTGATAAAAAATGACAGGTAACCGAACTTATTAGTTCGGTTGCCTGGTAAATTTGTGCAGGTAACCGAACTTCAGCTGGTTATGTCTGGTTTTGGAACCCCTCGGTTCGGTTGCCTGCTATTTTTTACCAGGTAACCGAACCTAACACTGGAACTACAGATGTTTTTACAAAGCTTGAGTTCAGTTATATCGCTAAGTTGCGAACAAACCGAACTGGGAGAAATAAAGTTCAGTTGCTTACGAAATTTAGTTTACTAACCGAATTACCTTAATGTTTCATAGAATTTTTTATGTAATGAAAAACATATGAGTCTAATAGCCGAACTAATCCCTTAAAACACAAATTAGAATCCAAATTATGAAATTCATTGACTAATCCACATAAGTAATTGTTGGAAGCACACAAACATTAAAAAAAAAACTACCAAATTCGTAATAAAAAAGTCTTCCAAACATAAGAAAAAAAAGTACCAAATCCTTAATAAAACAGTTTTCTAAACCAAACTACTAATTATTGCAATCACTCATTGGCGACGACCGCTACGAGAAACTTTTCTAGTCTTGCGTTTAGGAGCTTTAGGTTGTCCTTCGTCACAAGGAGTGTCATCTCCACTGCTTTGTTGTTCAACCATCCGACTTGAACCTTTCCCTTCTCGGCGACCCCTATTCACCGGCATGGTCTGGCTTGGATCAACAATGTTGGCTGAAAAAACATTAGTCCATTGGTTGTAGAGGTCTGTTTGTTCTCAGGTGTTCATCGGCTCTCCACTCCGGATTTTTTTCCATCATTTTCTTCAACAATTTAGCACTTTTCTTCACCTTTTTTCAATCAAAAGCATAAATAACTATTAATTTTCAATATTTTATAACATTTTGAAAAGCAAAAATAAGAGTAAATATCTTACCACCGCATTCCATAGGATCAAGGCCTCATCACCACAGGTAGGGGTATGCTTCATAATTTTCTAAGCCTCCTTCTCCACTGCCTTCGCTTTCGCCTTCTCAACACGGGCTTGTTGGACACTGTTTATTACACGAGGATGAGAAAAATGTTCATACCATTCCATATATCCCTCGTCAGCAGCATTTGGCTCATCAAACGAATCTTGACATTCTGCAGCTGGAATAAGATAATTCCCAAAGTTCTTCCAATGGTCCACTGATGGAGTAGGTTCGTATTTTGGAACAAAATTCTTTTCTGTGTTGTTACTTCCACGCTTCGTCACCTTGAAGTTGAAGTTTTCCTCATTTGGGACACTTTGGACACAAGAAAGTTATCTCAATACTCTTCGAGGATTATACATTGTACAACCGCCAGGATAAAACAACGGTCCATTATAAGCCGCGATAGGTGAGAAATCAACAGGCTCAATATCTTCCTCTTCTTCATCTGATTGAAGGGTGTATGGATGGAAAACCACATCTTCAACCGTTGCATTATCCAATGTCTCTCTCAACCCCAACACCTTGTTTTCCTTACCCTTGTCCTGTGAGTTCAAAAACTCATATTTACCAGTTGTAGGCTTCCCATAAGGACAAGGAGTGTGAGCATAACACATTTCAGTTTAGGGAAGTGGTCGTACACCCAAACCTATGAGAAGAAGCCACAAATGATTCATTCAATTATCAAAAACAAAGTTCAGTTTGTTCGCAAATATATTTTGAAACACACAAAGGATAATTTAACGGGGTACCTGAACAAGGGTGTATAAGCCTCCAAAAAAACAACTCATAAGCCTCGAAGCTTTTCTGAGCTCCGCTTGAACGAATGAAAGAACCGCAATGCCCCAACTGTAGTTGTTCACCTCATCAAGGGGGTCCGATAGTTGGAGGTAATGGGCATTTACCACGTGACTTGAAGTGTCGGGGAAGAAAATGGTTCCTAGTTGATATAACAAATAAGCAGTCACATGGTGCTTAGTCTTCTCCGGCGTCATCACCAACTTTCCTTTAGCAACCAAATCTTTCGTCCCTCCAAACTCCTCTATCAAGGTTTTCATCTTGATCTTTTTCAACTTCTTCTTGTACGACCGGTCTGGGTTGAACTAACTATACTCATCACCTTCCTCGGGCTCTTTTGCAGCTCGTTTAACCTCACATTGTGCCTTGACATCATTCCATCCTAGACACTTTTCCACCAACTTTTCAAGAAGTTCATAACTCATCGAGGGATCGTAGACATCTCGAACACTTGTACCCGTAACTGGTAGGCCTGTGATTCGATGACAATCATCCGGAGTTATTGCCATCTCGCCAAACAGTAGATGAAAGGTATCCGTCTCTGGATAAACCCTTTCGGAAAATGCAGAAACAGTGACAACATCAAATTTTTGGTGTGCATGTTGTATCGCATTCCATAGTACACAATCAAATACCGGCAACTGGACCTCATCACACTCATCCTCTATATTCCATTTCCTGTTCTTTTGAAGTTTCAAAACACGAACAACATTATTATGATCCTATAAAAACAACATCATATCTTATATACTAATATATAGCGAAAAGTGTATGTCAAAATATAATAAAATGAACGAGTAATCTTGATGGTTAAGATTCAATACCTTTGTCGCAAAGATCTTGGTTTCCCATGAGTTTTTGTAGCCAAACAATACCTCCCCTCCATCTCTTGGAGTACCATAAGTTGGGTTCTTTGGCGGCAAACACAAATTGTCATCAGGAATGTATGCATATCTAGCACAAGGATTTTTAAGCGTCTTTCTAGGTTTTTTCTTAACTCCCTTGGCTTGTTCCTCTTCCTCTTCCTCTTCACCCGAGTCCTCCTCCTCTTCACCCGATTCATCTTCATTATCTCCATCCTTATCTCCATCTTCGTCATCTCCTTCACCGTCATCATTGTCATCCTCATTTGCTTCTTCTTCTTCAGCTGGCGGAGCTTCCACAATCTCTTCCTCATTTCCTTGATTATGTTCTTGATTGCTCATCTCTTCCACAATCTCTTCATTAACTTGTTCGATTACATTGTCAACATTATCTGTATTGACAGCCTCTTGGATGACAACACCCGGTAATGTCCCACCTCCATACTTAGCATTTTGGGTTCCACGCTTATTGGCACCTAAGTGTAGTCTTCCTCAAGGCGTGGGAGTTCTCATATCTTCCACTAAAGGTTGGTTGGATTTTTTGCCTTTACCACTAATCAAGAAAACAAAAGATATTAGCTTAACTGATAAATGATTGACTAAATCAGACGCAACATAAGGGTTCTTGTAGTTTGGTTTGGTTAGTAGCAAAAGTTCACGAACAATAAGCCAACTCTAAAAAAAAAAAACATGTTCCAGGGAAGAGTTCGGTTAGTCCAACTTTTTTGCGAACAAACCGAACTCCACATTATATGTAATTAGGGAACAGTTCGGTTTGTTAGTTTTTTTACGAATAAACCGAACTCCACATGTATGAAATGTTGATAGAGTTCGGTTACTACATAGTTTTCGAAAAAGTTGCGAACCAACCGAACAGAGTTGAAAAAGTTCGGTTGAACGAGAACTAAACATAGTTGGCAAAATAGGACAGTTCGGTTACATTGAAATTTTATTTTTTTGTAATATGGGTAGAGTTCGGTTACTAGATAGTTTTCCAACAATTTGCGAACCAACCGAACAGAGTTGGAAAAGTTCGGTTGAATGAGAATTAAACATAGTTGGCTAAAAAGCACAGTTCGGTTACATTGAAAATTTTGTTTTTTGTAATATGGGTAGAGTTCGGTTACTAGATAGTTTTCCAAAAATTTGCGAACCAACCGAATAATCAGTTCGGTAACCTAATTTAATATCCTATGGAACCGAACTGTTCTCCGTGTTCTTCCTTTTAGGAAGTTCGGTTAATAAATTAGGGTTTTTATCAAACTCGTGCTAACCGAACAAGGCACTGTAACTTACATTTGAACCCTATTTTGATGATTTCTATTCAATTAAACGAATCAAAATTAAAAGTAATGGGTTTGGTTGAAATTACCTGTGAATCTTTGCCATCTCAATTTCAGGGTTCTTCTTGCATCTATTATAGCCGATTATGACTTCACCTTGTGGTTCCACTTCTTTGTGAATCTCCAATTCACTTGGCTAATTTGCTAGATATCCTAATGGGGGACCTTCTCCTGGGAGTCTTTTGGTTTTCTTTCGAAGAACCATTCTTATACTCGATTGATTAATCGACGATGAAAATTTTATGAATCGACGATTAATCAATGAAGACGATGTTGAAATGGAGGAAGAGGAAAGAAGAACAGTTCCTCAAAACTTTTTTTTTTCTTTTTTTTTTTTTTTTTGCGGCTAGGTTAGATTAAGATTATGTTTAGGTTTTATTTTAGATTAAATTAGATATAGTTATTAGGTTAGGGTTCATTTGAATTAGGGTAGTAATGTCATCATTTTTAGGACATCCCTTAACATTATAGAGTAGAGGGTCTTATAAAAGAATGGTCTCCAAAAAAAAAAAAGGCTAGTCCCAAAAAATGATTCTTTATTTTTAAATTTTTTTGTAATTGAGCTGTAAGTTTGGCAATTTCAATAAAAGTTATGTGATTCAGAAAGAGAAAAAAATATAGGGTGCAAAAAATTACTCGCAGAAGAAATTTTGACAGAATAAACTTACAGAACCAAAAACACAACATATATGCAGCATTGATATGTGTACAACAGACATGTTCGGCTCATCCATAAACCCCAAAACAGCCAACATTGAAAAAACCCTAATTGCCCTGATGTAGTAAGAATAAACATGTTAGAGAAAACGAAATGAACAAGGCAAGCTCTGTACACAGTTCCTCTCAAAGCTGGGGCTTATAAGTTGAATCTAATAACCAGATCTCCCCATCTTCATTGTCATTATCTTCCTCTTTTTGTATGCACGATGTTTAGCATTAACTCTCAACTTTCTTTTTGCTTTTCGCATTGGATTTACAACAGCCATAACCCTTTCTATATTCTTCCTCTTGTCCCTCTTCGCCTTGAGGTTCTTCCTTATCTCATTGCACACTCGCACAAAACTGTCATCACCTATTATGTCTTTAATTTTTTTAAGATTGTCTGCCGCCATTTGCTTCAAATCATCTGGAGAAACAAAGGTAACGACCCAAAAGGTATCAAAGGTTTATAAACCATAAACACTAGAAGCCAAGCATGTCATTTACAGATAAATACAAAAGAAAACTCCCATGGTAATAGCAGAACTACATGTACTCTAATTCTCTAAACATGCATAATCCCTATCTTCAGTAATAAAAGGGATTAGGTATGTCATCAATTACTATGAATTTTTAGGCTACAACTTGGTTAAAAGAAATGCTTTGACTTATTCCGGTGTACATGTTTCAGTAATAAAAGAATGTACTCATCTACAGTCAAAGCACATGTTTCAGTAAGTTTTAGCTGTACATGTTCTCACAAATTCGTACATGCCCAACAACATATCTGGAAATGATTCACTGAGGAATCAAAAGAATCCCAAAGAGGAAGAGATGTCCACCAACATTGTTTTCGCATTTATCAAGTTCAAACCAGTTATTGAATACTAATAACTAAACATGTTAATATTATGAACTGGAAAAATCTCAAATATGCATATCTTACCCGTGATGACTCTCCCAGCAAATCCTTCTGAGACTTTATACAACGGTAGCAGCATGTCATAGGCATGTTGTTGGCAACCTTTTTTTCCAATTTCTATTGAGATCATACTAAAGCTGTTGAAGACAATCTTCATCTGCATCGATAATAGGAAACAACACAAGATAATGAGCATAAAGAAGGAATAAAAACATGACATTCCTGCAAGGTATCATCGAATGTTGTGATAGAAGTGGAAATGTCAAACATGCCTGCATATCATTCATTTGAAGAGCGACTTTTCCGATTTTCTTAAGCAGCGGTGAAACGAGCATTGACTGGAGACGGTTTCCATCAACTTGTTCAACTGGGTTCATGGCAGCATCAGCTTGTTCCACTGCATCCGTCGCAACATCAGCTCGGTCTACTGAACCTGTGGCATCATCAACTTGATCAACTGAATCCACCACATCGGATGTAAGAAGCCCAAGTAACATCCTCCCCTTTCTTGATCCAAGCAGGTGGAAAGCCTTGAGAAAATGGCTTTGCTCATTCAGTTCTAGGGTAGACCAGAATTCCTGCAAATGCAAGGATTCACTTTGACCAGCCAACTTGTGCACGCCAGATATAGCAAACACAAGAATTTGAGTGAGAACTTTGGCCTCTTTATCATCTATAAGTGGTGCTTTAAGCTGGCAACAGAGTGAAACCGCTACTGCAAAAAGTCTACTCGGCTTCATGATTAACAAACTTCCTACTTCCAACTTCTGGGATTTCTCCCTCTCAGACACTGATGCAAAATATGACGCTATGAGACGATTTGATACGTTGCGTATCCACATGTGGGGATATAATAGGAGCTCACAAATTGCTTCCCAAATTTCCTGGTAAAGAAATCAAAGTTAAAATGAATTAACTGCACACTCACTGTCTGATGAGAAGTGTGGAAATCTGAAACATCGCAGAGTTCGCTGGTAATGGGAACAAATCAACATACCTCAAAATCCTTTTCCCAGTACAGTTCTCGGAATTCGCATAGAATCTTCTCCAACATAATCATCGAGTAGTAAGTCTGTTTCCAGTACGGAGTCCTAGATTCTTCATTAGTAGCATCTGGCTGTGTTGTGATGCCGTCAAGGGCATACTTCATTATTTTCTTGAGCACTGGCAAGACGATTTTGACATGACTCTGGAACCGTTTCTTCAGGACTTCAACTAGTAACCCTAGGGTCTGTAGACACATAAGATAAAAGCACTTAGGGAAAGAAAAGATCCATCTCAGAACAATACTTTCACTGAAAGATCGGAAAGTATCACAAATGTCAAATAGTTCAGCCAAAACAGAATTACTGCTTGTGTTTCTTCACTTTAATGGATATTGAGTTGCTTAAACGAAAAGGGAGGAGGACGAGATTTACTATATGTGTGCAAAAACACAGTGCTAAGCAGTAAACCCCTAAATTGGTAAATCCAGGTTACAAATTGTTTTGGTTTTACCTGTGCTGCAACGCTCCACAACATCTGGTTGTCACTCACATACCACGAGACACTGGATTCCAAAATGGGAACAAGTGATTTTGGGCTGGTACATTCAATCAAACGCTTTAGCACAGTACCGATCATGGACCGAACTTTACTATCTGTATCGTTAGCAAGACATGCCACCAGCTTTACAAAAAAAGCATATGACTCTGCGTCCAAAATACTTTTCGGGAATTTGGTGATTATGGCATGTAACATTTCAAGCACAGCTTCTCTACCACTCGCATGCTCGTAACTGCAAATTACAAAAGTATCATAAGATGAACTCAAGATGTTTCAGTAAGTTAATATACATAAAACCAGTCACGTACAAATCCTTACCTCAGATTTTCAAGCAAGAAGTTCATGTGTTGTTGCAAACGTTTGGTGGAAAGACGATAGTTAAGCAAGAATTGCATGAGAATCTGGCTACACTTCTTACGAATAGGATCACTTTGACTTGTTACCATCAGATTTGAAACTCGTGTTGCAATATCATAGATTTCATGGACAACCAGAGTTCGGCTAACAATGGCTTTCAGAAGTGAAAGGGCGGTAAAGGAAGGATTCTTTTCAAGATCGATAAAAAGGGGAAACTGGATAAGCAAGTGCAATTGATCATCGGATAAGGTGATTCTAGTGCTTCGGAGAAGTACTGTTAGCAAGCTTAGACAGGATTCCATAAGAGGGCTGTTACTAGTTCCTGACTTTTGCGCAATATCCAATAGTAAAGACTTGATTTTATCAGCCTGAGATTCTAGTGTTAGCAAAGGCAACCTCACCAATGGAGTAAGGCATCTAAGAGCTGAAGATAATACTGCTTCGTACTTGGACCCAAGGCAGTTACCTAATAGCTCCACAAAAGGATCTAACATGGATAATAGTTGCACGTCTTTGACACCCAACTTCATTTTCTTCAGGCGGTTGTGCAGTAACCCAAGAGCAAACCCCGTAATAACATGAGAACTTTGTGATCCGTAGCTAATAAGATGAGAGGAAGCATCCTTTTTGTTGGATGATGCTTTGCTCGAAATCTTACTGGGTTTCGTTAGTAACAGATCTTTACCGTTTGGAGCTTCTTCTGTCATCCCATCCTTGATGAGTCCATAAACAAAGGTGAACAGATCTTTCTGACTGACAGATGTGTTACATTCTATACCAGTAGCTATCTGCTTCAACATTGTTTCTAGTTTTACTTTCTTTCTTGGTGTGAGATACTTCTGTAGATGAGCTTTGACAGGAGAAAGCAACTTCATTGCATTGGATCCGTTAAACGTAACGTTTCGTGCTATGAGTTCTAAAGTTTCAAACGATTTTCTTTTCCTGGTTTCTTTCATTTTAGATGCAATCTTTTCTACATCTTTTTCCTCAGCAACTTCACCAAGAATATCATTCTCGACTACTGATAGAAGCTCCTCCAAACAGTAATCCAGCTTCCCAACAACAGAATTTGCAACAGCCTTACACAGTATGAAATTGAGAGTGTATCCCAACACATGCATCTCGTACCCTCGTTTCAAGACGCTTCGCATAACTTTAACCAAGAATTGCAAGTATTCAATCCCTAACTCCTTGGAACATGCAGCCAAAGCCAACCTAGCTTCATCTCGTATACTCTCCATCCGATTCTTTAAGAAGTTGGAAATGCGGTGAATGATGCTTGGAAGTTGTGATTCCATGGTGTCTAGTGGGAGCAACTTGAGTAATTTCAAAGCAGCAACATTTATGGTAACATCAACTCCCTCAGCGTCTAACAGTAATTTTTGAATCTTCGGGAGTACTTTCTTCTGGAGGCAGACTTGTATCTCCTTGGGGACACCAGTTGTAGTGCAAGACCGTGTTGTAGCATCAACATTCAATCCAATGATGGCAGGTGAAATTTCAGGGACATTATCTTTCGGATCTTGAATCAAAATTCCTGAAAAGTGAAAATGATCCAGGACGGAACATATTAGCCGTAGTAAGATCTTGTGCTTGTCCAGTTTTAAGGTCATCTCTCGAAAACATCCAAGTAAGAACGAAAGGTATGACTCCCATTTCATGTGCCCAGATATTGCAGCAAGCGAGTCCACACATGCATCTCTGATATGTTCTCCTTTCCCAGGCTGTACATCATACATCATCTTGAAGAAGAGGGGAACAAATATTTTTTTTGTAATATCCTCTGAGAAGTTTCCAGCAACAATAGCTTTCCTAAAGCGTGACAACGCCTTCGCTCTCCGGTGTTTCTGTGACAAGGGGAAAAAGTCTGCATGAAGCTAAATGTATTGGGTGAAAAAAGAAAAAGAAACAAAGAAATGGCACAAGGATATCCCACCTGCAAGTGAAGGATGTTGTTGAAGAAGTCCTTTTCTGCGTCATCAACACTAGCTAGATTTCCAATTGACTTTAGGGACGGAAGCTCAGTAAGTTGCAATGCCATTTCTCGTAGCAACGCTATCCATTCCTAATATCACACATAATTACCAAAACACTAACTGAGAGTTTCTTTAAATGATCAATGATTAAATTACTGAAACACACAAGAAGAATTAGTACCCTTTGAATGGAAATTTCCCTGCTCATTGCTTCTCCCATATGCTTAAGAATGAAGTTCTTAATAATGGGTTCAACACATTTTTTAGTCCAAGTCTCGGACGCTACCATGGGTTCAATCATTTCTTCACAATCCATTGGATCAGAACCCAAAACTTTAGCGGAGAACTGTATAAACGACAACAAAAGCCTGGATGCACTTTGCCTAATAATCAATTCTTCAGATGACAAATCATGCACAGCGTGTGACAGGACAACTAATGCATGGTCTTTCCTTAATCTATAGAAGAACCCTGAGTTAACACTTTCATAAGCATTAATTCGCGTGTCATAATCAAGCTCGTCCATTTCAGACATAGACATTGCATTCAAATCATGGACAAATTTTGCCTGCATGTGAAACAAAATGTTTATATTAAGAACTTGGAAAAAATAAACAAAAGAAGAGGACGAAATGTTTACAAGGAACAAGGATTTATTACCAGGAAGACTACAGATGGATCCTGTAGTGCCAAACCATTCAAAATATCACAAATGGACAATCTTACATCCACTCCGGCAGATAAAAGTAGTGGCGCAACAGCTTTCAATATTTTGTCAGTAATTTTACCTCCCAATTTGGGTAAGACCCCTTTAATGACTTTCAAGACTTCTAAGCATTCATCTAAAATAAAAAGAGTAGTAACTTCATTAGATTCAAGAGAATGACAATTACAACTATCAGAAGTGAAAAAATCATCAATGATTCTAACCAGAGTGTTTAGGATTATTTCCCAAGAATGGCAGCAAAATCTCGACAAATTGTTTTGCCACCAATGGTTCGACGATATATGCTGATAACAATTTGAAAATTCTAAGCTCCGCTTTCCCAGCGCTTTTGATAGAATTCCTAGTATAGAATAGATAGAAATGCAAAATCAAAGTTAAATTCACATTATTGAAAAATCTAATAAATCTAAATGATTACACTCATATTGCTTTTAATAGGAAAAGAAAAAATTAAGCAAGCATATCACTAGAACTAGGACGGGATATGCAAATGCCTCAACTGACCATAAAGTTTGAACCAAAACATAAATCAGGCTAATGTTTGATTTGAGAATTCATGAGAACCACAATACGAGTAATAAGTTGAATGAACCCAGAGATGGAAAAGACAAACCTTTGCTTGCAATAAAATAGATTGTGTAAACTGTGGATAAGCGTGTTAAGATTAGGCAGTAAAGTTGTTTTTACTGCAAGATCTCCATGGTTACTTAACTCGTTGTCCAGATTCAAGAGATTCTCAATGAAGCTGAGAACTGAAGATATAATTGCACTTGACGCTGTCTTCACAGTGAGAACTGAAAATATAGAAGGAACGAGACTCTCTTCTCTATGCAAGAGCGAAACAAGTGTCTGACTTCCGCTCATTGCAAGAAAACAAGAGAAAAGTGAACTTGGCTTCTCACTACTAGATCCTTCTTGCTTGAAACAGTCGATTAAAACTTTTACAGACACAAAGAACATATCCCAGAATTCGCCGCCGAAGTCATGATCCTCATATTTACTAAGAACAGACGAAATTATTTTCAAGCATAGGGATCTCAAGTCCTTGTACTGCTTTGTACCTGTGTTTGTCTGCACCAAGCAAAGTTGTAATTGGATCCTCAATATCTACAGTTTACTAAATTATCAAACCCGCCAATCTCAACACAACCAACATCTTACCGTCAACGAGTCTTCTCCACTTGCCTCAGGTACTGAGACATCATCGCTAGCCAAGTTTTCGATTTGTGAAGCTTCACTGTTTTTAGCGCCATCAAGCCTATATGTGCAAGCTTCCATTATCCGGGCAACAAAACTCATCAACAGATTAAGAAATGGTTTCAGGTGAAATTCATCAAAAGATTTGAATATATCTTCAATCACGTGTAGGAACCCATATCTCTTCTTCCAAGAAATTTCTTCAACCTCGTCAATCGTGAGACCCTTCACAACATTCGATGCCTGGAATTCTTCAATAGAACTTCCACAGGATCTCCAAAACCAATCACTTGACATGGGTAATAATGGCTTTATTAGCAAAGCAAAAAAAAGAGGAAGCTCGCCAACATCAAGTTGACCTAAAAAGCCAAGCACTGCCCTTCGATGATGTACACTTGCATGCTGGCAAAGAAAGCACATAATAAAATTTAAGAAGTATTCTAGATCTCACAATCTGCATTAACAAATGGACAAGATAAACCAATAAAATAATTACAACAGAATTCAAATGCAACTGATATATCTTACCTTACGAGAGCCTAATGTTTTCAGTTTTCTAACTTTGGGTATCAGCAGTCTTACAGCAATTGGAATCAAATATTCTCTATGTTGGTCTTGTATATGATGAGATTCCTTAGATAATGACCATGTCGCAAGTTCTTCACGCAAGTTTTTTGAAGTAATCAAATTTTTCAGATGTTCAACATATGGGAGCAAGGAATCACATTTCCAATTTGCCAGGCACTCAAGCACACTCATTTGTATTTCAGCATCATTTTCATCAAGAAGCCTGACAAGCAAACATACATAACGCTATGAGTTAATCTTTAGCAGCACCACATGTTTAGCAGATGGCACAAGGTAGATTTACAGAATTTCATTGGCGAAAGGACAAAATAATACAAACCTGTTTATCAGAACCTCTTTCAGTTGTTGGCTTCGATATAAAGACTTAGAGTTTCTCATCAATTTCATCAAGTTTAACCATTCCTTGAGAACACCCCTCCATGCTTTTCCTTTACAAGCATGAGACTTAAACGACCCCACACTGCATTCTCAACATGGAAGGAAATGTAAGAATAAACATAACTGGGACAAAAATGAAAAAGTCCTATATCATTCAAGAAAAAAAAATAGCAGGTACCTCACAACATCACCATCATCATAGCCCAAAAACTTCAAGAAAAGAGGTATGAGTTGGCAAGACCGAGACTCTGCAATGGCTTGAACTTTCTGTAATGAGCGCAGCAGCAAAGACAAAATGGTTGCGCATGGGGTGACATCAGAATTGGGAGCAACAAATGAATGGAAGCACTGAACCAGATCTGCAACACAATTAGCGGCACAAATTATAACTGCTACAATCAGTAACAACTGTTTGACTAATAGTATGGCATACGATTTCGGCAGAAAGATGAAATCGTTTACAGATGAAACAACTAGCAGCTGATGAAAAATATGGAGCAAGTAATAATTAACTGTCACATAAAAGGATGTGATCATTCCCTCAAACGCTCAAAAAACATAAATCGGAAACACAATGGAAAGACTATCAAGACGAACTAAGAAATGTGTTTGTTGCATACCACTTGACGTGCTTGAGGATTCAACATTTACACTTTCAAGGTGATTGTCAGAGGTGATAAATTTTTCTTGGCATTGTTCAAGATAACAAACAAATCTTTCCCATACAAGCAGCAAATGTTTCTCCATCAAAACTGTAAGGCACTGTACTGCTGGATCCCAGAGAAGCCCAAACCGCTTATGAAATACACCAATAATCCCATTCAAAAGTAAAGTTACATAAGCTTCAGGTACCCTTCCAGCAGAAATGGCCATCTGTATTTTGGAGATTAGCATAATGACATGCCTGCTGGTAGAAACTGATATAGGATCCTTCTCAATGGCAAGGAGGAGCTGAGTAACCTGATTTAGGAGAGAACGATGCTCAAAATTAAGTAATTTATCAGCAATGTAAGCATTGGATAACGGACTGAAAACTAAAGCACATACATCGTCGCAATCACTTTCTTCAGTGCCTGACTGAGAAAATTCAGTCTTCCACTTCTTCTCAGCAGGCTGATCACTTGTAGAAAATTGCTTGCCTAACTGTTCATAATGAGATAAGATCCTCAGCGTTGATATTCGTATCAACTTATCAGGTTGACACAAATTATCAGCAAACACATTGACTGCATGCTCTCTCTTAAACTCTGAATGATGGCATGTATCCTCGCTCGAATCTACTATACTCGGAAACCTATCATTCCCATCAGTAATAAACCCAATTATTCAAACTATACTATATGAGAGAAAAAAATTGAACATTTGAAATCATTGAACTGAATAAGATGACAAATGTAATAATGTTATTAAATCTGATACGTTACACCATCTTACCCATTAGTGTGCTCAAGAAATTCAGCTACAGCAAACAAAACTTGGGGCGATGACTTAAATTTTTCTGCTATAGATACAATTTTTCTTGTTTCTGCAAGTTCTGCCTTTGCACATGGTCGCAGTCTAACATAAGAAACTAGAGCAGCACCCACCAAACTTTGCCAATTGCTTTTAGATATACCTGCAATATGGTCTGAGAAAGACATGCTTAGCTTAAGTATCCTAAAGCGTCAAAAAGAAGCAAAATCTAACATGTCTTAAGAGGCGACTATGTTAAAATAAAATAATTATCACATGTGAGATCTCTTAGACAATGATCAACTCAGTGACCTGATCAAGTTACTCTCCAAACCATAGCACATTGTATGACAGAATAAAGATGATGCCAGCAGCATCAGAAAACATATAATGTTTACCAGCATTAATTGCAAGAAGTCGATCAAGTGCATCTATCAAACCCATGACTAAAGATGGGTTTCCTGTTAAACCAAAAACAGGATGGTAGCAGGTCACTGCTCCCCAGATAAGAGCCAACTTAGACTCCTCCAAGCGCATTCTTGACGAATCCCCATGTGATATATCATTTACCATACAAATCCAATCGCAAATATATTGCCGCAAGAAATTGCACAGCCTTGAAACCTCTTCTGTTTTTTTGACAACTCCCACTTTCTCGAAGTATGTCAGTAGCAAATAGATAACTTCCTCTGGCCCCAGTAATGATCGCGAGATTTCCTTCTGCTCCACTGACGATGGCAAGACAACCATTTCATTCAACGCACTGAAGAAGCAAATGAAGATTAGACATGCATGCTCACAAATAATAGTAGGAAGAAGTGCAGCACTAAGAATTCAACAGTACCTTAGTATATAATCTCCAAAGACATTTCGTATATCATCCCTCTTTTGTAGTAGCTCTTCAATGAACTTCACCATACTTCAATTCCGAGGAAAAAATTAGAGATGTGGAGTTATTGATCTACTTAGTTGAATGAGTTAATGATAGTCAAAGAATTATTCAATCTAATCCACAGTGATGCTCGAGATTTATTTAAGTGAATACACTGACAGAGAACTTTTTCCACTGGAGCATACCTCTTGTTTCGCAGCTGAAATACAGAAGCCCATTTCCCTGCAATTCCTCTTATCACCGACTCATCACTAGCAATAACTCCATCAAGAAGACTCAGCATTAACTGCAGGACTCCATCAAAAACTTCAAAAGAGCAATTTTCTGCACTATCACTACCATGCAAAGGCGTGATGACTTTCTCTATAAGCAACTCCACAAGGTCAAGAATCGGTTGGTAATCTATAACCAAAAAACAAATTGAAACAAGTTTGAGTGCTCTGTGAAGGAAAATGATACAACCAATGAATGCAGACTACTCAACAATTTAGCACTCACCAGAAATTGTACCCCCGGAACTGAAACGAACAGTAGACGTAAGAATATGCAATAGGTGGCTAAGGAGCGGCAAGCTGTCATTACAATCGCAATCAGATATTTTTCTGATTAAGCAATTCCACATCTTTTTCAACTCCTGGGGTTGCAGTTCCTCACACGCTCTTCCAAGAGCAGCAGTCACAACTTCAACAACAGTATCTGAGCCTGCAAAAGAAGGTTGCATTTATAATAACAGTATTACTGAAGTTACATGAATGCTTTGACATTCATGGGCATGTGTTACACTCTTCCACTAAGGTGTCAGAAGACAAGGTTCACGTCCTATGGAGACCTCAAGGCGCGGTGACCTTACGCCTTATACTGTACGTCCTATGATACATAATATATTCTTCATACGAAGGTAACCAATTTTGCTAAGAGTCAGAACAGCCTTGAGGCAAGCCTCTTGTCCAATCAAGCCACCTTGCCCTGAAAACAGGCAACTCAGAGATTCCCAAGGATAATATAGGAGATATGTAAAGATTATACCCAGTAGATGTGCTATACCTATAGCCTTATAATGAGGGGTCCCGTTACAAGAATATCCTTAAACTATTTATAATACAAGCACACGTTGATATGGAATGATGTTTATTCAAAATGAAAATACCATATTATATATATAATAAATCTAACAGAATTTACTGAAAATCAGCACCTAAGAGTGATCCTTTTTACAAAAAAACATGCTTACTTGGTAACTGAAACCATTAAAGAGATAGCAACTTGCCTTGCTCATCACCAATGCCAATGATGGAATCGTCAAGCAAAAATGGCAGAATTTCATTCTCAGTTCTTGAATGAAAACTTGAAGAAGTTCCTCTCATAACATGCCACAACAAAGCACTGACACCAGATTTTATCACATCTGATGGTTTCTTTACAACTTCCGTCGTGATCTTCCGAATACCTGATATTATACAAGAATTACTCTGCTTAATCTAAAGAGACTATTGCACTATATACTAATCGAATACTGAGCAAAACATGTCAGAGACATGTATACCATTCCACATACAACAAATCATTTCTAGAAACTCCAGCATTTACAGTTTTGCCTATACATTATAGAGTATAAGTTTCTGGAGCGTCCATTCCTCAGATAAATTCAGGGGGTCGATTTTCATTGAAGAAGGTTGAAGAAACGCTGACCAAATTTATTCACTGAAGTTTTGGGAAAAGAATTTTCGTTCAACAATGACAAATATTACTACCACTCTGGTACGTGATTTTCTACTATATCGATTATTGGAATTGAAAAGAGCAGTGTGATGAAAAACTGCACTGCAACAATTATCCTCAATGTATAAACTTTCTTCTAGCGTCTGCTAAACTGTCTGGACTACAATCTGAAGAATTTTGGAGTGGATTTTAGATGCATGTAAATGGTCACTCTAGAGGAGAGAAGTGAGTAGGTTCTAATTCCACTTAATACCGAGTCGACTAGTCAAGGAAAGATTGAACTAAAAAATTATATGTTAGCAGTAGGGTTTCTGACCTACAAAATATAAATGCTAAAGAAGCTAATGTTTATCCATCTGTAAAGTCTGAACTTCTTGTGTCCGTAAAGAGAACAATACATTTTTTGTAAAGCATAGCATAGATATTAAAGAGAGAAAGATAGCACCATAGAATTACCTTTTTTAGCTTGCGCAACAGCTGAATTTCTCAGCAAATAAGAGACGGACTCCGCCATATGCTCTTGGACATAGTCCTTCGGGTAGTATCTTAAACGTCTTGTGATCCTTCAGCATACAAGGAAGTTACTTTATAGGTGTTGCCTTTCTAACATAATAAAGAATGACGATACACAGAACTAGCAACATCACATAATCACAATCACACTAGTTTTGATAAGCCTTTATACAGATAACTCTACAAAAGTCACACTCTGATATGTTATCTTCGCTATTAAATATACAAGATCTCTAAAGTGAAATCTGGACTGCCCAGAAGGGAGTACATTATCCAAGACAAAATCGCTTTACACTCTGCATTTTTTACTCCAATATTCAAAAATGGCACAAACATCGCCAGATTGACTAAATTCCATTAATCCATTACATTCAAGTCAACCGAAAATAGTAACAGGTCAACATAAAAACATGAGCATGCATAGTCCTAGCCGTCCAATATATACTGAACGTGATTAGGAGTTTGGAGTCTAATCAATCTCAGACATTTTCCACATTTCTCGGCCAAAGTCATAAAATGTCTAGTGTGGTCACAATTAAGAAAAAATCAGGGAAGGTATTAACTTACTTCAAAAGATCATTAATGTCTTGTATGAGATACTTCTGTAAGTTCACCATGATATTTGACCATGATATAAAAATCTGCAAATCAAGGATCCAGTAAAATTAGTTATTATCTTAGCTGCACGTTAGTATCTGAGTATTTGGAAAACAGAAGGAAAGGATCAAAGGAAAGGTTGTGACTCGGAACCTCCTGAACCACTTCAGGTTCTCTGTCAGCTCCACTTTCAAGGAGAAGGAATAATGAATCAGCAACCCTTGGGAGAATGCTGCATGAGGTTGAGAACAAAAGATAAGTTTTAAATGATACTGCATTGATAAAGAAACTAACCAACAGCACACTGCATTACAGGCAATTAATTCGTTGAGAAAACTCACGGTAAGAAATCTTTTTGGAGGTCACGGGAAAGAGCTGCAATCAACCTGTCACCAGAAAAAATGCTAAGAGAAGTGTTCCACGAAGACAATGTGGCTTAATAGGAAAAAAACATAAACAGATAAACTAGAATTTCTGTAAATGACTGACTGATCTATTTAGTTGCATGAAAGTCAATATACCCTTGGCATTTTTGATTATAAGAGAATGCTTGAAACATACCTTAATATTGGTTGAAGAGACAATCTAGCTTGAAGTTGTAATCTATTCAAAAGCTTAGTCAAAATACCGTCTTTCATTTGCAAAACTTGTGGTAACGTTTGTACCCATGGCATCATCTCCTCATAAAACGAAATAAAATCCTCTGCTGTATTCAGTTCCTACAGAATATGTTACACACAGTTTAATTCTCACTACTACCGACTCTATCAAATAGAAAATTCTAAAGTTGTTTAGAATTAGAACATACCCGCCATTCAACGAGACAATCTTTAACATAAGTAGAACCTTCGGATGGTTCTGATTTCCTTCTATCATAACTTCTATAAACATCAATGTCTATTTCTTCCATTCTCTGTGCTAAATTCTTGAACTGAAGCATACAAAAACAACAACAAATATTAACTTTTGATAGAAAACAAATAAAATCAAAAAAAAAAAAGGTAAATTTTTAAGTTTGGGAAACTTACAATGAAACGTTTACGGCTAGGGCCAGTATTGAGAGACTTTACCGCCATTGATTCTGCTGCGGTCGCCATGTTTAGAGTTTCTTTAGGGTTTAAGTAGAAAAAGATTTCTTTAACCTAAAAAGAAAAAGATGAAAATCAACTGTTTCTTATCTCTTTCATGCCGACCGACCTAAAGAGAGAGAGAAGAGAGGCTGCTGAACTCTGAAAATTGAAAATAAACTTAAAGAGAAGAGACGGAGGCTTAAGGGTTTAGCTGTAGGGGACTTCTCAGACGCTTCTGTATAAACTACTACTAAATGCGCCCTAGCGACTAGCGTAGCTTGTAACGAACCCGAAACTATGCGGTTTAAACCCGGATACTGTCGGCTTCGGACCATCAGTGTTATCAGGCCAAGTCCTATGGGCGGGCTAAAGTTGTGGGACGATTGCGATAGAAAATTGTGGCTTCCCCTTCTCTCTCGCTGAAAGGGAGGAACGAGAAAGGGAAGTTAAACTGAAGAGAGGATTCGAGCTCGCCAGAAAAAATTGAAAAGTGAGGATTCAGACAGTTCTTTCACTGTTTCAATGAGGACTCAATCTTCGCTTCATGTGAGCGATTTATTTGTCACATTTTATTATATGCTTCTTTTAAATGTAGTCCATACTTTTATTAACTATAGTCTAAAAAATTTAAGTTAAAACAAAAAATCAAAGTTACCAAACGAGTCTTAATTTTTTAATTAATAATCCTACTTCTTCCTCAAAATTAAAATACGAACCCTATTTTTTTTTTATCCAAACTAAATTATATATCAATTTCTTTTTAATGGTCATTCTTACAAATCACCCTGTTATAAACCCTATTTTATTACTTTTCCTCCAACAGAAAAAAAAAACTAAACCCAACTTTTCACCTTTTCTATGAAACGATGTTGTTGATGGGGAAAAACGATTTGCTGGTTTTTTTGGAAAATGAAGAGACGACTGTGCGGACGAGACTCCTCAACCGAGTAAACGCTTAACCTCACAAAGATGCACTGCACAAGAGTGCTTTGAGTTCGAGAGATCAATTTGTAAGACTCCGGCCTAAACCAAGTCAATGGTCGTTCCAGAGTCAATTCGGTCACAAGGTGGGAGATGGGTTGATCTGTAGGAGGGAAGCTGAGAATTGTGTGGGATCAATGATGATCAAGGATTGTGGATGTGTTGTGGGTTTCTGCAAATTATGAATAAGTTCTGAGAGAATGTTGTTCACACGATGAATCTTGGTTAGGCGATGGATTGTATATTCAATATCTCGTGGGCTTTCTGTGTCTTGTTCAATCATGGATTCAGAGACTTATTTATATTGTCAGAATAGCGAACACATTGATCCCAGTAAGTGTGACGGTTTCTGGAGTGAAAGAGTGGGAAAGTGGGAGATCGTGGTAAAATCAGTTCCATGTTGTATGGAGACTTGATTGATCATGCACCCATCACTTCGGTAACTCCTTCAACCGTTTGCACGACTTACTCACATTTCTCATTGTGGATGAACACACGTGCCGTAGGCCGCCAGACCAAAACCCTAATTGATATCCGGCCATGTGACGTGACTGATGTCTCACGAATCGTGGAGTCTGCAAAGAAGACGTGTATTTGATTAGTCAGTCGTTGACTTGATTAGACAGTGAGTCTACGATTTGTTGAATTGAGCATGATTGACGAATGCTCAGTGATTCATGGATTGAACATGTTATAGTTCTTGAATGATGTTGATATTGCTCGTCTGAGCAAATATTGTAAATTCGATGAATTGTTGAATATTGAGTTGAATCAATATTCGGCAGTAAATTACTGAGTATTGATAGTTAGATCAATATTCGAGCATTTGAGCGAGTATGCTCATTCGAAAAATTACTGAATATTGATAGTTTGATCAATATTTGAGCAACTAAGCAAGTATTTCTCAATTCGATAAATTACTGAATATTGATAGTTGGATCAATATTCGAGCAATTGAGAAAGTATTGCTCATTCGATGAATTACTGAATATTGATAGTTGGATCAATATTCGAGCAATTGAGCAAGTATTGCTCATTCGATGAATTATTGGTAACGTGACCCAATAAAATATTAATTAAAATATTGGTAGCCTACCAAATATTATATAATTAATCCAGATGTTGATTGTTGGGTCAATAAAAATTTATTAGTGTTTGAAATTGCTCAAAATCATGATTTGCAGAGCATTTGTTCGAAACCCTAATTTTTGATCAATTGTTCGTCAATTGATGAATTACTGAAAATAGGTCACTGACTGAAGGAGGGACCGACCACATGAGATGATGGACGACCATGTGGTGCCCAAGTGCTCGAGTGAGCATGCACCAATGTCCTTTGTTGACTGGTTGGTGAAAGGATGATTAAATGCTGGTTTAATCATTTATTGAAATAGTGCTCTATTGAGCATTAGGTGATAAAACCTTATTACGGAGAAGTGAGGGACCGACCAAGAGGGAATGAGACCGTCCCTTGGTGATCGTGGGACCAGCTATGATCGTTTGAGCAAATTCCAAGTCGGTTGGAAAGAGTTTGGACCAATATGAGTAATTAAGCAAATTATGTCAAAATTATAAAGATGTGTGGGACTGGCTCCTTGCAAGCCTTAGGCCGGCCTTGGTCGGTCAAGGAAGCATGCCCGTGTCACCATAATTTCTGTGTCTCAGTCCTGAGAGTTTTGGTATTTTCTGCTGTGCGTTTGAGCAATATCTTTGATTTTCAGAAGAGTTTGATCTTTGACTGAAATTCTTGATTTTGATCGAATGAGCAAGTAGAACTTTTCTCAAACGTTGAAAATATTATTTAAAATAATAATATTTTAATATTTTTCGTGAATAGCCTAGTCGCTCATGTGACCATTTGACTTTTTGGCTTTTTCATGGTTTGAGCAATATTTGAGAAAATATGAAGAAACCAGTGTTTTTGCTCAAATGGAGGAGTTTCATGAGCGAGGGAAATAATAATTGTTAAAACAGGGGATTGCAAGGTGTGGGACCGGCCATGTAGCCTGGTCCCGTGGCACCTTTGCCTATTTTTATTATTTTTCATGAAACCGTGAAAATATGGAGAAACCGTGAGTTATGCTCAAACAAGGAAATTTGCTCGGATGAAGGAGTCTTCATGAGTTTATGAAAATAACAAAATGAGGAAAACTAAAGGAAGAGGCGTGGGGGACCGGCCACGGCGGCGTGACCGGCCGGTCGGTGGGCCCGGTCCCTATGCGCCTCTTTTTTATTTTTTTATTATTATTATTTTCTCTCTCCTATTTTGTGTAAGATTCCTCGTTTGTCCATATTTTTGAATGCTCATTCGTGCATTTGGGTGCTCGTTCGTGCATCATTGTTGAGTACACTTGCACCATTTTCTTGGGGCTTACTTGGTGATAGTCCAGATGCCCAATTTTTGAGTAATCATTACTAATTCATGGAATTCAGCGGAGAATGGTTCATGAAACGGAGTAATAACAATGAATTGAGTATCTATTACTAATCCATGAATCCAGCCGGGGAATTATTACTAATCCATGAAATCAGCCGGGGATAGCCATGGAACGGAGTAATGAGATAAAATGTATTATTTTCTAGGAATTCAGTCGGTGAATGTCACGGTAGAATTAATCTATTGTAGAATCGAGATACGAGATAGTTAAAGCATCGTACTCATTCTGAAGAGTTCATAGTCAGGAAACAACGTGCAGCGTTGATGTCCTGAAGGCGTTTAGCCCTCCAGCAAACAATTATGTCCAGAGAGCCGCCTGAATCTATACACGGTCTCTCTACATAGTCAGAGAACAGTGAGTATCGCCGACGTCCTGAAGACGTTAAGCCCTCCGACAAACAATTACGTCCAGAGAACCTCCCAATCGTTCTTCTATGTAGAGGGGGGGTCTCTCTATGTAGTCATGGAACAGCGAGTATCGCCGACGTCCTGAAGGCGTTAATCCCTCTAACAAACAATTATGTCTAGAAGACCGCCCAGTCGTTCTTCTACATAGAGGGCACGATGAAATGTGTAGCATCGAACGCTCAGCTAGTGGGAGGCCTTTCGAGAAATATATTCATCATGGCTCTGAGAGGAATGCTCACTCCGTCAGAGATCGTGAGACGGTTCACGGATCGTAAAATACGAATCATCACATGCGTTCTTGAAAATCCACCATCAACATTAAGTCCCCTGCTTAGTGGGAGGACAGTCATGTTCCGCAGTAAGCACTGGATGGTGATTTTCCAGTGATGAGATAAGCAGTCGGGCTTAGTCGTACAAAGGCATTTTCAGAATCCCCGATTTCCTTCAATGGTGTCATGTACGAGCAAATGCCCGGGTAAGGACCCTGACAGTATGATAGAGTGTCATCTCACGAGCACGGGAAGATGGAGCACTGCTGATTTGGATGACCGGAGGTCCAGTTTTGGTCGGTTTAGCGTTTGTGGGTCGGGCCCAAAAGGAAAATCCTTGTTTTAGGAACGGATGTTCGTTCGCTAGTTTAAGAAACAAACAATGATCCCTAGCATAAGAGGGGTTTTTTGGAGAGAAAAAAATTGTGAGATTTTCGCAAAATGGAATAAATTCTCGTTTCAAAGTTGGATGCTCGGACGAGAGAAAAAAGTTTTTTTTTTTAATAGACGTGCGTCTGTTAGTAATAAAAAATTTGTTTATGAGATTTCATGAATTTTTTTATTTTCGATATGTGAGCTTTCATAAATTAAAATATGCTCTCGTTTCAAAGACGGATGCTCGTGAGAGGGAGCAAAAATATATATACATATATTTTCAAAGTTACGTGAGTTTCACGTTAAAATATATATTTTTTGTAAAATCAGTGTTTTGATTTTGAACAACTGTTGAAAATAGACAATTATTCACGGTGAAATAATGTTTATATGTGAGTTTTCACAATTTTAGAATGGACGTCTGTCCAATTTTTGAAAAGCCAGTGAATGTTCACACAGTGAAAATTTATGTGAAATCAAATTTTGATTTCAACAATTGCTAGAAGTAAACAATTTTTGATAAAATATTGTTTGTATGGATTTTGTGATCTGATAGTGTATGCACAAAACCAATGAATATTCACTCGGTGGGAGTCGCTCACACGGTGAAAATTTTGTAGATCGCTCACATGAAAATCAAGTTATGATTTTGAATAAAAATTTTGCTCGTGTTTGCAGGTTCGAGGAGACGAGCAAATTTTGAAGTATTAACTCTTGTATCACAATCACTATTGTTAGTGGAATCGTAAACAGGTAAGAGTTAAAGTTACCATTTTTGTAGACGTTGTTGTGAGCACCTTTATTCCATAATTCATTGTTTTGTTGAATCATGCGCTTTGTATGAACGATGTGCTGAAGTAGAAATGGTATGCATCTGTCACAACCACTTTGAAAGAATGACTGACTCCCATGATGACACTTCCAAAGATGGTGTTTACAGAGATGACATCTCTGCGGATGCAACTTTAAGAAATGGTACTTCTGGGACCTCTGAGTGATGGTGAGAGATCCTTCATACTGAGTTGTACTCCTGGTTATTTCATTAACTTTATCACAGGATGATCGTGTAGTGAGATCCCGGATCAATGTAGACTTCACGGCGATGGGAGAAAGTCTTGATGAAGGAATAGTGGAAGGACTTGGTGGACATCGATCGACTGTGGAGGTTATGAATCCCGTCTAAGAGTTGTTGCTTGCATGTTGTATGCTCCGGAAGCGGTAGGAACCTCATATGATGTCGGGATTCGGTGCTTGACCCCAACTTTTGAAGCTAGGAGACTGAGTTATCATGTGAGAAAAGATTCGCTCCATTTGGAGTTGTGTAGGTCAGTCAATGACGCATGCACATTCATAACTTGTATTCTCGTGCAAATTTTCAGATTCCATAGACCTGACGGTAAATGACATATCTTTCAGCTTCAATGTTCGATTGATGCGCCCTTTTGGTATGTTGTAGCAGCGACATAGACGAACATATTTCATTGAGGAAGCATTGTCCCATTCCTCGCCCATTGGTACGTTTTTGTAAATCCTTGGCCTGAAGTATGTTGTACTTCATTTGTAGAGGCGATGAGAACATCTTGTAGAAGACTTTGGCTTGTATCCGTCCATCATGCAAGCTTTTAGAAGACGCTCATGTTAACATGTTTTCACGTCTACACATCTTGATATGAATCATTAGTGATTGAAGAAGTCCGCTTCATCGAGAAATACTTCAGAGAATGGTTAGTTGATAAAGCCATATCATGAGGATGTTGTTCCTGAGACCGTTGTTGATGCTGAGATCACGATTGAATTTTCTCTGGACACTCTTGTTGATGCTGAGACCGTGGACGAAGTTCCTCCAAATATCCTTGTTGATGTTGATACTATGGTCAGAGTTGCTCCAGAGACCAAAAAGGACAGAACCATGATTATCGACATAGTCTTTGCTCCTCCATCCAATGAGCCTTTACATTCATGAACTAGTTGGTGGATTGAGCATCCCTAAGATGAAGGTTTACTGGGAGTTCAACCCAAATTCTCCTGAACAGTATGACTTTACTATGAACTGGCTTCATCAGTGAATCGACGTTGTTGCGGCAGATAGCAGCAACGGTCCTCATTCTGGATGTGATTGGTGAAGAGGAAGTGTTAGAGCATAGCTCGGTCAACCTCGCATGCGTTGCTATCTCAAGCATATTTGTAAATGTTAGTGATCAAAACTATAAGTCTTGATTTCTAGCCTACATAGTTAACTCTCGGACTAGGATAGCAAACTGTGGTTGAGTTCAAGGACTTCATGGCGATTCATCATACAACGACGAAGATCTATAAAACGAACCGTAGAACTTCATCAACAAAAAGGTATGTGGAGACTTGAACTTATCTATCACTCAAAAGTCTATCTCTTCTATCTCCTACTTCTTATGAGACAAAAGTTGTATGCTATATAGACTAGATCATACACATTTGACATTTCAAGCTGAGCATTCATTGCTTATCTTTTATCTCGAAATCGTGTGTTGGTAAAGTGTTTCGCTTTGATCAAGTTTATCTTCACCTAGTGACGAAAGTCATGAAAAGTTTCAATCACTTTGAGAATTGCTTGACGTGAATCTGTCTGTGAATAACGGCTACATTGCGTCCTCTGAGAATGTCTCAATGATTGAAATTAGAGTTTAGATTACATAACCATGTATTCCTTGAACCGAAGTTTTCGAACTTTGTTGATCAAGAGAAATCGGGAGGATTGTGGAATTGGCTTGCCAAGTCCGCGAACTGTCAGAAGTTCTCGGCCGAGAATTTCTGCTGGATTTTCCAAAACTCGTTTGTGTGCTAAGTCCGCGAACCCAGTCCGCGAACTGGCGGAAGTTCTCTTTCCGAGAATTTCTGCTGAGTTTGGAAAACTCAACCGATTAACTTAAGTCCGCAAACTTGTTTGTGAAATTAAGAGGTTATGATCTAAAGATGTGCTCTGAACATGAAACATTAAATTACTAAGGAATGCTTTATGCAAACCGTGGCTATAATGTTCATGAGCCGATTCAATCGAATCGAATCATGTTTTCTTCAATTGTGTCTTGTGTAGTTACATAAGATCTCATAGCAATTCAATAACTTAGTAACTAGTTCATTTGAGTCAATTGAACTAGTTATGGTGAAGAAGAAGAACAGGGTTAATATGAAATACTCATATGGTTAACCTTTTGGATTATTATGTTGAACCAACATACACGTACACGTTTGGGCATGGTTTTCACGAACCCAGTAAACGTCTACCCAAGTGTGTGTGACAAGCTAAGTTTTCGATCTAACGGTTGAGAAATATTAACTTGAATCTAAATCAGGTTTTCATCTAACGGTGAATATGGATTGCTTTGTAACTAAGGCGAAACCCTGATTTGAAGGATATATAAAGGAGACATCTAGCATTGTGCAAAACTAATCCCCACACATTTGTGTGCTACTAGTACGCCCGCTAAAGTCGATCTTCATTAACCTTTGATTTTCTTCTCTAAAATCAGGTTAACGACTTAAAGACTTCATTGGGATTATGGAGCCAGACCGATACTACTTTATCGTAGTTGTGTGATCTGATCTTGCATCTTCTATCGTACGAGTACAATCGATTGATTGGCTTGAGATCGTGAGAGTTATCTGATAGGCAAGATAAAAAAGTCACAAAAATCTTCGTCTTACTGTTTGTGATTCCTCGAGAATCCGCTTGTGTAGTCAGGAAGGATTGTAGAGAGGTGATTGATTAATCTAGGCTGTTCTTCGGGAATATAAGACCGGATTATCAATTGGATCCTGTTACCTTGATTTTATATCTAAAGACGAACAAAACCTAGGGTTTATCTGTGGGAAACAGATTTATCCTTTTATAGACTTTTCTGTGTGAGACAGATCTGTTTATTATCAAGTCTGTGATTTTGGGTTACAACAACTCTTGGTTGTGGGTGAGATCAGCTAAGGGAATCAAGTGCGCAGTATCCTGCTGGGATCAGAGGCGTAGGAGTACAATTGTACCTTTTATCAGCGGGAGATTGATAGGGGTTCAACTATAGTCCAGTCCGAAGTTAGCTTGCAGTAGGCTAGTGTTTATAGCGGCTTAATACAGTGTGTATTCAATCTGGACTACGTCCGGGGTTTTTTCTGCATTTGCGGTTTCCTCGTTAACAAAATTTCTGGTGTCTGTGTTATTTTTTTTCCGCATTATATTTTATATAATTGAAATAATACAGGTTGTGCGTTTGTGATCATCAATTGGAAATCCAACCTTTGGTTGTTGATTGATATTGATTGATCCTTGGACATTGGTCTTTGGTACCGTCTAAGTATACCTTGTATTTGATAAAGACTCGCTATTGTTTTTAGCTTGAGTAAAAATCAAATCAAGAGAGAGATATTAACTCCTTGAGATACTTTTATCATGATTAAGTCTACTGTCTAGTTGATTCTCTAGCAAAGTATTTCAGAGTTAGTCCATACAGATTGTTAATCGAAATATTGGGTGGTATTGTTAGACCCCCGCTTTTTCAGGAAGTTCCTCAGTCATGCAGGGGCTTGTGATACAGAGAGATCTCGTTGATGAAGTTTCATGGAATTACATCAGGTTGCAATAGCTTGTTATGTGATAACATTTATTGAAATATAATCGATTTCTCCAATAAGATCAAGTCCCCAGTGTATGTGAAGGAGTTTGTGCCATCCATGGATGAATGATGTTGCATCTTCTTCAGAAGTCTTATCATGGGATAATGAAGACTTATCGATTGTAGTTCAGTTACACTTTGATTATGCTGGTGTTGAATCATTGTGTCATCGTTGAGATATTTGTGTTGAAGCCAAATGCGCCATTATCAAAGGTGTATTCTTCGATTGGGAGTAAAATTTGAAGGCTTCTTAGATGCTTGAGCGTTGAAGCGTCATATCCCTTAAGAATTGAATGTCTTAGGTTTGATCGTCTCGGCCCTGAGTATCTTCTGTTGATTCAACATTCCTTTCGTTGCGGTAGTGGGATTCAACACTTGTGCAGGCATCAGAACTTTCTTATTTTGTGGCACACATGGACACTCCTGCAAGGCTATGGAGAAACGCCCAAAGTGTTCTTTTCCATGCTTGGACAACATATCAGTAATGAATGTCTCGGTGCTCGATTTGGAGAAATTTCAGATTCAACTACTTGGTAAAAACTAACGTGATGAAGCTACCATTCATAACGTCTTGCAGAGTTGCTAGCAGAATTGAGTCCCCATGCTAGGATAGCATGTGAAGAAATAAATGACATAGACATGGAAGTAATGAGACTTTCCTGAGTGCAGAAACCTATTGATAAATGTCTATGCATCTTTGCAGGTTCTTGCTTCAACCTCTTCAAAGTTCGAAATTCCTCCAAGTGCTCTGATGATGGAATGTCCGCCAAATCTTCCAGATCAGAACTTTCTTCATTGGAGAGATGTGCAACCAAAGGCGATTTGTCAGTACCCATCTTTTTAGCATGGATCCACGCTCGTCTGAAGAACATGTCATATCTTGGATCTTCCTGATTATGTGAAACTTGGTTTCTGTCCAAGTTGACCTTATGTTCACTTTGAGAGTGATGTAGCCATAAGTATTCTCGACGTTCTTTCAAGGTCTATGATTAAGAAGGGATCACGAGTAGCTTCTTGTCGAGTGATGCCTGCGGCTCTGAGGGTTTTCAGTGGAATGAGGTTGATGGCGGTGTCAGCATCGATCATCATTCTTCTGAATTCATTTCCTCTGAGATGGACTGTGGTAAGCAGTCCCCAGTGAAAAAGCGGGGGTCTAACAACACCACTCAATATTTCGCTTAGCGATCTGTATGGACAAACTCAAATATACTTTTAAGAGAATCAACAAGACTCAATCCATTAAAAGTATATCAACGAGTTTATATCTCTCTCTTGATTTGATTTCCTCAAACAGAAACTACGAGTACTAATCAAATATAAGGAATAACTTGGATAGTACCAAAGACCAATATCCAAGTGTCAATCAATATCAATTAACAACAGTTAGGTCGGATTCTCCAATTGATTGATCTAACACACAACTTGTATTATTTCAATTATAAAGATAAAACAATATAATGCGGAAATTGAAATAACACAGACACCAGAAATTTTGTCAACGAGGAAACCGCAAATGCAGAAAAACCCGGGACTAGTCCAGATTGAACACACTTTATTAAGCCGCTACAGACACTAGCCTACTCCAAGCTAACTTTGGACTGGACTGTAGTTGAACCCCAATCAGTCTCCCATTGATCCAAGGTACAGTTGTACTCCCTACGCCTCTGATCTCAGCAGGATACTGCGCACTTGATTCCTTTAGATGATCTCACCCACAACTAAGAGTTTTTATGACCCAAAATCGCAGGCTTTGACAATAAAAAAATTTGTCTCACACAAACAAGTCTGTCAAAGGATCAATCTGTCTCCCACAAAAAAAACCTAAAGTTTTTGTTCTGTCTTTTGATAATAATCAAGGTGAACAGGAACCAATTGATAATCTGGTCTTATATTCCCGAAGAACAGCCTAGATTAATCAATTACCTCACAACAATCTTAATCGTATGGTAGCGAAACAAGATGTTGTGGAATCACAAACAATGAGACGAAGATGTTTGTGATTACTTTTTATATCTTGCCTATCGGAGATATCAAATCTCAAGCCAATCAATCTGATTGTACTCGTACGATAGAAGATGCAAGATCAGATCACACAACTACGATAAAAGTAGTATCGGTCTGGATTCACAATCCCAATGAAGTCTTTAAGTCGTTAACCTGGTTTTAGAATAAGAAAACCAAAGGTTAAAGGAGAACCGACTCTAGTACGCAAACCAGTATCACACGTAAGGTGTGGGGATTAGTTTTGCACAATACTAGATGTTTCCTTTATATAGTCTTTCAAATCCGGGTTTTGCCTTGGTAACAAAGCAATCAATATTCACTGTTAGATGAAAACCTAATTTAGATTCACGCTAATATTTCTCAACCGTTAGATCGAAAACTTAGCTTGTTATACACAAATAAACTGCACGCTTGTGGGTTTGTTAACCGTACCCAAACGTGTACATTGTTGGTTCAACAATAGTTAACCAAAAGGTTAGCCATATGAGCATTTCATATCAACCATGTTATTCTTCACCATAACTAGTTCAAATGACTCAAATGAACTGGTTAGTGAGTTGTTCAATTACAAGGAAATCTTATGTAACTATACAAGACACAATTGAAGCAAAGATGGTTTGATTCACTTGAATCGGTTCATGAGCTTTTATAGCCACGGTTTGCAAACTGCATTCCTTAGTCTTTTTAAAGTTTAAGTTCAGAAATCATCTTCAGATATATAACCTTCTTAAGTTCGCACACTAGGTTCGCGGACTTAAGCAACCGGACAGAGTTTACAAACTCCAACATAAATTCTCGGGATGAGAACTTCGCCGGTTTGCGGACTGGGTTCGCGGACTTAGCTCACGCAAGTAGTTTGTCAACTACAACAGAAATTCTCGGGTTTGATAACTTTGGCAGTTCGCGGACTTGGCACTTGCCATTCTTCCGGTTCTCTTGGTCAACAAAGTTCGCAAACTTTGGTTCAAGGAATAGGACTTATACATAAATGTGTTTCCACAACAATGCTTATGTCCATCATTGGTTATGTAATCTAAACTCTCATTTCAATCATTGAAACATTCTTAGAGGATGTTATGTAGTTGCTACACCATTTATCGTCAAAGCAATTTTCAAGACGATTGAAACATATCATGACTTTCGTCACTAGGTAAAGATAAACTTGATCGAAGCGAAAAGCTTACCAACACATATTTCGAGATATAGATAGGCGAGGTATACTCGGCTCGAAATACCAAATGTGTATAATCTAAGTCTATATATATAGCATACGACTTTTTGTCTCAAGAAGTAGGAGATAGACTTTTGAGTGACAGATAAGTTCAAGTCTTCACATACCTTTTTGTCGAGAAGTTCCATCGGTTCCTTGAGTAGTTATTCTACTTGTATGATGAATCGCCATGAAGTCCTTGAGCTCAACTACACTTTCTATCCTAGTCCGAGACTTGGCTATAATAGACTAGAAATCAAAACTTATAGTTTTGATCACTAACATTGACAAACATGCTTGAGATAGCAATGCATGCGAGTTCGACCGAGCAATGCTCTAACAATCTCGCCCTTTGTCAATTTTAGTGACAAAACTATCAATACATATGGAATACAAAAAAGATAAAGAAACTTAAGTAGCTCCTATTCCACATTTCTAATCTTCAACATTCCTCGAAATCTTCATCACTTCCAAGTACTTCAATGATCCCAAAGGTTGTAAGTTTAGCATCACCGCTGTTGAAGATCTGTAGCTATAAAAATGAGAAAGCATCGGCCTCGATCATTGTTATACAGTGTCATAATATTATTACAGAGCGTCAAAGTTCAATTGTATCACAACTTCAACAATGATACTATGGTGATATGTATCACTCCCCCTTAGTCAATACTCCATCTCACATGGAAACCACTCCCCCTTACATAATGTCCCGAAGACCATGTGTATTTGTAGTGTGAACTACATATTAATTCTCCCCCTTTTTGTCAATAAAATTGGCAAAGGTACAAGAACGGAATCATAATGAAATTTCCGTAAGAGACATTTCATGACTAAAAAGAAAGAACACACGTCATCTTATTTAGATGCAATAATATAGCCGAAGCTAATAGCATTCATCAAGTAGTTTAAATATACAAGATAACCCCTCTAAAATTCCACAGCCGCACACCCCTCAAGATATGACCATTAAGCACAAGTTCAAAAGAACTCTCCCCCATTTGATGTCATTCCCGAAAGAACAACAAGAGCGACCTTAATTTCAAAAGAAAAGAAGGATTTTATTGGACACAAAAAACCATAAGAATGATTTTTTATATCCAAAAACTCAATCAAATTAATCACAAGTAAAACCCGTGATTAATTTAATCGGTATACGCGATCAAATCAAACGTAAAAAGTGATCAATTCAATTGTTTGTGCTCAACATAAGAAAACTCATGGAGACACAAAAATACTCAACTAGATTAATTACAAGAGAACCCATAATTAATCTAATTGGAATACACAACCAAACTAATTACGAAAGTAATCAATTTAATTGTCAATCGTTTTGCTCGACATAAGAAAACTTACGGAGCAATAACTAAATAACCAAACAAGATGATTAATTTAGTTCAAAATGCTCGACATAAAGTACCTTACGGAACAACCAACAAAGTTAATCAAAAATAATCAACTTGGTTGTATCGTGCTCAACATAAGACACATTACGGAGCCTCACAGTAATACATACGAATATGGATCAGGGATGATCAATACTGCGGAATACACAAGGATTCATTCTATCTTCAATCATTATTTGCATAAAAATAATAATAGACATAATCCTTGAAAACAAAAGATTTTAACCTATCTTCCATCAACATAATTGACAATATAGGCTTAAATTTTGTATTTGTCAAAAGTCCATTCATCCTTTTACCAGTACGTGAATACCGAACACAAACGACTTTACTTTTGACAAAGTATGGGACCTTCAAGTTCACGGACACAAACATACATATCCCATAACAAGTTGCAATATCACAAATCATAAAAATTAATACTGCAAAAACATCATCCTCCAAATATTTTTAGAATTCAAAACCAATAAACCTAAAAAATAATACAAGAAGATGAAAAATAATAGCTATGTGTAGTCACAATCATTGCAATTCAAAGCACTAGTTATTTTTCCAACTAAACCAAAAAGAAGACATACTAGGCAACAATGTCTTTGAGAAATTCTTTATCATTCCCGAACTCCTTGTCGTCAACAACCATTGGAATATAAGGTTCGTGGAGGAAGGAGTCAATACCAACAAACCATCTTGGCTGATGATGTCGAACCAGGGCTTTCTGAATTTCCAAAGATCTTAAAACACAAGGCTTTGTTTCACTAATCTCCTTTCTTACTTCCATCAAATCATCAAGAACATCGGAAAACTTCTGAGAGTTAGAAGCGACAGCCCTTGGCTTTCTTGTATTTCTCCTTTTTCTTTTCAGGGAAGGAGTTACTGGAGATTTCTCTTTTTCCTTGATTGATGGCTTAACAATCATGTTGACATCTTTTCCATCCAAAGACATGATGCTTGGAGAACAGTTATAAACAACTGGTTTTTGTGAGTGGAATTCACAATCTCAACAAACAGTCTTAAGATATAAAGGATATCAGAGAGGAAAAAGGAATGTAGGGTTCGCAACCTTTTACACAGGTTCGTGGATGCCCAATTCTAAACCCTATAAAGAGTAGAATTGTCGATAATAACCCTTTACTTTATTTGATAGACAAGAAACACAAACCTAAGAAAAAAAACTTTTTCTGAAGCCTGAGCAGTACAAAATCTCATCTCTTTTGATCAGGCACATGAGACAAGATTTACCAAACAACACAATTAATTTGTGATGTGGTGGACAAATTTTCCTCTTGAGAGGAATCCTCTGAATTCTGTCCATCAAAAAGATTTGACTATACCTTCTTCTCTAATGGTCTAATTTCGTCATTGGAAACCAACTTCTTAGTCGAACATAAAATCATACATACCTCAGCAGTCTTCTGGGCAAGTTTAAGCTTCTTTGCCAATCGATTTGATCTTCGATGAAGTTTGTTGGCGTGCCTCACTTGATGCTTGTACTTGTAACATCCTGATAGTTCATGACCCTTCTGAGAACAAAACGAGCACGTCAAACTTGGATAGTATTCAGGCATCTGTGGTGTGAATGCATCTAGACACATAGTGGATCCTGAAACATTAAAACCAGTGTTTCCAAAGGATGGGTCAATTGATTCTTCCATCTTGATTGGATTCTCCTCTTCACCGAAACCATCAAGGTTGATATATGTATTGCTACAATTATCAAAATCAATGTTTTCACATAGAAGACCGACACTTGATTTCCTGTCTTCATCAGAATCATAGATCTCAGACATCTCATCAAGTGTTACAGCAAGACCTTTGTTCCCAGTGTATTTTCTACGATTTGGGCACTCGTTTGCAAAATGACCAAAACCTTTACACTTAAAGAACTGTGGCATATCCTCGTCATCATCCTCGTCAGCATCCCTGTTTTTAGGAGGGACACGATTGTGAGGTTTATCTGACGACCTAGGTTTGTCTCTTGAAAACCGTTTACTTCTCTTCAATAGAAGATCCCTAAACTGTCTTGTGATCAAGGAGACTGATTTGTCAAGATCTTCATCCGAAAAATTATCCTCAGACTGATCATCCTCAGACACATAAACACTTTTACTTTTATCAAGTAATTTAGTGTTCCTCTGTGTTTTAAAGGCAACATCCTTTTCGATTTTGGATGTATGCTCATGATCAAAGATCTTTAGCTTTCCAACCAATGTATTTCTTGAAAGCTTATCAAGGTTATTTCCCTCAATGATGGCATGCTTCTTAGACTTGTATCTAGATGGCAGCGATCTGAGAATTTTCATCACAATGTCCTTTTCAGGAATAGTCTTACCCAATGCAAACGATGCATTAACAATCTCAGACACTTTGTGATTAAACTCATCAAACGTATCTTCATCTGCCATACGAAGGTTCTCCCAATCAGAATTAAGGTTTTAAAGCCTAGATTCTATTTCACTGGAGTTACCTTGGAATACGGTTTCTAAGATATCCCAAGCATCTTTAGACCGAGTGCAATTAGACACATGGTGCTGAAGATTTGGGGTAATGGCATGTATGATAGCATTCAAACCGTCAGAATTTTGCTTTGCAGCATTTATCTCAGCAGGGGTGTATTCACCAATAGGTTTGGGAACGTTTACATTTCCAATTGCCACAACGGGAGCATCATAGCCATTAACAACATATACCCATGATTGAAAATCACGTGCTTGAAGAAAAGATCGCATAGCAATTTTCCACCATAAGTAATTAGAGCCATAGAAGACTGGTGGTACGTTAATAGAGATAGCACATTGATTAATGATTTTTCGTGGGTTGTAGTAATGAGGTTCAAACTCTCGGACTTGTGAAGATTAAATTTAAAGGTTTAATAAAATTATATACAAAATTATTAACAATGGGTGCGAGAGGTAACCAAGACACTAGATTCCACTATTATGCAAAATTGAATGATAAATATTTCAAAACTCTATTCAATTCTTAAGTCCTCTTTTATCTTTAATTCACTATCAATCATACAGATTCTCAAACATTATTTGTAAACCTTAAGCATAGATTATCAAGAGATTAAACCAAGCATAACATATCAAACTGAATAACAAATAATTAAGACAATCATTCAAATAATTTAAAACTCTGCAAAAGCAGCGATTAGGTGAATTATATAATTAAATGAAATAGTTACCCATTTATGTTGCGTGAATAGCTTCCTCCATTGCCTTGGTTACGAGGGAATTAGCCGCTCATCATGTTGGAAAACCTCTCAAAATATTTCATTGATGCTCAAAAATGGTTTACAAATGATGAGAATATGAGAAATACAATAAAACCGACTTTGTAACAATTATATTTGTTACAAATCAGAGAACTACGACCCTCAGTGACAAAATAAGGCTGCTGCAGCTGTGTCGCAAACGCTGTAGAAAATAAGTCTGCCTTATGTACGACCCACAGGTGTGAGTCGTTATTTCTGTAGAAAAACGACTGCTGGTGCAGGTCCGTTCTTCGTGTTCTTCATGTTCTTCAGCAGCAGCAGTAGCAGAAACCGAGTTTGGGAAAATTCGAATTTCTTCTTCTTTGGCTCTCCTCATCCCCCCAGACTCTCGATCCCCTGGCTCACTTCAATTGTACGTGTATTTATAGTGAATTGAGGTCAAAAATCCGAACATTGATTGCGTATATACTCTCTTTAATTCGATTATTCCTCGCTGCCAAAAATAGAGAATAATTGCCATTTAAAGAATTTTCTCATGTCAACTTGCTTCCTGCACGCTCCCATTCGACTTATTCACGCCTCAACACTCTTCCAACGCCAGCAGAACTCCCCCATGCACACAAGAACTTCAATTTTGCTCGTGTTACAGTACACGTGCTCTGTTTTGGGTGTGTGAATCATACCGAAAATTCCATCTAAATTTGATCGATCATGTCACCCATACTATGTTCCTTAACCTATATCACATCTCTATACCAAATTTCGGCCATTGAATCGACCCATAACCCCTTCATTTTAACGATCGAAATTCTGTCAAAACTGTTTAGAAATTTCCCGCCAAAATCGTTTCAAATGGGGAAGAAACTGGTAGTCCCCTATCCATAGTAGGGGTGCGAATAGCAGCTTCCTTGGGGGTGACCTGGGGGTGCCCCTTAGTAATTAGGTCACCCCTTATCCAAAAGCGAGAGTCCGAATAACACTTGTCCTCCGGGTGCCAAAATCAACTTTTCGAGCCGAATTTTCCAAAAATGTTTATTTCCTAAAAATACATAAAAACACAATATTAGTACAAAAATAGAGTTCCAACAATACGGACATTGAGGACAAATTAGACACAAAAATGTGTGTATCAAATACCCCCAAACTTATTATTTGCTAGTCCTCGAGCAAATCAAAACTACAAAATAAAATCCTAACTCACTTTCGCAAGCATCGTCGATTGCATTTAGCATATGCAATAAGCCTTTAAACCCTTAGGTATCCCTAGTGGCCGAGTTATAGTCTCGGGAGGGCTTACTAGAGATATACCCACAAAATCATTACTCCAGACCCTAACTATCTACGCAAAATCTTGGAAAGCACTAAAGAACCTCCTTGGTTGGCATACTTATTAATTACAGGAGGAAGTACCCTGACGCGAAATTCCAATTGTTGTATACGAGTTTTAACTCAAGCATGCTAAAATTCATAAAAGTGACAGAGCTCTACTAAGATAGTTTCACGATGGACATCATACTCGGAGTCAGTCTAATCATATGGATAGATTAAGAGATGGATATAGAAAAAATATAGATGGTTTTGATGTTAACTAGGTGAACGATGTTTCTCATATCTGTCTGAAGGCCACTGCCAAAATAAACCTATCCTAAATGGCTGAGATAGTCTGACTAATATCAAATCACTGGCATATACAAGGGAACCAGTGTTCGATAATCCTAACTCTAGGTCAACACAACTGGCATATACAAGGGTTCCAGTGGTCGACTTTATTGAATTTTATTCCGTTTGGTCAAATGGTCTGGTCTAAAACTTTTTTTTTTTCAATACTCAGTCACTCTATTTTACCCTAGCAGTGGTAACAACTTGAATCGTGAGCCCCCACCTAATCACCTAGAGAAACATAGTTTAAAAATAAAAATAGAAACAGAAATGAAAAGGACTCAACGAGATATGGCGAAACTATCATGTTATTTCTAACACCTGAGCTTTGTGCTTTTATGAATAGACTCTTTAAATGTTTCCATCTAGTCAGATTGGTCCCTCAACTCCTAAAACCAAAATGCTTCCATCCACTTAGATTGGTTAGTGCCATCCTAAATAAGCATAAATTTCTAGGCTCTGGAGTTTATTTATTATGCAACTAAAAAATTTCTCCCATACCCCCAAACTTAAACCTAACATTGTCCTCAATGTTCTAAAGATAAAATTAAAAACATGAACAAGGAGAAACTGTTACCAATGAAGCAAAAGAGATAAGGAAAGATATTACCGTGTCGCATGAATATTGGGTTACCTCCCAAGAAGTGCTAAGTTTAAAGTCTTCAGCCAGACATCGGAAGGAATTAGTCACCTCATAGAATCATATAGAAGTAGTCGGAATAACTGTGGGTCATCTGGATCAAAAAGTATTACCCACAAGAAGAGGAAACTGCAACAGACCAAAAAGATGCCGAACATACCCTTGTTTAAGACAACTACATCTAGTTGTGGCTCAGGTTCAGGTTCTATAACTGGGTCTAGATAACAGGTTTTCATCGGTTGGATTTCCTCAAAGCTAAGATCCGGTTCAGGTATTAGAGTCTGGAAAAACTCAACTAAGAACTTATAAGCACATAACAACAACCTGAATAACTGGGGATCCTCTAAGTCAGTCAGATTTGACTCACACAGCTGACCACAATGAAAGAGGTGGTCTTCCTTAAGAAAATGTGTCGACCCTAATATCCTAAAGTGATTAGGTTTAGTCTCAAAACTTAATAACCGACACATCTTAAAATCAAAAGTTCCCACAATTGGTTGAAAAGTTTTTGGTGGGAAAACAAAGTCAATCTTGGTATCATAGCCTGGGTTAACCACATCAACCAGAGGATGGGTTTCTAACAACTGAGCTTCTTTCTGGACATCGTTAGGTTCAGGAAAACGTGTATGAAGATAATCTTGTAAGATGGTTGAGGCACAAATGTCAAGTCCCCGGCAGCGGCGCCAAAATGATTAATGATTTTTCGTGGGTTGTAGTAATGAGGTTCAAACTCTCGGACTTGTGAAGATTAAATTTAAAGGTTTAATAAAATTATATACAAAATTATTAACAATGGGTGCGAGAGGTAACCAAGACACTAGATTCCACTATTATGCAAAATTGAATGATAAATATTTCAAAACTCTATTCAATTCGTAAGTCCTCTTTTATCTTTAATTCACTATCAATCATACAGATTCTCAAACATTATTTATAAACCTTAAGCATAGATTATCAAGAGATTAAACCAAGCATAACATATCAAACTGAATAACAAATAATTAAGACAATCATTCAAATAATTTAAAACTCTGCAAAAGCAGCGATTAGGTGAATTATATAATTAAATGAAATAGTTACCCATTTATGTTGCGTGAATAGCTTCCTCCATTGCCTTGGTTACGAGGGAATTAGCCGCTCATCATGTTGGAAAACCTCTCAAAATATTTCATTGATGCTCAAAAATGGTTTACAAATGATGAGAATATGAGAAATACAATAAAACCGGCTTTGTAACAATTATATTTGTTACAAACCAGAGAACTACGACCCTCAGTGACAAAATAAGACTGTTGTAGCTGTGTCGCAAACGTTGTAGCAAATAAGTATGCCTTATGTACGACCCACAGGTGTGAGTCGTTATTTCTGTAGAAAAACGACTGCTGGTGCAGGTCCGTTCTTCATGTTCTTCAGCAGCAGCAGCAGCAGAAACCGAGTTTGGGAAAACTCGAATTTCTTCTTCTCTGGCTCTCCTCATCCCCCCAGACTCTCGACCCCCTGGCTCACTTCAATTGTACGTGTATTTATAGTGAATTGAGGCCAAAAATCCGACCATTGATTGCGTATATACTCTCTTTAATTCGATTATTCCTCGCTGCCAAAAATAGAGAATAATTGCCATTTAAAGAATTTTCTCATGTCAAATTGCTTCCTGCACGCTCCCATTCGACTTATTCACGCCTCAACACTCTTCCAACGCCAGCAGAACTCCCCCATGCACACAAGAACTTCAATTTTGCTCGTGTTACAATACACGTGCTCTGTTTTGGGTGTGTGAATCATACCGAAAATTCCAGCCAAATTTGATCGATCATGTCACCCATACTATGTTCCTTAACCTATATCACATCTCTATACCAAATTTCAGCCATTGAATCGACCCATAACCCCTTCATTTTAACGATCGAAATTCTGCCATAACTGTTTAGAAATTTCCCGCCAAAATCGTTTCAAATGGGGAAGAAACTGGTAGTCCCCTATCCAGAGTAGGGGTGCGAATAGCAGCTTCCTTGGGGGTGACCTGAGGGTGCCCCTTAGTAATTAGGTTACCCCTTATCCAAAAGCGAGAGTCCGAATAACACTTGTCCTCCGGGTGCCAAAATCAACTTTTCGAGCCGAATTTTCCAAAAATGTTTATTTCCTAAAAATACATAAAAACACAATATTAGTACAAAAATAGAGTTCCAACAATACGGACATTGAGGACAAATTAGACACAAAAATGTGTCTATCACACATCTGTCCATAGAGTCAGATCGCTACAAACACAGACTTGTAAGGTCTTAAACGTGTTTGCCTGCTCTGATACTAATTGAAAAAGCGGGGGTCTAATAACACCACCGAATATTTCGCTTAGCAATCTGTATGGACAAACTCGAATATACTTTTAAGAGAATCAACAAGACTCAATCAATTAAAAGTATATCAACGAGTTTATATCTCTCTCTTGATTTGATTTCCTCAAAACAGAAACTACGAGTACTAATCAAATAGAAGGAATAACTTGGATGGTACCAAAGACCAATATCCAAGTGTCAATCAATATCAATCAACAATTGTTAGGTCGGATTCTCCAATTGATTGATCTAACGCACAACCTGTATTATTTCAATTATAAAGATAAAACAATATAATGTGGAAATTGAAATAACACAGACACAAGAAATTTTGTTAACGAGGAAACCGCAAATGCAGAAAAACCCCAGGACCTAGTCCAGATTGAACACACATTGTATTAAGCCGCTACAGACACTAGCCTACTCCAAGCTAACTTCGGACTGGACTGTAGTTGAACCCTAATCAGTCTCTCACTGATCCAAGGTACAGTTGTACTCCTTACGCCTCTGATCCCAGCAGGATACTACGCACTTGATTCCCTTAGTTGATCTCACCCACAACTAAGAGTTGCTACGACCCAAAATCGCAGGCTTTGACAATAAACAAATCTGTCTCACATAAACAAGTCTATCAAAGGATCAATCTGTCTCCCACAGAAAAACCCTAAGGTTTTTGTTCCATCTTTTGATAATAATCAAGGTGAACATGAACCAATTGATAATCCGGTCTTATATTCCCGAAGAACAACCTAGATTAATCAATCACCTCACAACAATCTTAATCGTATGATAGCGAAACAAGATGTTGTGGAATCACAAACAATGAGACGAAGATGTTTGTGATTACTTTTTATATCTTGCCTATCGGAGATATCAAATCTCAAGCCAATCAATATGATTGTACTCGTACGATAGAAGATGCAAGATCAGATCACACAACTACGATAAAAGTAGTATCGGTCTGGCTTCACAATCCCAATAAAGTCTTTAAGTCGTTAACCTGGTTTTATAAGAAGAAAATCAAAGGTTAAAGGAGAACCGACTCTAGTATGCAAACTAGTATCACACGTAAGGTGTGGGGATTAGTTTTGCACAATACTAGATGTCTCCTTTATATAGTCTTTCAAATCAGGGTTTTGCGTTGGTAACAAAGCAATCAATATTCACCGTTAGATGAAAACCTGATTTAGATTCAAGCTAATATTTCTCAACCGTTAGATCGAAAACTTAGCTTGTTATACACAAATGAACTGCACGCTTCTGGGTTTGTTAACCGTACCCAAACGTGTACATTGTTGGTTCAACAATAGTTCACCAAAAGGTTACCCATATGAGCATTTCATATCAACCATGTTCTTCTTCACCATAACTAGTTCAAATGACTCAAATGAATTATTAGATAGTTGTTCAATTGCAAGGAAATATTATGTAACTACGCAAGACAAAATTGAAGCAAAGATGATTTGATTCACTTGAATCGGTTCATGAACTTTTATAGCCACGGTTTGCAAACTGCATTCCGTAGTCTTCTTAAAGTTTAAGTTCATAAATCATCTTCAGATGTATAACATTCTTAAGTTCGCACACTAGGTTCGCGGACTTAAGCAATCGGACAGAGTTTACAAACTCTAGCATAAATTTTCGGGATGAGAACTTCGCCGGTTTGCGGATTGGGTTCGCGGACTTAGCTCACGCAAGTAGTTTGTCAACTCCAGCAGAAATTCTCGGGTTTGAGAATTTCGGCAGTTCGGGGACTTGGCAATTGCCATTCTTCCGGTTCTCTTGATCAACAAAGTTCGCAAACTTTGGTTCAAGGAATAGGACTTATACAAAAATGTGTTTCCACAACAATGCTTATGTCCATCATTGGTTATGTAATCTAAACTCTCATTTCAATCATTGAAACATTCTTAGAGGATGTTATATAGTTGTTACACCATTTCTCGTCAAAGCAATTTTCAAGACGATTGAAACATATCATGACTTTCGTCCCTAGGTAAAGATAAACTTGGTCGAAGCGAAAAGCTTACCAACACATATTTCGAGATATAGATTGGCGAGGTATACTCGGCTCTAAATACTAAATGTGTATAATCTAAGTCTATGTATATAGCATACGACTTTTTGTCTCAAGAAGTAGGAGATAGAGTAGATAGACTTTTGAGTGACAGATAAGTTCAAGTCTTCACATACCTTTTTGTCGATAAATTCCACCAGTTCCTTGAGTAGTTCTTCTACTTGTATGATGAATCTCCATGAAGTCCTTGAGCTCAACTACACTTTCTATCCTAGTCTGAGACTTAGCTATAATAGACTAGAAATCAAAACTTATAGTTTTGATCACTAACATTGACAAACATGCTTGAGATAGCAACGCATGCAAGTTCGACCGAGCAATGCTCTAACATCCAGTCCTACATATTCTTGTCTGTGGATGAAGGTTCAAGGAGTAGTTATGGGATGGACAGACGTATGACACAATGTAATTCAGTGTTGTGAACATGTCTTTCCTTTGTGTCTTAGACAGATAGAGCAATTTCACAGATATGATCGATCAATGATTGAACTGCTTCTTTGAATGGTTGTTCAGAGAGTGTAAAGGTTCTGATTGGGAGAGGATTCTTGTGTACTCCTTCAGTCCCCAGTTGAAGCTATTGTGGATCAACCTTCTCTTTGATGACATGCTTTAAAATATTGCAGTTACTGTTTGATAAATCTATGAAGGTGACAATACCTGGGTGTTAGAGCACTTCTCGGTCGAACTCGCATGCGTTGCTATCTCAAGCATGTTTTTCAATGTTAGTGATCAAAACTATAAGTCTTGATTTCTAGTCTACTATAGCTAAGTCTCGTACTAGGATAGAAAGTGTATTTGAGCTCAAGAACTCCATGGCGATCATCATACAAGACGAAGAGCTACTCAAGGAACTGGTGGAACTTCATCAACTACAAGGTATGTGGAGACTTGAACTTATCTATCACTCAAAAGTCTATCTACTCTATCTCCTATCTTGAGAAAAAATTCATTTGCTACATAGACTTTGATTATACACATTTTCTATTTCGAGCCGAGTTTATCTCGCTTAACTATTTCTCGAAATATGTGTTGGTAAGCTTTCGCTTTGGCCAAGTTCATATTTACCTAGTGAAGAAAGTCATGTTATGTTTCAATCCCTTTATAATGGCTTTGACGAAAAATGGTTTGTGAATAACAATTATATAACGTCCTTTAAGAATGTTTCAATGATTGAAATGAGAGTTTAGATTATATAACCATTGTTGGATATAAGCATTGTGTGGAAACACATACATGTATAAGTCCTTAGTCCTTAAACCAAAGTATGCTTACTTTGATGCTCAGGAAAACTGGAACAAGAGTCCGCGAACCCAGTCCGCGTATTGTCGGAGGATCTCTTCCCGATAAAATCTGCTGGAGTTTGTAAACTTGTTACAAGCTTATTCCGGGTACTTAAGTCCGCGTAACTGGTCCGCGTACTTAGGTTGGTTATATCTAAAAACGATTATTCGTGAACTTATACTTATATTAACTAAGGAATGCAAGTTTACAAACCGTGGCTATAAAGTTCATAAATTGATTCGAGTGAATCAAATCGTTTTTGCTTCGATTGTGTCTTGTATACTTCTATAAGATCTAAGCAATTGAACAACTCTCTAACTAGTTCATTTGAGTCATTTGAACTAGTTATGTTAGAAGAATATGGTTGATACGAAAGTGCTCATATGGCTAACAATTTGGTTAACTATTGTTGAACCAATAAATGTACATGTTTGGGTACGGTTACACAAACCTAAAAACGTGCACTTCATTTGTGTGTAACAAGCTAAGTTTTCGATCTAACGGTTGAAAGATATTAGCTTGAATCTAATCAGGTTTTCATCTAACAGTGAATATTGAATGCTTTGTTATTAAGCTAACATTGATTACAAACCCTGATTTTAGACTATATAAGGGAGAACTCTAGCAACTGGGAAACCTAGTCCCCACACCTCCTGTGTGATACTAGTTGTATTAGCTAGAGTCGATTCTCCTTTAACCTTAGGTTTCTACCGAGACCCTGTAGGTTAACGACTTGAAAACTTCATTGGGATTGTGAAGCCAGACCGATACTACTTTCTTGTAGTTGTATGATCTGATCTTGCTATTTATATCGTATTGAGTACAATCGTAATGATTGGCTTGCGATTGATATCTCCGATAGGCAAGATATAAAAGTAGTCACAAACATCTTCGTCTCATCGTTTGTGATTCCACAATATCTTCTTTCGCCGCGTCGATTAAGATTATTGTGAGGTGATTGATAATACTAGGCTGTTCTTCGGGAATATAAGTATGGGTTATCAATTGGTTCATGTTCACCTTGATTTATCAAAAGACGGAACAAAACTCATAGGTATTTCCGTGGGAGACATATTTATCTATTACCGTAGACTTTTCCGTGTGATACAGATTTGTTTATTAAAGTCTTCGACTTTAGGTCATAGCAACTCTTAGTTGTGGGTGAGATCAACTAACGGAATCAGGTGCGTAGTATCATGCTGGGATCAGAGACATAGGAGCATAATTGTACCTTGGATCATTGTGAGATTGATTGGGGTTCAACTACAGTACAGACCGAAGTTAGTTTGTAGTGGGCTAGTGTCTGTAGCGGCTTAATACATTGTGTGTTCAATTTGGACTAGGTCCCGGGGTTTTTTTGCATTTGCGGTATCCTCGTTAACAAAACTTCTGGTGTCTGTGTTATTTCTTTTTCGCATTATATTTTGTTATATAATTGAAATATCACAGGTTGTGCGTTAAGTTCAATCAATTAGAATATCCAATCTTTGGTTGTTGATTTACATTGATTGACACTTGGATATTGGTCTTTGGTACCATCCAAGTTATCTCTCTTGTATTTAATTAGACTCGCAGATTTCTATTTGCTTGAGCAAGAATTAAATCGAGAGATCGAGATATTATAACTCTTTGATATACTTTATTAAGATTGATTCTAGTTGATTCTCTTGAAAGTATATTGGAGTTAGTCCATACAGATTGCTAATCGAAATATTGGGTGTGGTTGTTGTACCCCCGCATTTTCAATTGGTATCAGAGCAGGTAAACACGTTTAAAGACCTTACAAGTCTGTGTTTGTAGCGATCTGACTCTATGGACAGAAATTATCTTCATAAACGTACCACCAGTCTTCGATGGCTCAAACTACCTATGGTGGAAAATTGCTATGTGTGCTTTTCTTTAAGCTCGTGATTTTCAAACATGGGTACATGTTGTTAATGGCTATTATCCTCCGGTTAATACAGAAGACGATGTATTTGTACCTAAGGATATTGGTAGATATAGTCCGAAAGAAATCCTTGCTGCAAAGCATAACTCTGACGGCTTAAATGCTACCATACATGCCATTACCCCAGATCTTCAACACCATGTGACAATGTGCACTACGTCTAAAGAAGCATGAGATATCTTAGAAACCGTATTTGAAGGAAATACCAATGAGAAAGAAGCTAGGCTTCAAAACCTTAGTTCTGATTGGGAAAACCTTCGTATGGCAGATGAAGAAACGTTTGATGAGTTTAATCACAAAGCGTCTGAAATTGTTAATGCATCTTTTGCATTGGGTAAGACTATTCCTGAAAAAGACATTGTGATGAAAATTCTCAGATCGCTTCCATCTAGATACGACTCTGAGAAGCATGCCATCATTGAAGTAAATAATCTCGCAAAGCTTTCCAGAAATACTTTGGTTGGGAAGCTAAAGATCTTTGATCATGAGCATACGTCCAAGTCCATTAAGGGCATTGCCTTCAAAGCACTAAAGAACACTAAATTACTTGACAAAATTAAAAGTGTCTATATCTCTGAAGATGATATTTTTGAGGCTGATTCATCAGATGAAGATCTTGAAAAGTGTCTATATCTCTAAAGGTTAACTCTACATTCCTTTTTCCTTCCCTTTAACTTCTTTTATCTTAAGACCACTTGTTGAGATTCTGATTTCCTCTCACAAACCCATACGCTTATGGATACTCCAAGCTTCATATATTCTTATGGAAAAGATGTTACTATGATTGTCAAGCCACCAATCATGAAGGAAAAAGAGAAATCTCCGTTAGCTCCGACATTGAAAAGAAAAAGAAAGATTGCGAGGAAGCCTAGAGTTGTTCCTTCAAACTCTCAGAAGTTTTCTGATGTTCTTGAAGTGTTAAAGGAGACGCAAAAGGAGATTCAATAAATAAATGCTTTTGTGTTTAAGACTCATGAGATTCAGAAGGCCCTAGTTCGACATCAGTCAAGAAGGTTTATTGATATTAACTCCTATCTTGATGAACCTTATGTTCCAATGGATGTTGACGACAAGGAGTTCGGGGACGATAAATAATTCTTCAAAGGTCTTAACATCTAGTAAATCTTCGAATGAGAATTTTATTTTCTTGTTTTGTTTAGAAGAATAACTAGAGTTTGGAATAGCCATTATTGTGATTACACATAGCTATGTCCAACATTTTCATCTTCATGTTTTTAGATTTATTTAATTAAATTCTAAAAAATTGTTTGGAAGATGATTTTTGCAGTATTAATCTTTATGGTTTTATATATTGCAATTTGTTATGGGATATGTGTGTTTGCGTCCGTGAACTATGATTGTCCCATAACTTGTCAAAGTTAAGTATTTCATATGTCGATATGCATGTATTGATAAAAGAATGAATGAACTTTTGACATCACAAAAGTTTGAAGCCTATTGTTTCATTATGCAAATATTGATGAAAGATAGGATGAACTTTTGTTTATGAGGATTATGTCTATTGTATGTCATTGTGCAAATAGTGATGGAAAATAGAATGAATCCTTGTCTATTCCGCAGTATTGATCTTCCCTGATCCATATTTTATGTATATACTGTGAGGCTCCGTAAGTTCTCTTTTGTCGAGCAATTCCGATTAGATTAATTATGGGTTCTCTTGTGATTAATCTAATTGAGTATTTTTGGATTCAAATTCATATTCGTATGTGATTTGTTGTGTCCAAAGAAATCCTTCTTTTCTTATGAAATTAAGGTCACTCTTGTTGTTCTTTCGGGAATGACATATTATGGGGGAGAGTTCTTAATTGAACTTGTGCTTAATTACCAAATCTTTGTGGGGAGTGTGGCTGTGGAATATTATAGGAGTTATCTTGTACCTTTATAAACTCCTTGATGAAAGCATTTAGCTTCGGCTATATGTTTGCATCTAAATAAGTTGATATGTGCTTACTTTTGGTCATGAAATGTCTGTATGGAAATTTTCATAGGATCCCGTTTTCGTACCTTTGCCAATTTTATTGAAAAAAAGGGGGAGAATTAATGTGTATTCCACACTACAAATAAATATGGTTTTCGGATCATTATGTAAGGGGGAGTGGTTTCCATGTGAGATGGAGTATTGACTAAGGGGGAGTGATACATATCACCATAGTATTGTTGTTGAAGTTGTGATACAATTAAACTTTGATGTTGTATAATAATAATATGACACTGTATAACAATGATCAAAAATTCTTGTTTTCTCATTGTTATAGCTACGAATTTTCAACAACGATGATGATAAAATTATAACCTTTGGGATCATTGGAGTACTTGGAAGTGACGAAGATTTCGAGTAATGTTAAAGATTAGGTATGTGGAATAGGAGCTACAAAAGTTTATTTATTTATTTTTGTATTCCATCTGTATTGATAGTTTTGTCACTAAAATTGACAAAGGGGGAGATTGTTAGAGCACTGCTCGGTCGAACTCGCATGCGTTGCTATCTCAAGCATGTTTGTCAATGTCAGTGATCAAAACTATAAGTCTTGATTTCTAGTCTACTATAGCTAAGTCTCGGACTCGGATAGAAAGTGTAGTTGAGCTCAAGAACTCCATGGCGATCATCATACAAGACGAAGAGCTACTCAAGGAACTGGTGGAACTTCATCAACTAAAAGGTATGTGGAGACTTGAACTTATCTATCACTCAAAAGTCTATCTACTCTATCTCCTATCTTGAGACAAAAGTCGTTTTGCTATATAGACTTTGATTATACACATTTGTTATTTCGAGCCGAGTTTATCTCGCTTATCTATTTCTCGAAATATGTGTTGGTAAGCTTTCGCTTTGGCCAAGTTAATCTTTACCTAGTGACGAAAGTCATGTTATGTTTCAATCACTTGAAAATGGCTTTAACGAAAAATGGTTTGTGAATAACAACTATATAACGTCCTTTAAGAATGTTTCAATGATTGAAATGAGAGTTTAGATTATATAACCATTGTTGGATATAAGCATTGTGTGGAAACGCATACATGTATAAGTCCTTATTCCTTGAACCAAAGTATGCTTACTTTGCTGCTCAGGAAAACCGGAACAAGAGTCCGCGAACCCAGTCCGCGTACTGTCGGAGGTTCTCTTCCCGAGAAAATTTGCTGGAGTTTGTAAACTTGTTACAAGCTTATTCCGAGTACTTAAGTCCGCGTACCTGGTCCGCGTACTTAGGTTGGTTATATCTAAAAACAATTATTCGTGAACTTATACTTATATTAACTAATGAATGCAAGTTTGCAAACCGTGGCTATAAAGTTCATGAATCGATTCGAGTGAATCAAATCGTTTTTGCTTCGATTGTGTCTTGTATACTTCTATAAGATCTAAGCAATTGAACAACTCTCTAACTAGTTCATTCGAGTCATTTGAACTAGTTATGGTGAAAAATAATATGGTTAATATGAAAGTGCTCATATGGCTAACCATTTGGTTAACTATTGTTGAACCAACAAATGTACATGTTTGAGTACGGTTACACAAACCTAAAAACGTGCACTTCATTTGTGTGTAACAAGCCAAGTTTTCGATCTAACGGTTGAAAGATATTAGCTTGAATCTAATCAGGTTTTCATCTAACGGTGAATATTTAATGCTTTGTTACTAAGCTAACATTGATTGCAAACCCTGATTTGAAAGACTATGTAAGGGAGAACTCTAGCAACTGGGAAACCTAATCCCCACATGTCATGTGTGATACTAGTTGTATTAGCTAGAGTCGATTCTCCTTTAACCTTAGTTTCTACCGAGACCCTATAGGTTAACGACTTGAAGACTTCATTGGGATTGTGAAGCCAGACCGATACTACTATCTTGTAGTTGTGTGATCTGATCTTGTTGTTTCTATCATATCGAGTACAATCGTAACGATTGGCTTGAGATTGATATCTCCGATAGGCAAGATATAAAAGTAGTCACAAACATCTTCGTTTCATTGTCTGTGATTCCACAATATCTTCTTTCGCCGTGTCGATTAAGATTATTGTGAGGTGATTGATAATACTAGGTTTTTCTTCGGGAATATAGGTCTGGGTTATCAATTGGTTCTTGTTCACCTTGATTTATCAAAAGACAGAACAAAACTCGTAGGTATTTATGTGGGAGACAGATTTATCTGTTACCGTAGACTTTTCTGTGTGATACATATTTGTTTACTAAAGTTTTCGACTTTAGGTCATAGCAACTCTTAGTTGTGGGTGAGATCAACTAACGGAATCAGGTGCGTAGTATCATGCTGGGATCAGAGACATAGGAGCATAATTGTACCTTGGATCATTGTGAGATTGATTGGGGTTCAACTACAGTACAGACCGAAGTTAGTTTGTAGTGGGCTAGTGTATGTAGCGGCTTAATACATTGTGTGTTCAATTTGGACTAGGTCCCGGGGTTTTTCTGCATTTGCGGTTTCCTCGTTAACAAAATTTCTGGTGTCTATGTTATTTCTTTTTCGCATTATATTTTGTTATATAATTGAAATATCACAGGTTGTGCATTAAGTTCAATCAATTAGAATATCCAACCTTTGGTGTTTGATTTACATTGATTGACACTTGGATATTGGTCTTTGGTACCATCCAAGTTGTCTCTCTTGTATTTAGTTAAACTCGCAGATTTCTATTTGCTTGAGCAAGAATTAAATTGAGAGATCGAGATATTATAACTCTTTGATATACTTTATTAAGATTGAGTCAAGTTGATTCTCTTAAAAGTATATTGGAGTTAGTCCATACATATTGCTAATCGAAATATTGGGTGTGGTTGTTGTACCCCCGCATTTTCACTGGGATTCTCCATTTTTTATTCGGTTGGCTCTCTCTGATGAACAACAATTTGATTGCATCATCTTGAACCCAGACTTACAGCAACTCGATCACTTCTTCAGTGGGAAGAGGGAAGTTTGAGTCCCCATTCGATCATTTTCCCGTTCGTTGATGTCGGGTCGAGATTTGTGCAAGTTTGGTTATCTTTTCTTTGCGTTTTCGGAGGAGCTTGGGATGTTGGAGAAGCGTTCTTATGTGGCTCAGATTTTCTCTTGCTCCCTTCAGCAACATTTATGTAAGGTTGGAGATTGTACTGCTTGTTGATCAAGCGCTTGGCACTGCCTTGAGTTTCTCGCGGTTCTTCGACTTTTGTAGCTCTTGTTCTTTCCAGTAAGGCCGGAGCGGTAGTTGCTGATCGCTAGGACGCTTCATGAAGTTCTGAGAAAGTTTGGAACCGAAGATTTTTTAGCAAGGCTCTGTAGACTGGGATCATTCCGTTGATGCACAAGTCCACCAGTTATTGCTCAGTGACATTTGGGTCATGACAATCCAAAGCTTGGATCTGAACATCTTCACATAATCGTTCGGATGTTCATTGCTCCTCTGAGAAATTCTTCCTAAGTCGGAGAGAGTAATCTGCTCTGAGACGAAGAATTATTTTCGGTAGAAAGCATTAACCATTTCTCCCCGTCCGGTGATGCTCCCTGGTGCAATGTTGTTGTATCATGTGTATGCTCGGCCTGTCAGGGATTTCGAGAATTCCTTCAGGCGGACGACATGGTTGTTCTCATGTTCCCCTAGTGCTTCCAGGAATCGAGAGACATGTTCTCGAGCGTTCCCCGTTCCGTTGTACAGTGTGAACGTTGGAGAGGTGTAGCCCTTCGGGAGAGGAATTCTTTGCGTAGCAGCAGGAGATGGAGGTTGATGACGATGAAGGATGGTGTTTTGTATTTTCCTCGATCCTTCATGAAGCGTTCCAGGTCCACACGAGTGATGAAGCCTGTAGGTTCCTTTGTTGGTGGGTTATCTGCAGCCTTGTGGACTTCGTCATTGTCTACTACATGGATTGGAGTGACTTCACGATCAGCATCCGAAGATGTTTCTTTGGCTTTTCCTTTCTCTTGTGTTTTCTCTGACATCTTGTCGGTTAGAGATTTGAGATAATTGCATAACTCTTTCTGTGTTGCAGCCATGTCAATCTGATTTTCGGCGAGAGTCTCTTGCACCTTCATGAGACCATCTATGGTAGGCAGCTTTTCTTTAATTTTCTCAGGAGAGCGGACGAACAGGGGATGGTCTCCAATGTTGGTTTGGGGATGAGTGGTATCAACAGCACCGGTGTTGGAAGCAGAAGTAGTTTCTGGAATACCAAGGTTGTTGCTAGTGCTACCGTTGTTTGTGTTAGGATTTGTAGCTGAACCTGACCTAAGATCAACCATTTTTTGAAAGTTGAGATTGCAACCGAGAGATTAATCTGTGGTCGCCAATCTGTTGATAGGGAAAAATGATTTTCTGGTTTTTTAGGAAAGTGAAGAGACGACTGTGCGGACGAGACTCCTCAACCGAGCAAACTGCTTAACCTCACACAGATGCACTGCATGGGAATGCTTTGAGTTTGAGAGATCAATCTGTAGGACTCCGGCCTAAACCAAGTCAATGGTCGTTCCAGAGTCAATTCGGTCACAAAGAGGGAGATGGGTTGATCTGCAGGAGGGAAGCTGAGAATTGTGTAGGATCAATGATTATCAAGGATTGTGGATGTGTTGTGGGTTTCTGCAAATTATGAATAAGTTATGAGAGAGTGTTGCTCACACGATGATTCTTGGTTAGACGATGGATTGTCTATTCAATATCTCGTGGGCTTTCTGTGTCTTGTTCAATCATGGATTCAAAGACTTATTTATACTGTCAGAATAGCGAACACATTGATCCCAGTAAGTGTGACGGTTTCTGGAGTGAAAGAGTGGGAAAGTGGGAGATCGTGGTAAAATCAGTTTCATGTTGTGTGAAGACTTGATTGATCATGCACCCATCACTTTGGTAACTCCTGTAACCGTTTGCACGAGTTACTCACATTTCTCATCGTGGATGAACACACGTGTCGTAGGCCTCCAGACCAAAACCCTAATTGATATCACCTCATATGACGTGATTGATGTCTCACGAATGGTGGAGTCTGCAAAGCAGACGTGTATTTGATTAGTCAGTCGTTGACCTGATTAGACAGTGAGTCTAAGTTTTGTTGAATTGAGCATGATTGACGAATGCTCAATGATTCATGGATTGAACATGTTATAGTTCTTGAATGATGTTGATATTGCTCGTCTGAGTAAATATTGTAAATTCAATGAATTGTTGAATATTGAGTTGAATCAATATTCGGCAGTAAATTACTGAATATTGATAGTTAGATCAATATTCGAGCATTTGAACGAGTATGCTCATTCGAAAAATTACTAAATATTGATAGTTGAATCAATATTCGAGCAATGAGCAAGTATTGCTCAATTCGATAAACTACTGAATATTGATAGTTGGATCAATATTCAAGCAATTGAGAAAGTATTGCTCATTCGATGAATTACTGAATATTGATAGTTGGATCAACATTCGAGCAATTGAGCAAGTATTTCTCATTCGATGAATTACTGAATATTGATAGTTGGATCAATATTCGAGCAATTGAGCAAGTATTGCTCATTCGATGAATTATTGGTAACGTGACCCAATAAAATATTAATTAAAATATTGGTAGCCTACCAAATATTATATAATTAGTCAAGATGTTGATTGTTGGGTCAACATAAATTTATTAGTGTTTGAAATTGCTCAAAATCATGATTTGTAGAGCATTTGTTCGAAACCCTAATTTTTGATCAATTGTTCGTCAATTGATGAATTACTGAAAATAGGTCACTGAGTGAAGGAAGGACCGAGCACATGGGATGATGGACGACCATGTGGTGTCCAAGTGCTCGAGTGAGCATGCACCAAAGTCCTTTGTTGACTGGTTGGTGAAAGGATGATTAAATGTTGGTTTAATCATTTATTGAAATAGTGCTCGATTGAGCATTAGGTGATAAAACCTAATTATGGAGAAGTGAGGGACCGAGCAAGAGGGCATGAGACCGGCCCTTGGTGGTCGTGGGACCAGCTATGATCGTTTTAGCAAATTCCAAGTCGGTTGGAAAGAGTTTGGACCAATATGAGCAATTGAGCAAATTATGTCAAAATTATAAAGATGTATGGGACCGGCTACTTGCAAGCCTTTGGACGGCCTTGGTCGGTCAAGGAAGCATGCCCGTGTCACCATAATGTCTGCGTCTCAGTTCTGAGAGTTTTGGTATTTTCTGCTGTGCGTTTGAGCAATATCTTTGATTTTTAGAAGAGTTTGATCTTTGACTGAAATTCTTGATTTTGCTCGAATGAGCAAGTAGAACTTTGCTCAAACATTGAAAATATTATTTTAAATAATAATATTTTAATATTTTTTGTGAATATCCTAGTCGGTCATGTGACCATTTGACTTTTTGGCTTTTCCATAGTTTGAGCAATATTTGAGAAAATATGAAGAAACCAGGGTTTTTGCTCAAACAGAGGAGTTTCATGAGATGAGGGAAATACTAATTGTGAAAACAATGGATTGCAAGGTGTGGGACCGTCCACGGCCAGGGCATGGCCGGCCAGCCAGGTAGCCCGGTCCCGTGGCACCTTTCCCTATTTTTATTATTTTTCATGAAACCGTGAAAATATGGAGAAACCGTGAGTTTTGCTCAAAAAAGGAAATTTGCTCGGATGAAGGAGTCTTCATGAGTTTATGAAAATAAAAAAATGAGGAAAAATAAAGGGAGAGGCGTGGGGGACCGGCCACGGCGGCGTGACCGGCCGGACGGTGGGCCCGGTTCATAGGCACCTCTTTTTTATTATTATTTTCTCTCTCCTATTTTGTGTAGGATTCCTCGTTTGTCCATATTTTTGAATGCTCGTTCGTGCATCATTGTTGAGTACACTTGCACCATTTTCTTGGGGCTTACTCGGTGATATTCCAGATGCCCGATTGTTGAGTAATTATTACTAATTCATGGAATTCAGCGGAGAATGGTTCATGAAACGGAGTAATAACAATGAATTTAGTATCTATTACTAATCCATGAATCCAGCCGGGGAATTCAGGGAACAGAGTAATGAGATAAAATGGTTATCTATTACTAATCCATGGAATCAGCTGGGGATAGCCATGGAACGGAGTGATGAGATAAAATAGATTATTTTCTAGGAATTCAGTCGGTGAATGTCAAGGTAGAATTAATCTATTGTAGAATCGAGATGTGAGATAGTTGAAGAATCATACTCCTTCTGAAGAGTGCATAGTCAGGAAACAATGTGCAACGTTGGTGTCCTGAAGGCGTTTAGCCCACCAGCAAACAATTATGTCCAGGGAGCCGCCTGAATCTATACACGGTCTCTCTACATAGTCAGGGAACAACGAGTATCGCCGACGTCCTGAAAACGTTAAGCCCTCCGACAAACAATTATGTCCAGAGAACCTCCCAATTGTACTACTATGTAGAGGGGAGTCTCTCTATGTAGTCAGGGAACAACGAGTATCGCAGACGTCCTGAAGGCGTTAAGCCCTCTAACAAACAATTATGTCTAGAGGACCTCCCAATCGTTCTTCTACATAGAAAACACGATGAAATGCGTAGCATCGAACGCTCAGCTAGTGGGAGGCCTTTCGAGAAACATATTCATCATGGCTCTGAGAGGAATGCTAACTCAGTCAGAGATCGTGAAACGGTTCACGGATCGTAAAACACGAATCGTCACATGCGTTCCTGAAGCCGGGTCAGAAACATGCAGTATCATGATTTTACGATTTTAGCCCTTGTTGAAAATCCACCATCAACAGATGTTATTTTCCCAAATCCTGATTATCAATGAAGGTTATTATATATTCTAACTATTCCTTTAAAACTTCTCCACAACAATATCAATCGAAAAACGAAATGAATTCAACTAGGGTTTTGATTCTTTTCCTAAAATCAATTTTCTAAAACTTCATAAGCATTTTTAGTCTATAAAAAAATTCTAAGATGATTTTCTTTTCTCTCAATCATGATTACATAAAACTGGGTATTATTTAGATCATCAATTATATATGCCACAAATATTACATAAATCTAATTATGAAAATCACATGATTAACTTATTTTAATTATTTGATTTGGAGATTTGATAATTTATTTTGGGTTATACATAAAAATTATGTATAATTTTATGGGCTATGTTAATAATCATAAGAACCCGTTTGGTTGAATTATTGACTTATTTTATGTGGGTTATAGTTAATAAAGTATGGACTATATTTAAGAGAAGCCTTATTATATTAAAGCGTTGCTTCATTTGTTGAGATCATGGCTTGTTTTTGAGATCTGTGAGTATACTATCAGTTTTTATTGGTTTTGAAAGATTAAAGGAGATACTACACAGTTACCGAACAACTGTAAAACTTAAACATAATTTTATTTCTTAATTGTAATACACTTTCGTAGGAAGAGTTGGGTTTATTATCGTAGATTTTGAAGAAACCTGGGAAAAATAAATATGTCTATAATTGGCCAACAAGGAATCTATTTATACATCAAAAAAGGAAAATAAAGGAGATTATATTGGATCTCTATTCTGAGAACTTGATGAGTATAATTGGGCGAGAATCGATATAATTATACAAAAAATCATTGATTGTAGTACATTTGCGGGCATGTGGCAATGTTATTAATAAAGAAGAAAGAGACGGGAAATAAATGACTAAACGATGTTGGATTAGATATATTAGTTATGCAATGTCAGATATACAATAAATACAGACATACGAACGCCTCTAATATTTTAGACAAGACAATGCAGAAATGACTAACTAAAAGATGCAAAAAAACTCTAGCTACATATTTAAAGTAACGGGATCTGTCTACAAAACCTGTATGACATGACTGACTTTTCATCTTCTATCTTCCAACATGTTATCAACCGAACTAATCTCAAGATTCTCGATATCAATAACCCTAGAGCGTCATATCGCAGGCTTACTCCGGCAAAACTCTTATTATCATCAAAGGCGCAAGAGCCACTCTTTGAATCCTTTTCACTAAATAACTTGGCGCAAGATCCGCTCAAGTTTAACCCGATGAAAGAATTAACATTTATGAATTGAGGTTATTCTAAGCAATCTGGCACAAGAACCACATGGATTCAACCTAGGTTACGCTTCTACATATAATTATATGGCAACATCTCATCGTTAACAACTATACTATGCTACTTATAACAAGGATTATTCGATAATTCCGGGTCTCAAATTCTAGTCTAGCAATAGATATGAATGCATGCTCATTTAATTTGCAACTTAACAAACTAACAATCAATCATACATGGAGTTATAAACGGTAGAACATAAGCGATACTAATAAATTATGAAGAGAATGAATACTTCAATTAAATAACATGTCTTCCAACTTAATATTACATTTCTAACCAGTAAGACTACTACAACTTAATATACTTCAATTAAACTAGTCAAATTTTGAATACTCTCATAATTAAGCCGCTATACAAAGACTACAACAACTTTGTATAGTTGAGACCAAGTAAACTAACTTCAGTTTACTGAGTATCCATGCGCCTACAACCAATATGGTCTATGCACGTGAACACCGAGATAGAGTCCACTATCTCAAGTTGTTTCTCCCGTTGTGAAGACAGTTATCGACAACTTAACTCCTTTGGATCGTAATCTGAAATAGTAAAAGACTAATATGTTTAAGTAACCTCTCTATGAATATCCAAGACTAACCAAGTTAATCAGAGATAAGCTGAGTACAAAGGTTCTTCCGTTTAATCAATACAATCTTCTTTGTCTAGTTAGATCAACTAAGATCAAAATTACCGAAATAATCAATTTTAGTCTACACACTATCAAAGTAGATCTCAAAGAGAAACATAAAGATAGGTTTCCGATCTATACGACAAACTTTAAAGTCTACCTGAGATAAACATCTTGTCGGATCCCAGTTAATCAAGTGAGCACAAAGTTATCGCGAAGATTAGAATACCAATAGAAATCTTATAGTCTTTAATATTTAGTCTTTAAAGTACCTACACAAACAACTTGATTCCACTAATGATCGATCACACACAAAATGGAGTTTGTTAATAATGAATTACCAAAAGTTTTAACTTCAGAGATGCAATAAAGCAGATCTAAAATCGTCGAACCTTGAACTAATTCGAGTGATCTTATATCAAAAGAGAATGACCACAAAATAAAGAAACTAGATTTACCAAGGTTTAACTTTACCGTTAATCAATCAAATTAATAATCGAAAATTAAAATAACAATATGATTCTTAGTTTCCCACAAACGGTATTACTAGAGCTTCTTTGATCCCACGGAAGACTTTAAACGAATAGTACATAAGATATTTTCTCATAATTAGCGTACTTTCCTCTCGTATGAGTATTTCAAAGAATACTCCAGTGGGCTTTTTACACTAACAATTAGGTAGTGTGTTCAAGGGATGCGTTTGTAAGAGTATAAGCTCTACTATTTATAATGACCAAGACATGTTTGGACAACAAGGAATTACCAAATCCGAAAATCCTAAAGATATGCAATAAAAGTATATTTTTGGATTTGTTTTTTACAACTGTAATCCAACATAAGTACCAAAATCTTTCTTGGATGTCAACAAATTTTAGCTAGTATATACCATATACTTTACTAAAATATCTACAAGATATATTCTTATCCTCTGGGGTGTTGAGAGCGTATAAATTCGAATATCTAAAAGATATTTAGAATATTTCGGTTATGTGATTTCGTCTTGAGTATCAAGGAAAATACCTAAACCATAAGTAATAAAATTTTGGCACATGTCCAAATATATTAAGTCGACATCTCATGAAGTTTCATTTTTAGTCAAAATGAATTTTTAATATCTACACAAACCTTAAAGTAATAGGAAAACCAAAAATACAAAATTGATTAAACAAAAAATCGGTTCTACTAGAGATCCATGGGATCGGTCCTAGCAGAGATCCTTGGTAAGGAATCGGTCCTAATAAATATCCCTTTTCAAGATATTGGTTCTAGAATAGATCATTTGATTCCTTTGAACTATGAAAAAAGTTTCGCATGTTTACTTTCTTAAACTCATGTATTTAAATATAGTTTTATACGCATGGAATCAACCTGAAAGTTCAACACACTAAATAATGAAGAACTAACAAATAGTGTTACGTCGAACCCAGGAAGTCCAATAGATTAAACTATAACTCATAACTACATATACCAAAGTTGTATAAAACAACTAGTATATCTTTTCTTCACACTTTGATCATGGTGAAATGATCAAGTTACCAATACTAGAGATACATAAACAAACTTCGTATGTTATGTTTTCGATCTAAACGACTTGAAGAAACGTAGATATAAATGGAACAAATAAAGTATGTGTTACTAACATCGAACGAAATGATGATGTATTCATGCCGATACGTATTTAGGTTCTTCAGAGTAACACAAGCGAGTCTCATCATTTCTATTGTTCCTAGTCTAGCCTAACGAAGTTGAGTCTATAAATCTAATCAAACAACTTCGAGTTTTGGAACTTGGCAACCAAACTTGGCATACAACAATGCTCTAACAATATCCCCCCATGTAAATTTACTAAAAAAGACTCTTTACATATGGAGAATAGAAGAATTTAAAGAGAAAGATATTATATTACTTAACAATATCTTAACTCTATCTTCATACTCTTGATTCCAAGTTTCAACTGCACAAAGTCCTGCAAATATTCAAAAATAAAGCCATTGTTAAAGTATTTGAATAACAATAAATTTACTCCCCCTAAAGGTAGGCTAGGCATATATTTTATCCGGACATATATGTTATTCAATTTCTCTCCCTTGACAAATCCTTTTAGCACATATATTCTTTCTCAGTGATAATCACAAAAATGACAAAGAAGTGAAAAAATACAACAAGGAATTTGGAAGGATTCTTAAATTCATATGAACTTGATACAACTTATAAGAGTCTAATCGAATCGATGTCTGACATACCACTTTTGATAAGCAATACCAAATCAATAACTACCAAAAAATCAACTTAGGTTCTTACCAAGGAACAATTACCCGAAGTAATCTTCCTTATTTTCATAAGTCTAACTAAGATCATAATTAACTTAGTTATTTTATCAGGATCTGTTAGAGTATTGCTCGGTTGAACTCACCAAGCGTTGGTATGTCAAGGTTGGTTGTCAGATTTTAGTATCAAAACTGAAAATTCGCTTGATTAGATTACTAAAATTAACTTTGTTATGTTAGACTATGAATTCTAGAAATATTGAGATGTACAATTGTTACTCTCAAGACTTGAAAATTATGAAGATGTATCGACATCAATGAAGACGTCATCCTTCTACTTGAGGTTTGTAATACACGACTTGACTTGTTTCCATTTGCACAAAATTATATCTTGATTTGTTGTCTACTAAAGTCAAGTCTCGTACTAGGATTAGAGGTTGGTAGATAGGTAGCATATATCACTAAGTCACTCTCGAAGATTGAAGACTGAAGATCAACAAAGGCATTTGGAGAACTTCATCAACAAGAGGTATGTGAAGACTAAACCATTTTATTTACTCATACGATTAATATTATATCTATATGAGACTATGTCGTATGACTATAGTGGATTTAATATTGCATTAAAGAAATTTTGAGTCAAGCTTGTCTTGTTAAACATCTTGAAAATGATTCAAGCAATGGATGTTCATAGGTCCTTAACAATCTTAATTCAAAACAATTTATTGTTGAAGAACTATGTTTGTATCATATGGATAATTTGGAAATTTCCCAAGCAATGATATTTATATCCATGGTATTTGGGAATGTTTTAAAACATCAAAAGAGAGTTTCAAGAACTTACTGAAATCTGGACTCAGGGTAGGTACTCGTACCTAGTACGCATACCATAGATATCTAAGGTTCCAGAATATAGGTGGATACACGTACCTAGTACGCGTACCTTAAAGGTTTTGTATTCGTGAATGGGTACATACACATACCTAGTATGCATATGTTGATGGGAGAAAATGATTTGCTAGTTTTATAGGAAAGTGAAGAGAATACCGTGCGGACGAGACTCCTCGACCGAACAAATTTCTTTAACCTTTTGCAAACAGATGCACTGCACGGGAGTGCTTTGAGTTTGAGAGATCAATCTGTAGGACTTCATCCTAAACCAAGACAATGGTCATTCCAGAGTCAATTCGGTCACAAGAGAGGATAAGTCGATATCTGTAGGAGGGAATCTGAGAAATGTGTGAGATCAATGATGATCAAGGATTGAGGATGTGTTGTGTATTCTGCGTGAAGAAATAAGATAAGTTCTGATTGATTGAATTTGGTCTGTTGAGAGTGATTGCTCAGACGAGAATTATTGTGCAGATGGGAATTCTTTTCTCGGACGAGCATTTTTCCTCCTCTCAATCATGGATTCAGAGACTTATTTATATTGCAAGAATAGTGGACACATTGATCCCAGTAAGTGTGACGGTTGCTGGAGTGAAAGAGTGGGAAATCGTGTTAAAACCAGTTACTCATCGTGCGGAGACTTGGTTGATTTTCCACCCACTACTTTGCTAACTCCTCTAACCGCTTGCACGACTTAATCACATTCTCAACTTGGGTGAACACACATGCCGTAGGCCGCCAAACTAAAACCCTAGTTAATATCCCCCCATGTGACGTGATTGATGTCTCATGAGTGTGGAGTCTGCAAGGCAGACGTGTATTTAGTCAATTGTTGACTTGACTAGACGATGAGTATTAGTATTGTTGAGTCGAGCATGATGGAAGAATGCTCTATGACTCATGGATTGAGCATGTTTACTGGGACAGATGTATAGTTCTCGAATGAATGTTGATAGTTGAATCAACATGATGAATATTGATAATCTGAGCAAATATTGCTCTTCTGAGCGAATATTGCTCATTGGATGAATTACTGAATATTGATAGTTCAATCAATATTGTTAATTTGAGCAAATATTGCTCGTATGAGTAAGTATTGCTCACGTGAATAATTAAATATTGATAGTTGAACCAATATTCCTAGGCCGAGCAAATATTGCTCGTTTCATGAATTATTGGTAGCGCGACCAAATAAAATATTAATTTAAAATATTGGTAGCTAGGCCAAACATAATTAATTAGAATGTTGATTGTTGGATCAACATAAAAATATTGGTTTTTGAACATGTTCAAAATTATGCTTTACAGAGCATTTGGTTCGAAACCCTAATTTTGATCGATTGCTGATCAATTGATGGTTTACTGAAAGTCAAGCACTGAGTGAGAGGGGGACCGGATACAGGGGATGATGGCCCGACTATTTAGCTCCCAGGTGCTCGAATGAGCATGCACCAAAGACTTTTGAATGGTTGAAGGATGATTAAATGTTGGTTTAATCATTTATTGAAATAGTGCTCGTCTGAGCATTAAGCAATAAAACCTAATTATGGGGAGATGAGGGACCGACCAAGGAGGCATGTAACCAGACCTTGGTGGCCGTGGGACCAACTGAAGGTCATTTGATGAAATTCCAAATTATTTGGAAAGAGTTTAAACCCAATACGAACAAATTAGGTCAAATTATGAAGATGTGTGGGACTGGATCCTTGCAAGCCAAAGGGCCGACCTTGGTTGGTCAAGGTGACATGCCCGTGTCACCATAGTTTCCGTGTATCAGCACTGAGAATTTTGGTATTTTCTGGTGTGTGTTTGAGCAATATTTTGGATTTTTAGAAGAGTTTGATCTTGACTTAAACTCTCAATTTTGCTCGAATGAGCAAGTAGAACTTTGCTCGCGCGACAAATATTTTGAGAATATAATAATATTTTAATATTTGTCGTGAGTAGCTCTTGATACCCAAAAATCGCTCATAGGTAAAACAATCTACTGTCAAAGTACTTTCTTTAGGTTCGAAAATCAAAATCGTACAAAACGAGCCTAAACCAAGAAGTTGGTCGTTCACGTTTTTCTTCGGTTACAAAGAGAGAAAATGGGTTGATCTTAGGGGAGGAAAAGCAAAGAAAGTTGAGGAAATCAGTGGTGATTGAGTTGGGTGTGAGGTTACTGAACTATGGAAGAAGAAGAGCTTGGGAATGATAAGCTTGTTATGTCTTCTGAATAGACAAGTTAGTCTATTTATAGTTGTAGGGAACACTCACTGTTTCCTCGTAAGTAGTGGAGGTTGTGGAGAGATGGAGATAGTGGGTTATTATATATTTAGTCTATTATCAGATGTTATTTTCCCAAATCCTGATTATCAATGAAGGTTATTATATATTCTAACTATTCCTTTAAAACTTCTCCACAACAATATCAATCGAAAAACGAAATGAATTCAACTAGGGTTTTGATTCTTTTCCTAAAATCAATTTTCTAAAACTTCATAAGCATTTTTAGTCTATAAAAAAATTCTAAGATGATTTTCTTTTCTCTCAATCATGATTACATAAAACTGGGTATTATTTAGATCATCAATTATATATGCCACAAATATTACATAAATCTAATTATGAAAATCACATGATTAACTTATTTTAATTATTTGATTTGGAGATTTGATAATTTATTTTGGGTTATACATAAAAATTATGTATAATTTTATGGGCTATGTTAATAATCATAAGAACCCGTTTGGTTGAATTATTGACTTATTTTATGTGGGTTATAGTTAATAAAGTATGGACTATATTTAAGAGAAGCCTTATTATATTAAAGCGTTGCTTCATTTGTTGAGATCATGGCTTGTTTTTGAGATCTGTGAGTATACTATCAGTTTTTATTGGTTTTGAAAGATTAAAGGAGATACTACACAGTTACCGAATAACTGTAAAACTTAAACATAATTTTATTTCTTAATTGTAATACACTTTCGTAGGAAGAGTTGGGTTTATTATCGTAGATTTTGAAGAAACCTGGGAAAAATAAATATGTCTATAATTGGCCAACAAGGAATCTATTTATACATCAAAAAAGGAAAATAAAGGAGATTATATTGGATCTCTATTCTGAGAACTTGATGAGTATAATTGGGCGAGAATCGATATAATTATACAAAAAATCATTGATTGTAGTACATTTGCGGGCATGTGGCAATGTTATTAATAAAGAAGAAAGAGACGGGAAATAAATGACTAAACGATGTTGGATTAGATATATTAGTTATGCAATGTCAGATATACAATAAATACAGACATACGAACGCCTCTAATATTTTAGACAAGACAATGCAGAAATGACTAACTAAAAGATGCAAAAAAACTCTAGCTACATATTTAAAGTAATGGGATCTGTCTACAAAACCTGTATGACATGACTGACTTTTCATCTTCTATCTTCCAACATGTTATCAACCGAACTAATCTCAAGATTCTCGATATCAATAACCCTAGAGCGTCATATCGCAGGCTTACTCCGGCAAAACTCTTATTATCATCAAAGGCGCAAGAGCCACTCTTTGAATCCTTTTCACTAAATAACTTGGCGCAAGATCCGCTCAAGTTTAACCCGATGAAAGAATTAACATTTATGAATTGAGGTTATTCTAAGCAATCTGGCACAAGAACCACATGGATTCAACCTAGGTTACGCTTCTACATATAATTATATGGCAACATCTCATCGTTAACAACTATACTATGCTACTTATAACAAGGATTATTCGATAATTCCGGGTCTCAAATTCTAGTCTAGCAATAGATATGAATGCATGCTCATTTAATTTGCAACTTAACAAACTAACAATCAATCATACATGGAGTTATAAACGGTAGAACATAAGCGATACTAATAAATTATGAAGAGAATGAATACTTCAATTAAATAACATGTCTTCCAACTTAATATTACATTTCTAACCAGTAAGACTACTACAACTTAATATACTTCAATTAAACTAGTCAAATTTTGAATACTCTCATAATTAAGCCGTTATACAAAGACTACAACAACTTTGTATAGTTGAGACCAAGTAAACTAACTTCAGTTTACTGAGTATCCATGCGCCTACAACCAATATGGTCTATGCACGTGAACACCGAGATAGAGTCCACTATCTCAAGTTGTTTCTCCCGTTGTGAAGACAGTTATCGACAACTTAACTCCTTTGGATCGTAATCTGAAATAGTAAAAGACTAATATGTTTAAGTAACATCTCTATGAATATCCAAGACTAACCAAGTTAATCAGAGATAAGCTGAGTACAAAGGTTCTTCCGTTTAATCAATACAATCTTCTTTGTCTAGTTAGATCAACTAAGATCAAAATTACCGAAATAATCAATTTTAGTCTACACACTATCAAAGTAGATCTCAAAGAGAAACATAAAGATAGGTTTCCGATCTATACGACAAACTTTAAAGTCTACCTGAGATAAACATCTTGTCGGATCCCAGTTAATCAAGTGAGCACAAAGTTATCGCGAAGATTAGAATACCAATAGAAATCTTATAGTCTTTAATATTTAGTCTTTAAAGTACCTACACAAACAACTTGATTCCACTAATGATCGATCACACACAAAATGGAGTTTGTTAATAATGAATTACCAAAAGTTTTAACTTCAGAGATGCAATAAAGCAGATCTAAAATCGTCGAACCTTGAACTAATTCGAGTGATCTTATATCAAAAGAGAATGACCACAAATAAAGAAACTAGATTTACCAAGGTTTAACTTTACCGTTAATCAATCAAATTAATAATCGAAAATTAAAATAACAATATGATTCTTAGTTTCCCACAAACGGTATTACTAGAGCTTCTTTGATCCCACGGAAGACTTTAAACGAATAGTACATAAGATATTTTCTCATAATTAGCGTACTTTCCTCTCGTATGAGTATTTCAAAGAATACTCCAGTGGGCTTTTTACACTAACAATTAGGTAGTGTGTTCAAGGGATGCGTTTGTAAGAGTATAAGCTCTACTATTTATAATGACCAAGACATGTTTGGACAACAAGGAATTACCAAATCCGAAAATCCTAAAGATATGCAATAAAAGTATATTTTTGGATTTGTTTTTTACAACTGTAATCCAACATAAGTACCAAAATCTTTCTTGGATGTCAACAAATTTTAGCTAGTATATACCATATACTTTACTAAAATATCTACAAGATATATTCTTATCCTCTGGGGTGTTGAGAGCGTATAAATTCGAATATCTAAAAGATATTTAGAATATTTCGGTTATGTGATTTCGTCTTGAGTATCAAGGAAAATACCTAAACCATAAGTAATAAAATTTTGGCACATGTCCAAATATATTAAGTCGACATCTCATGAAGTTTCATTTTTAGTCAAAATGAATTTTTAATATCTACACAAACCTTAAAGTAATAGGAAAACCAAAAATACAAAATTGATTAAACAAAAATCGGTTCTACTAGAGATCCATGGGATCGGTCCTAGCAGAGATCCTTGGTAAGGAATCGGTCCTAATAAATATCCCTTTTCAAGATATTGGTTCTAGAATAGATCATTTGATTCCTTTGAACTATGAAAAAAGTTTCGCATGTTTACTTTCTTAAACTCATGTATTTAAATATAGTTTTATACGCATGGAATCAACCTGAAAGTTCAACACACTAAATAATGAAGAACTAACAAATAGTGTTACGTCGAACCCAGGAAGTCCAATAGATTAAACTATAACTCATAACTACATATACCAAAGTTGTATAAAACAACTAGTATATCTTTTCTTCACACTTTGATCATGGTGAAATGATCAAGTTACCAATACTAGAGATACATAAACAAACTTCGTATGTTATGTTTTCGATCTAAACGACTTGAAGAAACGTAGATATAAATGGAACAAATAAAGTATGTGTTACTAACATCGAACGAAATGATGATGTATTCATGCCGATACGTATTTAGGTTCTTCAGAGTAACACAAGCGAGTCTCATCATTTCTATTGTTCCTAGTCTAGCCTAACGAAGTTGAGTCTATAAATCTAATCAAACAACTTCGAGTTTTGGAACTTGGCAACCAAACTTGGCATACAACAATGCTCTAACAATATCCCCCCATGTAAATTTACTAAAAAAGACTCTTTACATATGGAGAATAGAAGAATTTAAAGAGAAAGATATTATATTACTTAACAATATCTTAACTCTATCTTCATACTCTTGATTCCAAGTTTCAACTGCACAAAGTCCTGCAAATATTCAAAATGAAAGCCATTGTTAAAGTATTTGAATAACAATAAATTTACTCCCCCTAAAGGTAGGCTAGGCATATTTTTATCCGGACATATATGTTATTCAATTTCTCTCCCTTGACAAATCCTTTTAGCACATATATTCTTTCTCAGTGATAATCACAAAAATGACAAAGAAGTGAAAAAATACAAAAGGAATTTGGAAGGATTCTTAAATTCATATGAACTTGATACAACTTATAAGAGTCTAATCGAATCGATGTCTGACATACCACTTTTGATAAGCAATACCAAATCAATAACTACCAAAATAATCAACTTAGGTTCTTACCAAGGAACAATTACCCGAAGTAATCTTCCTTATTTTCATAAGTCTAACTAAGATCATAATTAACTTAGTTATTTTATCAGGATCTGTTAGAGTATTGCTCGGTTGAACTCACCAAGCGTTGGTATGTCAAGGTTGGTTGTCAGATTTTAGTATCAAAACTGAAAATTCGCTTGATTAGATTACTAAAATTAACTTTGTTATGTTAGACTATGAATTCTAGAAATATTGAGATGTACAATTGTTACTCTCAAGACTTGAAAATTATGAAGATGTATCGACATCAATGAAGACGTCATCCTTCTACTTGAGGTTTGTAATACACGACTTGACTTGTTTCCATTTGCACAAAATTATATCTTGATTTGTTGTCTACTAAAGTCAAGTCTCGTACTAGGATTAGAGGTTGGTAGATAGGTAGCATATATCACTAAGTCACTCTCGAAGATTGAAGACTGAAGATCAACAAAGGCATTTGGAGAACTTCATCAACAAGAGGTATGTGAAGACTAAACCATTTTATTTACTCATACGATTAATATTATATCTATATGAGACTATGTCGTATGACTATAGTGGATTTAATATTGCATTAAAGAAATTTTGAGTCAAGCTTGTCTTGTTAAACATCTTGAAAATGATTCAAGCAATGGATGTTCATAGGTCCTTAACAATCTTAATTCAAAACAATTTATTGTTGAAGAACTATGTTTGTATCATATGGATAATTTGGAAATTTCCCAAGCAATGATATTTATATCCATGGTATTTGGGAATGTTTTAAAACATCAAAAGAGAGTTTCAAGAACTTACTGAAATCTGGACTCAGGGTAGGTACTCGTACCTAGTACGCATACCATAGATATCTAAGGTTCCAGAATATAGGTGGATACACGTACCTAGTACGCGTACCTTAAAGGTTTTGTATTCGTGAATGGGTACAACATACCTAGTATGCATATGTTGATGGGAGAAAATGATTTGCTAGTTTTATAGGAAAGTGAAGAGATACCGTGCGGACGAGACTCCTCGACCGAAACAAATTTCTTTAACCTTTTGCAAACAGATGCACTGCCGGGAGTGCTGAGTTTGAGAGATCAATCTGTAGGACTTCATCCTAAACCAAGACAATGGTCATTCCAGAGTCAATTCGGTCACAAGAGAGGATAAGTCGATATCTGTAGGAGGGAATCTGAGAAATGTGTGAGATCAATGATGATCAAGGATTGAGGATGTGTTGTGTATTCTGCGTGAAGAAATAAGATAAGTTCTGATTGATTGAATTTGGTCTGTTGAGAGTGATTGCTCAGACGAGAATTATTGTGCAGATGGGAATTCTTTTCTCGGACGAGCATTTTTCCTCCTCTCAATCATGGATTCAGAGACTTATTTATATTGCAAGAATAGTGGACACATTGATCCCAGTAAGTGTGACGGTTGCTGGAGTGAAAGAGTGGGAAATCGTGTTAAAACCAGTTACTCATCGTGCGGAGACTTGGTTGATTTTCCACCCACTACTTTGCTAACTCCTCTAACCGCTTGCACGACTTAATCACATTCTCAACTTGGGTGAACACACATGCCGTAGGCCGCCAAACTAAAACCCTAGTTAATATCCCCCCATGTGACGTGATTGATGTCTCATGAGTGTGGAGTCTGCAAGGCAGACGTGTATTTAGTCAATTGTTGACTTGACTAGACGATGAGTATTAGTATTGTTGAGTCGAGCATGATGGAAGAATGCTCTATGACTCATGGATTGAGCATGTTTACTGGGACAATGTATAGTTCTCGAATGAATGTTGATAGTTGAATCAACATGATGAATATTGATAATCTGAGCAAATATTGCTCTTCTGAGCGAATATTGCTCATTTGATGAATTACTGAATATTGATAGTTCAATCAATATTGTTAATTTGAGCAAATATTGCTCGTATGAGTAAGTATTGCTCACGTGAATAATTAAATATTGATAGTTGAACCAATATTCCTAGGCCGAGCAAATATTGCTCGTTTCATGAATTATTGGTAGCGCGACCAAATAAAATATTAATTTAAAATATTGGTAGCTAGGCCAAACATAATTAATTAGAATGTTGATTGTTGGATCAACATAAAAATATTGGTTTTTGAACATGTTCAAAATTATGCTTTACAGAGCATTTGGTTCGAAACCCTAATTTTGATCGATTGCTGATCAATTGATGGTTTACTGAAAGTCAAGCACTGAGTGAGAGGGGGACCGGATACAGGGATGATGGCCCGACTATTTAGCTCCCAGGTGCTCGAATGAGCATGCACCAAAGACTTTTGAATGGTTGAAGGATGATTAAATGTTGGTTTAATCATTTATTGAAATAGTGCTCGTCTGAGCATTAAGCAATAAAACCTAATTATGGGGAGATGAGGGACCGACCAAGGAGGCATGTAACCAGACCTTGGTGGCCGTGGGACCAACTGAAGGTCATTTGATGAAATTCCAAATTATTTGGAAAGAGTTTAAACCCAATACGAACAAATTAGGTCAAATTATGAAGATGTGTGGGACTGGATCCTTGCAAGCCAAAGGGCCGACCTTGGTTGGTCAAGGTGACATGCCCGTGTCACCATAGTTTCCGTGTATCAGCACTGAGAATTTTGGTATTTTCTGGTGTGTGTTTGAGCAATATTTTGGATTTTTAGAAGAGTTTGATCTTGACTTAAACTCTCAATTTTGCTCGAATGAGCAAGTAGAACTTTGCTCGCGCGACAAATATTTTGAGAATATAATAATATTTTAATATTTGTCGTGAGTAGCTCTTGATACCCAAAAATCGCTCATAGGTAAAACAATCTACTGTCAAAGTACTTTCTTTAGGTTCGAAAATCAAAATCGTACAAAACGAGCCTAAACCAAGAAGTTGGTCGTTCACGTTTTTCTTCGGTTACAAAGAGAGAAAATGGGTTGATCTTAGGGGAGGAAAAGCAAAGAAAGTTGAGGAAATCAGTGGTGATTGAGTTGGGTGTGAGGTTACTGAACTATGGAAGAAGAAGAGCTTGGGAATGATAAGCTTGTTATGTCTTCTGAATAGACAAGTTAGTCTATTTATAGTTGTAGGGAACACTCACTGTTTCCTCGTAAGTAGTGGAGGTTGTGGAAGATGGAGATAGTGGGTTATTATATATTTAGTCTATTATCAGATGTTATTTTCCCAAATCCTGATTATCAATGAAGGTTATTATATATTCTAACTATTCCTTTAAAACTTCTCCACAACAATATCAAAAAAACGAAATGAATTCAACTAGGGTTTTGATTCTTTTCCTAAAATCAATTTTCTAAAACTTCATAAGCATTTTTAGTCTATAAAAAAATTCTAAGATGATTTTCTTTTCTCTCAATCATGATTACATAAAACTGGGTATTATTTAGATCATCAATTATATATGCCACAAATATTACATAAATCTAATTATGAAAATCACATGATTAACTTATTTTAATTATTTGATTTGGAGATTTGATAATTTATTTTGGGTTATACATAAAAATTATGTATAATTTTATGGGCTATGTTAATAATCATAAGAACCCGTTTGGTTGAATTATTGACTTATTTTATGTGGGTTATAGTTAATAAAGTATGGACTATATTTAAGAGAAGCCTTATTATATTAAAGCGTTGCTTCATTTGTTGAGATCATGGCTTGTTTTTGAGATCTGTGAGTATACTATCAGTTTTTATTGGTTTTGAAAGATTAAAGGAGATACTACACAGTTACCGAATAACTGTAAAACTTAAACATAATTTTATTTCTTAATTGTAATACACTTTCGTAGGAAGAGTTGGGTTTATTATCGTAGATTTTGAAGAAACCTGGGAAAAATAAATATGTCTATAATTGGCCAACAAGGAATCTATTTATACATCAAAAAAGGAAAATAAAGGAGATTATATTGGATCTCTATTCTGAGAACTTGATGAGTATAATTGGGCGAGAATCGATATAATTATACAAAAAATCATTGATTGTAGTACATTTGCGGGCATGTGGCAATGTTATTAATAAAGAAGAAAGAGACGGGAAATAAATGACTAAACGATGTTGGATTAGATATATTAGTTATGCAATGTCAGATATACAATAAATACAGACATACGAACGCCTCTAATATTTTAGACAAGACAATGCAGAAATGACTAACTAAAAGATGCAAAAAAACTCTAGCTACATATTTAAAGTAATGGGATCTGTCTACAAAACCTGTATGACATGACTGACTTTTCATCTTCTATCTTCCAACATGTTATCAACCGAACTAATCTCAAGATTCTCGATATCAATAACCCTAGAGCGTCATATCGCAGGCTTACTCCGGCAAAACTCTTATTATCATCAAAGGCGCAAGAGCCACTCTTTGAATCCTTTTCACTAAATAACTTGGCGCAAGATCCGCTCAAGTTTAACCCGATGAAAGAATTAACATTTATGAATTGAGGTTATTCTAAGCAATCTGGCACAAGAACCACATGGATTCAACCTAGGTTACGCTTCTACATATAATTATATGGCAACATCTCATCGTTAACAACTATACTATGCTACTTATAACAAGGATTATTCGATAATTCCGGGTCTCAAATTCTAGTCTAGCAATAGATATGAATGCATGCTCATTTAATTTGCAACTTAACAAACTAACAATCAATCATACATGGAGTTATAAACGGTAGAACATAAGCGATACTAATAAATTATGAAGAGATGAATACTTCAATTAAATAACATGTCTTCCAACTTAATATTACATTTCTAACCAGTAAGACTACTACAACTTAATATACTTCAATTAAACTAGTCAAATTTTGAATACTCTCATAATTAAGCCGCTATACAAAGACTACAACAACTTTGTATAGTTGAGACCAAGTAAACTAACTTCAGTTTACTGAGTATCCATGCGCCTACAACCAATATGGTCTATGCACGTGAACACCGAGATAGAGTCCACTATCTCAAGTTGTTTCTCCCGTTGTGAAGACAGTTATCGACAACTTAACTCCTTTGGATCGTAATCTGAAATAGTAAAAGACTAATATGTTTAAGTAACATCTCTATGAATATCCAAGACTAACCAAGTTAATCAGAGATAAGCTGAGTACAAAGGTTCTTCCGTTTAATCAATACAATCTTCTTTGTCTAGTTAGATCAACTAAGATCAAAATTACCGAATAATCAATTTTAGTCTACCACTATCAAAGTAGATCTCAAAGAGAAACATAAAGATAGGTTTCCGATCTATACGACAAACTTTAAAGTCTACCTGAGATAAACATCTTGTCGGATCCCAGTTAATCAAGTGAGCACAAAGTTATCGCGAAGATTAGAATACCAATAGAAATCTTATAGTCTTTAATATTTAGTCTTTAAAGTACCTACACAAACAACTTGATTCCACTAATGATCGATCACACACAAAATGGAGTTTGTTAATAGAATTACCAAAAGTTTTAACTTCAGAGATGCAATAAAGCAGATCTAAAATCGTCGAACCTTGAACTAATTCGAGTGATCTTATATCAAAAGAGAATGACCACAAAATAAAGAAACTAGATTTACCAAGGTTTAACTTTACCGTTAATCAATCAAATTAATAATCGAAAATTAAAAAACAATATGATTCTTAGTTTCCCACAAACGGTATTACTAGAGCTTCTTTGATCCCACGGAAGACTTTAAACGAATAGTACATAAGATATTTCTCATAATTAGCGTACTTTCCTCTCGTATGAGTATTTCAAAGAATACTCCAGTGGGCTTTTTACACTAACAATTAGGTAGTGTGTTCAAGGGATGCGTTTGTAAGAGTATAAGCTCTACTATTTATAATGACCAAGACATGTTTGGACAACAAGGAATTACCAAATCCGAAAATCCTAAAGATATGCAATAAAAGTATATTTTTGGATTTGTTTTTTACAACTGTAATCCAACATAAGTACCAAAATCTTTCTTGGATGTCAACAAATTTTAGCTAGTATATACCATATACTTTACTAAAATATCTACAAGATATATTCTTATCCTCTGGGGTGTTGAGAGCGTATAAATTCGAATATCTAAAAGATATTTAGAATATTTCGGTTATGTGATTTCGTCTTGAGTATCAAGGAAAATACCTAAACCATAAGTAATAAAATTTTGGCACATGTCCAAATATATTAAGTCGACATCTCATGAAGTTTCATTTTTAGTCAAAATGAATTTTTAATATCTACACAAACCTTAAAGTAATAGGAAAACCAAAAATACAAAATTGATTAAACAAAAAATCGGTTCTACTAGAGATCCATGGGATCGGTCCTAGCAGAGATCCTTGGTAAGGAATCGGTCCTAATAAATATCCCTTTTCAAGATATTGGTTCTAGAATAGATCATTTGATTCCTTTGAACTATGAAAAAAGTTTCGCATGTTTACTTTCTTAAACTCATGTATTTAAATATAGTTTTATACGCATGGAATCAACCTGAAAGTTCAACACACTAAATAATGAAGAACTAACAAATAGTGTTACGTCGAACCCAGGAAGTCCAATAGATTAAACTATAACTCATAACTACATATACCAAAGTTGTATAAAACAACTAGTATATCTTTTCTTCACACTTTGATCATGGTGAAATGATCAAGTTACCAATACTAGAGATACATAAACAAACTTCGTATGTTATGTTTTCGATCTAAACGACTTGAAGAAACGTAGATATAAATGGAACAAATAAAGTATGTGTTACTAACATCGAACGAAATGATGATGTATTCATGCCGATACGTATTTAGGTTCTTCAGAGTAACACAAGCGAGTCTCATCATTTCTATTGTTCCTAGTCTAGCCTAACGAAGTTGAGTCTATAAATCTAATCAAACAACTTCGAGTTTTGGAACTTGGCAACCAAACTTGGCATACAACAATGCTCTAACAATATCCCCCCATGTAAATTTACTAAAAAAGACTCTTTACATATGGAGAATAGAAGAATTTAAAGAGAAAGATATTATATTACTTAACAATATCTTAACTCTATCTTCATACTCTTGATTCCAAGTTTCAACTGCACAAAGTCCTGCAAATATTCAAAAATGAAAGCCATTGTTAAAGTATTTGAATAACAATAAATTTACTCCCCCTAAAGGTAGGCTAGGCATATATTTTATCCGGACATATATGTTATTCAATTTCTCTCCCTTGACAAATCCTTTTAGCACATATATTCTTTCTCAGTGATAATCACAAAAATGACAAAGAAGTGAAAAAATACAACAAGGAATTTGGAAGGATTCTTAAATTCATATGAACTTGATACAACTTATAAGAGTCTAATCGAATCGATGTCTGACATACCACTTTTGATAAGCAATACCAAATCAATAACTACCAAAATAATCAACTTAGGTTCTTACCAAGGAACAATTACCCGAAGTAATCTTCCTTATTTTCATAAGTCTAACTAAGATCATAATTAACTTAGTTATTTTATCAGGATCTGTTAGAGTATTGCTCGGTTGAACTCACCAAGCGTTGGTATGTCAAGGTTGGTTGTCAGATTTTAGTATCAAAACTGAAAATTCGCTTGATTAGATTACTAAAATTAACTTTGTTATGTTAGACTATGAATTCTAGAAATATTGAGATGTACAATTGTTACTCTCAAGACTTGAAAATTATGAAGATGTATCGACATCAATGAAGACGTCATCCTTCTACTTGAGGTTTGTAATACACGACTTGACTTGTTTCCATTTGCACAAAATTATATCTTGATTTGTTGTCTACTAAAGTCAAGTCTCGTACTAGGATTAGAGGTTGGTAGATAGGTAGCATATATCACTAAGTCACTCTCGAAGATTGAAGACTGAAGATCAACAAAGGCATTTGGAGAACTTCATCAACAAGAGGTATGTGAAGACTAAACCATTTTATTTACTCATACGATTAATATTATATCTATATGAGACTATGTCGTATGACTATAGTGGATTTAATATTGCATTAAAGAAATTTTGAGTCAAGCTTGTCTTGTTAAACATCTTGAAAATGATTCAAGCAATGGATGTTCATAGGTCCTTAACAATCTTAATTCAAAACAATTTATTGTTGAAGAACTATGTTTGTATCATATGGATAATTTGGAAATTTCCCAAGCAATGATATTTATATCCATGGTATTTGGGAATGTTTTAAAACATCAAAAGAGAGTTTCAAGAACTTACTGAAATCTGGACTCAGGGTAGGTACTCGTACCTAGTACGCATACCATAGATATCTAAGGTTCCAGAATATAGGTGGATACACGTACCTAGTACGCGTACCTTAAAGGTTTTGTATTCGTGAATGGGTACATACACATACCTAGTATGCATATGTTGATGGGAGAAAATGATTTGCTAGTTTTATAGGAAAGTGAAGAGAATACCGTGCGGACGAGACTCCTCGACCGAACAAATTTCTTTAACCTTTTGCAAACAGATGCACTGCACGGGAGTGCTTTGAGTTTGAGAGATCAATCTGTAGGACTTCATCCTAAACCAAGACAATGGTCATTCCAGAGTCAATTCGGTCACAAGAGAGGATAAGTCGATATCTGTAGGAGGGAATCTGAGAAATGTGTGAGATCAATGATGATCAAGGATTGAGGATGTGTTGTGTATTCTGCGTGAAGAAATAAGATAAGTTCTGATTGATTGAATTTGGTCTGTTGAGAGTGATTGCTCAGACGAGAATTATTGTGCAGATGGGAATTCTTTTCTCGGACGAGCATTTTTCCTCCTCTCAATCATGGATTCAGAGACTTATTTATATTGCAAGAATAGTGGACACATTGATCCCAGTAAGTGTGACGGTTGCTGGAGTGAAAGAGTGGGAAATCGTGTTAAAACCAGTTACTCATCGTGCGGAGACTTGGTTGATTTTCCACCCACTACTTTGCTAACTCCTCTAACCGCTTGCACGACTTAATCACATTCTCAACTTGGGTGAACACACATGCCGTAGGCCGCCAAACTAAAACCCTAGTTAATATCCCCCCATGTGACGTGATTGATGTCTCATGAGTGTGGAGTCTGCAAGGCAGACGTGTATTTAGTCAATTGTTGACTTGACTAGACGATGAGTCTTAGTATTGTTGAGTCGAGCATGATGGAAGAATGCTCTATGACTCATGGATTGAGCATGTTTACTGGGACAGATGTATAGTTCTCGAATGAATGTTGATAGTTGAATCAACATGATGAATATTGATAATCTGAGCAAATATTGCTCTTCTGAGCGAATATTGCTCATTTGATGAATTACTGAATATTGATAGTTCAATCAATATTGTTAATTTGAGCAAATATTGCTCGTATGAGTAAGTATTGCTCACGTGAATAATTAAATATTGATAGTTGAACCAATATTCCTAGGCCGAGCAAATATTGCTCGTTTCATGAATTATTGGTAGCGCGACCAAATAAAATATTAATTTAAAATATTGGTAGCTAGGCCAAACATAATTAATTAGAATGTTGATTGTTGGATCAACATAAAAATATTGGTTTTTGAACATGTTCAAAATTATGCTTTACAGAGCATTTGGTTCGAAACCCTAATTTTGATCGATTGCTGATCAATTGATGGTTTACTGAAAGTCAAGCACTGAGTGAGAGGGGGACCGGATACATGGGATGATGGCCCGACTATTTAGCTCCCAGGTGCTCGAATGAGCATGCACCAAAGACTTTTGAATGGTTGAAGGATGATTAAATGTTGGTTTAATCATTTATTGAAATAGTGCTCGTCTGAGCATTAAGCAATAAAACCTAATTATGGGGAGATGAGGGACCGACCAAGGAGGCATGTAACCAGACCTTGGTGGCCGTGGGACCAACTGAAGGTCATTTGATGAAATTCCAAATTATTTGGAAAGAGTTTAAACCCAATACGAACAAATTAGGTCAAATTATGAAGATGTGTGGGACTGGATCCTTGCAAGCCAAAGGGCCGACCTTGGTTGGTCAAGGTGACATGCCCGTGTCACCATAGTTTCCGTGTATCAGCACTGAGAATTTTGGTATTTTCTGGTGTGTGTTTGAGCAATATTTTGGATTTTTAGAAGAGTTTGATCTTGACTTAAACTCTCAATTTTGCTCGAATGAGCAAGTAGAACTTTGCTCGCGCGACAAATATTTTGAGAATATAATAATATTTTAATATTTGTCGTGAGTAGCTCTTGATACCCAAAAATCGCTCATAGGTAAAACAATCTACTGTCAAAGTACTTTCTTTAGGTTCGAAAATCAAAATCGTACAAAACGAGCCTAAACCAAGAAGTTGGTCGTTCACGTTTTTCTTCGGTTACAAAGAGAGAAAATGGGTTGATCTTAGGGGAGGAAAAGCAAAGAAAGTTGAGGAAATCAGTGGTGATTGAGTTGGGTGTGAGGTTACTGAACTATGGAAGAAGAAGAGCTTGGGAATGATAAGCTTGTTATGTCTTCTGAATAGACAAGTTAGTCTATTTATAGTTGTAGGGAACACTCACTGTTTCCTCGTAAGTAGTGGAGGTTGTGGAGAGATGGAGATAGTGGGATAATAGTGTGGTTACGCCCATGATGTTAGGGAAGTTTCTGGAAACCTGTAAACCATCATTCCATTACTTAGCCACTTCTTTTAACCGCTCTCAACCGTTGCCACTACTTGTAACTTCCTTATCATGGGATTTTGCCATGTCGCACGTTGTTGTAAACCACCAGACCAATACCCATGAATAATTCCCCCATGTAACATGTTTTGATTTCTCGTAGGAATTAGCAGAGTCATGGACTGTCTTTAGTCTTATCTAGGTTGCCACAATATACTTGACTGGGTAATAGCCTAAGCTAGCCAGACTTTGTCGAAGTGGCATAACTTGAAGATACAACTCATCTCCAAGGTTATGTGTGACTAATAATGAGTTTGGCATAAGATGGCATTGTAATCACCTAGCCATAATAATACACGTAGATAACATAGTGCACCAATTTAATATCTAGCTAAGTCGTGACATGGGGCGCAACCTAGTCGATAACCAACCAAATCGGCATCGACATGGGTGCTAGGATTGGAGCAACATAGTCGTGTCCATATGGCTAGGATAGGCCGAGAGGCAAGGAGTTCGTGACTACTAGCTAGGCCAGGCCAGACTTGGTCGTCGTGGCACGATCATGGCTAGGATACAAGGTGGTCGTGTCTTGGCCATGGCTAGGCCAAGACAAGGAGGTCGTGGGCACTGGCTAGGCCAGGCCGAGAGATGGGGAGTCCGTGACTACAAGCTTGGATAGGCCAAGAGACTAGGAGGCCGTAACTAGTTAGGATAGGGACAAAATGGCCGTGGATACTGGACAAGCCAAGCCAAGAGATAGGGAGGCTGTGGCCACTAGGAGATCGTGGCCTGATGGTTAGTCTAGGCTGAGACATGGATAAGCCGGAAGGAAGGTGGCCGTGGCCACGGACAGGCTAGGCCTGAAGACAAGGAGGTCGTTGCTTGGCTAGATAGTTGGCTAGCTAATGGCCACGGATAAGTTAGGCCTGAAGACAAAGAGGCTGTATCATGATGGATAGTCCATGTCGAGACATGGCTGGGCCGGAAGGAAAGATGGACATAGCCACAGACAGGCTAGGCCTGAAGACAAGGAGGTCGTGGCCAGGCTAGCTAGTTGGCTAGCTAGTGGCAATGGATAGACTAGGCCTGAAGACAAGGAGGACGTGGCATGATTACTATTCCATGCCAAGACATGGAAGGGACAAAAGGAAAGATGGCCATAAACACAGACAGGCTAGGCCTGAAGACAAGGAGGTCGTAGCCTGGCTAGATAGTGGTCACGGATAATCTAGGCCTGAAGACAAGGAGGTCGTGGCCTGGCTATCTAGTTGGATAGCTAGGGAATTGGAGTCCACGGCTTGGCTATCTAGTTGGATAGATAGGAAATTGGCGGTCGTTGCTAGGTTATGAAACCCAACCAGATTAACCTGGCTATGGAGTGCGGCCATGTAACACCCCGTGTTTTTAGCATGGCGCATGCTAAAAGATGCGCCATTGCTCGAGATGAAGCTTCATCCAAATCTTCCGTTGCATGTGAGATGCATTTGGATCAGGGCCAATATCCGGTGCCAAGTAAGGCACATCGCGTATGCATATTGGCTAAGGACAATTTGGCATTAGTTGGAGGCTACATTGGCCAAGAGCCAATCTTGCATCAAATGATGTATTAGGCCAGTTGGGTAGATGTTCTTGAATATGTACATCCAACATGGCTGGACATCGGGTGGAAAATGTACATCCAACACGGCCGGGCATAGGAGTGGCCTATGGGCCAAAGTCGGAGATACACCCATCACGGCCCTTCATTGGGTTTGGCTCAGGAAGTATTCATCCATCCTGGCCGGGCATAGGAACTGGCATGTGAGCCAGAACTGAATGTACAACCATCTTGGCCGGTTATTTAGGAAAATACATGGTAACGACCATGAATAGTAAAAGTGGGGAGTTGATGAATGATTTTTGCTCTCCCAATTTGAGTTCTAAAAATGTCAAATTAACATATATAGGGAGGGGTAGTTGGTTGATGGTGCATATGCGGACTATGCACCAAGTAAGCTTCATAGCTTTGTCGGAAGAGTATAAATGATGCCTAAGGCTCATTTATAGTTGTGTAGCCTCGCGAAGAGGGCATTTGATGCTTAGGCATCCTTATGCCATATTGCGGACCAAACATGCATCACTTGGATGCATTTTGACGGAACGGCCTATACGGACTAGGCCATTACCTTTATTGCTTGGCCACGGCCTCGCAAACGGGTTGGGTCAAATTTCTGTCCCTTCGAGAATGAACTACGATCTGTGCTTGATTCTTTTAGAGTAGGGGAGGATACGTAGGCATCCACAATGAGTTGCAGCACTGCCGGTCCAGCACGTTGGCCCCTCATATCATCTAAGCTCGGTAGCTCGATGCAAGAGATGATTGCGGCCAAACTTGATGAGGAATGTTGCACGCCAGCAAGTGGATGCTCATACTTCCTATAAATCTACGAAGAGTCGGTAAAACGGAGTAAGAGAATGGAAATAGGCTTATAGCGGCTTATGCCTAAGTCCACGGCTTATGCCTTAAGTCTGGATATGATTCGGACGCCGTCGATTGCTCAGATAGGAAATTCAGTGATGAATTCCCTACGTTGTGGCAGAACCAGTGATGCGTGCAATAAGCATTGGCCATAGCCTCTATGGCTTGAACTCTTGGCACCGGCAATATGACCATATACCCTTCTGCGGACAAGGGTGACTTTGGAACGGTGTGGAAGCTAAGTTAGGTGCATCATGCTCCACGAGCATGCCTGCAAGGGAAAGATGGACGTGCATTTGCCTGGGGATGAGGCCCGGATCGTAGCTTCATCGTGGCGCACCGGGGGATTTACGGCCTGCGGGGCGAGGCGCCAAAGGTGTAATTTTCTGGTCCGTCATAGTTGGTATCAGAGCAAGTTCTGAGAAAACTCTAGGGACTTGTGCTGGGTGGACTCATTGGCGAGTATTTTCCATCATAGAAACTTAAAGTTGAAGAGTAAGCCAACTTCTGCGCGAAAAGAGCTTGTAACTGCCGGGACAGTTACTTTGCGATTCGAGTTGAGCTTGTGGAAGTGATGTGAGTTTTCCTGTCCTAAGTGGCACCTCATTTACGAGTGGATATCCGGAAGACCGTCTAGGATGGTGGGTAAACAATGAGACTGATCATCCCCACACGTTGGCAACTGGCCAATGGTGTGCATTTTCAGGCCCGGCTAGCATCCCACTTACGAGTGGCAACCTGGATGACCGTCAGGGACGGTCGGAAACTGGATACTGATCCACACAGTATTGTGCTAAAATCTTGTCATTTCAATGACATCAACCATGTGAACTTTAGGGACTCCTGAGTGTGTAGTATGGGATGCATACTTAGGATACCTTGTTGAGATATCCTCTTGGCACTGGCCAATTGAGATTCTTGGTATTGTTATGGGCACTTTTGGATTCCTGGGAAGGTGGTATGGGATATGTGCTCAGAAGGTCTAAATTGTTGTTTATGACAACTTGAAGAAACCCGTAATTTCTGAGCATCTGGTATGGGACTTTTGCTCAGCAAATCCAAACCGAAGAGATTGTCCACGATAGTTTTTATTTTGAATTTCGGGAACAAAATTCTTTAAAGGGGTGAAGAGTGTAACACCCCGTGTTTTTAGTATGGCACATGCTAAAAGATGCGCCATTGCTCGATATGAAGCTTCATCCAAAACTTCTGTTGCATGTGAGATGCATTTGTCCTAGGGCCAATATCCGGTGCCAAGTAACGCACATCTCGTATGCATATTGGCTAAGGCCAATATGTCATTAGTTGGAGGCTACATTGGCCAAGAGCCAATCTTGCATCAAATGATTCATTAGGCCAGTTGGGTAGATGGCCTTGAATATGTACAACCAACATGGCTGGACATCGGGTAGAAAATGTATATCCAACACGGCTGGGCATAGGAGTGGCCTACTGGCCAAAGCTATAATACAACCATCCTGTCTGAACATTGAGTTGAAATTTGAGTGTCCTATGGGCCAAAGTCGGAAATACAGCCATCACGACCCTTCATCGGGTTTGGCTCAGGAAGTGTTCAGCCATCCTGGCCGGGCATAGGAACTGGCATGTGAGCCAGAACTGAATGTACATCCATCTTGGCCGGTTATTCAGGAAAATACATGGCAACGACCATGAATAGTAAAAGTGGGGAGTTGATGAATGATTTTTGCTCCCCGAATTTGAGTTCTAAAAATGTCAAATTAACATATATAGGGAGGGGTAGTTGGTTGATGGTGCATATGCGGACTATGCACCAAGTAAGCTTCATAGCTTTGCCGGAAGAGTATAAATGATGCCTAAGGCTCATTTATAGTTGTGTAGCCTCGCGAAGAGGGCATTTGATGCTTAGGAGTCCTTATGCCATATTGCGGACCAAACATGCATCACTTGGATGCATTTTGACGGAACGACCTATACGGACTAGGTCATTACCTTTATTGCTTGGCCACGGCCTCGCAAACGAGTTGGGTTAAGTTTCTGTCCATTCGAGGATGAACTACGGTTTGTGCTTGATTCCTTTAGAGCAGGGGAGGATACGTAGGCAGCCGCAATGAGTTGCAGCATTGCCGGTCCAGCACGTTGGCCCCTCATATCATCTAAGCTCGGTAGCTCGATGCAAGAGATGATTGCTGCCAAACTTAATGAGGAATGTTGCATGCCAGCAAGTGGATGCTCATACTTCCTATCAAGCTACGAATAATCGGTAAAGCGGAGTAAGAGAATGGCAATAGGCTTAGAGCGTCCTATGCCTAAGTCCACGGCTTATTCCTTAAGTCTGGATATGACTCGGACGCTGTCGATTGCTCATCTAGGTAGGAAATTCAGTGATGAAGTCCCTACATTGTGGCACAACCAGTGATGCGTGCAATAAGCATTGGCCATAGCCTCTATGGCTTGAACTCTTGGCAGCGGAAATATGGACATATACCCTTCTGCGGACAAGGGTGACTTTGGAACGGTGTGGAAGCTAAGTTAGCTGCATCATGCTCCACGAGCATGCCTGCAAGGGAAAGATGGACGTGCATTTGCCTGGGGATGAGGCCCGGATCGTAGCTTCATCGTGGCGCACCGGGGGAGTTACAGCCTGCGGGGCGACGCGCCAAAGGCGTAATTTTCCGGTCCATCACAGTGTGTAACACCCCGTGTTTTTAACATGGCGCATGCTAAAAGATGCGCCATTGCTCGAGATGAAGCTTCATCCAAAGCTTTCCGTTGCATGTGAGATGCATTTGTCCCAGGGCCAATATCCGGTGCCAAGTAAGGCACATCGCGTATGCATATTGGCTAAATCCAATATGGCATTAGTTGGAGGCTACATTGGCCAAGAGCCAATCTTGCATCAAATGATTCATTAAGCCAGTTGGGTAGATGGCCTTGAATATGTACATCCAACATGGCTGGACATCGGGTGGAAAATATGTAACCAACACGGCTGGGTATAGGAGTGGCTTACGGACCAAAGCTATAATACAACCATCCTGGCTGAAAACTCTAGGGACTTGTGCGGGGTGGACTCATTGGCGAGTATTTTCCATCATGGAAACTTAAAGTTGGAGAGTAGGCCAACTTCTGCGCGGAAAGAGCTTGTAACTGCTGGGCCAGTTACTTTGCGATTCGAGTTGAGCTTGTGGAAGTGCTGTGAGTTTGCCTGGCCTAAGTGGCACCCCACTTACGAGTGGATATCCGGAAGACCGCCTGGGACGGTGGGTAGAAAATGGGATTGATCATCCCCACACATTAGCAACTGGACAATGGTGTGCGTTGTCAGGTCCGGCTAGCATCCCACTTATGAGTGGCAACCTGGATGACCGTCAGGGACGGTGGGCAACTGGAACTGATCCACACAGTAGTGTGCTAAAATCTTGTCATTTAATGACATCAACCTTGTGAACTTTAGGGACTCCTGAGTGTGTAGTATGGGATGCATACTTAGGATACCTTGTTGATATATCCTCTTGGCACTAGCCAATTGAGATTCTTGGTATTGTTATGGGCACTTTTGGATTCCTGGGCAGGTGGTATGGGACATGTGCTCAGAAGGTCTAAATTGTTGTTCATGACAACTAGAAGAAACCCGTGATTTCTGAGCATCTGGTATGGGACTTTTTCTCAGCAAATCCAAACCGAAGAGATTGTCCACGATAGTTTTTGTTTTGAATTTCGGGGACGAAATTCTTTAAAGGGGTGAAGAGTGTAACACCCCGTGTTTTTAGCATGGCGCATGCTAAAAGATGCGCCATTGCTCGAGATTGAGCTTCATCCAAAGCTTCCGTTGCATGTGAGAAGCATTTGGCCCAAGGCCAATATCCGGTGCCAAGTAAGGCACATCGCGTACGCATATTGGCTAAGGCCAATATGGCATTAATTGGAGGCTACATTGGCCAAGAGCCAATCTTGCATCAAATGATGCATTAGGCCAGTTGGGTAGATGACCTTGAATACGTACAACCAACATGGCTGGACATCGGGTGGAAAATGTACAACCAACATGACTGGGCATAGGAGTGGCCTACGGGCCAAAGCTATAATACAACCATCATGGCTGAACATCGAGTTGACATTTGAGTGGCCTATGGGCCAAAATCGGAAATACAGCCATCACGACCCTTCATCGGGTTTGGCTCAGGAAGTGTTTAGCCATCCTGGCAGGGCATATGAACCTGCATGTGAGCCAGAACTGAATGTACAGGCATCTTGGCCGGTTATTCAGGAAAATACATGGCAACGACCATGAATAGTAAAAGTGGGGAGTCGATGAATGATTTTTGCTCCCCGAATTTGAGTTCTAAAAATGTCAAATTAACATATATAGGGAGGGGTAGTTGGTTGATGGTGCATATGCGGAATATGCACCAAGTAAGCTTCATAGCTTTGCCGGAAGATTATAAATGATGCCTAAAGCTCATTTATAGTTGTGTAGCCTCGCGAAGAGGGCATTTGATGCTTAGGCATCTTTATGCCATATTGCGGACCAAACATGCATCACTTGGATGCATTTTGACGGAACGGACTATACGGACTAGGCCATTACCTTTATTGCTTAGCCACGGCCTCGCAAACGAGTTGGGTTAAATTTCTGTCCCTTTGAGGATGAACTACGGTATGTGCTTGATTCCTTTAGAGTAAGGGAGGATACGTAGGCAGCCGCAATGAGTTTCAGCATTGCCGGTCCAGCACGTTGGCCCCTCATATCATCTAAGCTCGGTAGCTCGATGCAAGAGATGATTGCGGCCAAACTTGATGAGGAATGTTGCATGCCAGCAAGTGGATGCTCATACTTCCTATCAATCTACGAAGAGTCGGTAAAGCGGAGTAAGAGAATGACAATAGGCTTAGAGCGGCCTATGCCTAAGTCCACGGCTTATGCCTTAAGTCTGGATATGACTCGGACGCTGTCGATTGCTCATCTAGATAGGAAATTCAGTGATGAAGTCCCTACGTTGTGGCACAACCAGTGATGCGTGCAATAAGCATTGGCCATAGCCTCTATGGCTTGAACTCTTGGAAACGACAATATGGACATATACCCTTCTGCGGACAAGGGTGACTTTGGAACGGTATGGAAGCTAAGTTAGCTGCATCTTGCTCCACGAGCATGCCTGCTAGGGAAAGATGGACGTGCATTTTCCTGGGGATGAGGCCCGGATGTTAGCTTCATCGTGGCGAACCAGGGGAGTTACGGCCTGCGAGGCGACGCGCCAAAGGCGTAATTTTCCGATCCGTCACAGGCCATGTTGGTGTTGGCACTTCGTTTGTAGCATATATAACATATTCGAGGAATTCAACCGTGGAAGTTCTGCGACTCGAAGTAATATTCCAAATATTATGCTTCTGGTAATTCAGAATAGCGTTGTAGATTATTCTGAATATTTATAATTGCAGCATCAGTGTAGACTGATCAATACATGACAATTCATATGGCCGTGCATAAAATAATGAGAGTTCAGCTGGGTGAAGCTCTACAATTTTGCAGGCATATTGAAGGCCAGTATGGCCATTAGCAGGACATGCATTCTCAATTCTCTTGCAGAATATGATGTGGAAGTACGAATCTATAATACTGATGCCGAGTCAGGAATTTATATCTATATCTATATATATATAGAATACCGAGAGTTCAGCTGGGTGAATCTCTAGTACATATATAATTTTAGATATGTCTCTGGTGTAGGTTCAGAGGCGATTTTTACAAGTTTTGCCCTTGTAAAAAAATTACCATCTATAGTAGCCTAGTCAGTCATGTGACCATTTGACTTTTTGGCTTTTTGATGATTTGAGCAATATTTGAGAAAATATGGAAAAACCAGGGTTTTTGCTCAAACGAAGGAGTTTCATGAGATGAAGGAAATAATAATGATAATAAAATAAGGGATCATAAGACGTGGGACCGACCACGGCTAGGGCATGGCCGGCCAGCTAATAGTCCCGGTTCCGTGACACCTTTTCCTATTTTTTAATTACTTTTCATCGCGTGAAGGAAATATGGAGAAACTGAGAGTTTTGCTCAAACGAGGGAGTTTGCTCAAATGAAGGAGTTTCCATGAGATTAGGAAAAATAATAAAATAAGGTAAAATAAAAGAAAGAGGCATGGGACCGGCCATGGCGGCATGACCGGCCGGTCGGTGGACCCGGTCCCTTTAGGCGCCTCTTTATTATTTTATTGTATTATTTTTTCTTCCCTATTTTGCATAGGTTTCCTCGTTTGTCCATATTTTTGAGTGCTCGTTCGTGCGCTCGGGTGCTCGTTCGTGCATTATTTCTAAGTACACTCCCACCATTTTCTCGGGGCTTACTTGGCGGTGGCCCAAATGCCCGTAAGTTGAATATTTATTAGTAACCCATGGAATTCTGCTGAGAAAGCCATGAATTGAAGTAACGAAATATTATGATTGACGTAGAATTATTTCTAGGAATTCAATTGATGAATCTTGCGACTAGAAATAATTAATTGATTAATTGATGGCTCTATACTAGCAAGTAAGCTGTTTAGGAGCGTTATGATTATTCGAGAATTAAGCGATATGAGCTAATTGAAGCGTCATATTTATTATGTATAGTCAGGGAAAACGTTGTTACATCCTTAAGACGTTATCGCTCTATACTAGCAGACAAGCTGTCTAGGAGCCCTCCGGTCATTAAGATTTTATACATATGTATTTTATATAGTCAGGGGAAACATTGTTACATTCTGAAGACGTAAGCGCTCTATACTAGCAGGCAAGCTGTCCAGGAGCCGTCCAATCGTTTTCGATTCTATATAAAAGTGATTACTGAAATTGTTCAGTATTGATGAAATATGTCGTGGTATCAATTGAGAGACTGCATATTCATGTATGCTCCGAGAGGCAATACACTGAGTCAGAGGTTCTTATGGATGATCTGAGAGGCAATACACTCAGTCGGAGATCATCCTGCCATGAGATTTCATGCTTAAACGAGAGACATGAGTGTCAATACTCGTCTGATTAATGGATCAGGAATATGTAAGGTTATGATTTTACGATTTTATCCTTTGTACAAAATCCACCATCAACACATACTATAAGGATCTGAGTTCGTGAACAACCAAGCGGTACATATACCTAGTACGTGTACTATTGGTCCATGAATTCACGAACTAGTCATAGGTACACATACCGTTTCACATACTTACCCAGTACAAATCAACATATGCTTATAGGCTATTTTCCAAATTATTCAGCATTGCTATGACTCTCATAAATACCTCTAAGACATCATTGATCACTAAAACACTTTGTGTTGAGAATCATGATTCAAATTTTAAGTGTTTAAATGAACATGATATTTCTTTTAAGTTCGAAAGGCATATTTGCCAAGAACTATCATTATACAAGGTTCTGGTACCCGGGCCATAATGTATATTCTTATATATGATTTCAAGATAAGTTTCTCACATTCTTACTTGAAACTTTAACTAGAGTTTCATCTAAACATAGAAAGTATTAGCTTGATTCTCAAGTTATCTTAGCTTGAACTCTAAGAACCCTCGGTCTTGAAAATCTATAAATAGAGATACCCAAACAACCAGGAAATTCAATCCCCGTCACTTCTGCATCCTAGTTATTTGCTAGTGATATCCGATATGAAACTAGGTTTCCTTTGAGAAACATAATTAGGTTTACGACTTAAAGACTTCAAAGAGGGATTCGTGAAGCCAGGTCCGACTATCTTTACCTTGATAGTTCGTGTATCCTGATTTTGTTTATTTTGTTATCGAGGTTTTAGTAATCTTTTTCAGGAATAAGATAGATAGAAATCGCGAAGTTTTATTTGTATCAGACTTTGTGATTCCCAGGAATAGATATCTAAAACTCTTTTGAATTGATAGTTTCAAGATTGTACTTGAGAGGTGGTTAATAATCCAGGATTATTAGCTATCTGAGTGTAAGTGTACCATATTTTTGAGGTTTGCTAGCTTTATCTACTGCAAACATATTTATAAACCTTGGTATATTCGATATAAAGGTAAATCAAATAGGTTTATCTGTTAGAGGCAGATTGGTATCAAAAGTCTTCACTTAGGCTGAAACAACTCTTAGACTGTAAAGGACGTCAACTAAGGAATCAATTACGTGGAGCCTCTAAGGATAATGAATGTAGTTGTACTTCTTGGAGGGTGAATTAGGTCTCAACTACATCCAGGTTGAAGTCGATAATAGGCTAGTGTTTGTAGCGGGTCACAATTCAGTGTTCAAATCTGGACGAGGTCCCGGGATTCTTCTGCAGGTGTAGTTTTCCTCGATAACAAAACTTCTTGTGTCTTCTGTGTTTTCCTTTTCCGTATTATATTGTTTTATCTTTATAATAGGAAAAACGCATGTAATACACCGATATTCGGCATTGGTTGGCTGAATGGAATATAATTAATGATTTGTCATTTCCTATCACTGAGGCCTTTTCAGCACAATTGGCTACAGAGTTGGGGGAAAACTCTGTAGTTAAGCGTTCTCTGGCGGGAGTAATTCAGGGATGGGTGACCTCCCGGGAAGTAGTTTCCGGATGACCGCAGCGACGCCCGTTGAAAACCCCACACTGTCGGATAACCGCAGTGGCTAAGTGGGGAAAATATCGGTGGAGGGTTGGGTCATTACAACACAAGTAGTTGTAGATGACAAAATATAGCATATACTCAAGAACTGGCAGCTGAAGAGTAATATAACTGAGATATGAAATAAGATTCAAGGTCGACGTAGAAGACCTGAACCAGATGTCCAAGGACCAAGCCATAGGCGACTAAACAAGACAAGCTTGAGATAACAAAACTTGTGAGTTCGACCGACCAGTGCTCTAACAACCTCCCCCTTTGTCAATTTTAGTGACAAAACTATCAATATATATGGATTCAAAATAAATCGATCTTTCATCTCAAAATATATCATGCTTGATTTCCTTGGTTCATCAACACCGTCTTGAATTCTTCGTTCTTCAAGTTCTTGTATGATTCTGCATGTGTTCGTTTCGGCACCTTTGTCGTTGAAGATCCATAGCGATAACAACTTATGAGAATACTCATATAAGAGCTTTTTAGAATGAAAAGTCACTTTGCTCAATGGTTGTTATTCAAAAACATAGTATTGTCATCTTCCTCCAAGTTCAATTGCGCCACAACTTTGAAACAATACTACGGTGGTAACTTTTCCCCCTTAGTCAATACTTACTTCTTCTTTTTTCATAATAGGTAAAACCTATAGATTATAATCCACTTCCCCTTATATGATGCTCTGAAAAGCCATGTGTTGTAGTAAGATACTACTAAATAATTATCCCCCTTTCTCTCAACAAAATTAGCAAAGGTGAAAAACAATGATCATAATGAATTAAACAAAAGAGTATCAACACTAGAGAACACATACCAGCTTTGAAGGTTTACGGATCATTATGTAAGGGGGAGTGGTTTTCATTGTGAGATGAAGTATTAACTAAGGGGAGTGATACATATTACCGTAGTATTATTTTCAAAGTTGTGATTCAATTGAACTTTGATGTTGTGTAATAATACTATGACATTGTATAACAATAATTGAGAACAATTGTTTTCTTATTGTTATGTCTACGGATCTTCCACAACTATGATATTGAGTTGAACACGTTCAAAATCACTAGAGTACAGGAAGTGATGCAAATTTCAAGTAATGTTGAATAACCAAGGAAATCAAGCATTTGGATGAGAAGCTACAAAGTTTATTTATTTTGTAATTCGTATGTATTGATAGTTTTGTCACTAAAGTTGACAAAGGGGGAGATTGTTAAATCACTGCTCGGTTGAAGTCGCAAGCGTTTCTATCTCAAGATTGTTTGTCAAGTTTAGTTGTCAAAATTATAAGTCTTGATTTTAGTCTACTAATAGCTATGTCTCGGATTAGGATAGAATGTGTAGTTGAGCTTTAGACTTCACGACGTTCATCGATTGAAAGGGAAGAACTACTAAGGGGAGCTTGTGGAACTTCATCAACAAAAGGTATGTGGAGACTTGAACTCACCTATCACTCAGAAGTATATTTCTATTTTATCTCCTATTGAGACAAAAGTCGTATAGTTATATAGACTCTATATTATACACATTTGATATTTCGAGCTGAGTTTAACTCACTTACATATTTCTCGAAATATATGTTGGTAAGCTTTCGCTTTAACCAAGTGTATCTTTTATTCTTGACTAAAGTCAAAAGATGATCATGTGAAAATCTCCTGGTAACATCTTATATGATTGGTGTGAGACAGTCATTTGATATGGACTCGGAATGTTTCGTATTGATCATTTGATCTCTTGACAATTGCTTTGAATCTAATAGTTTGTGTGAGACATCTATTCTCGTCTTCTAAGGATGCTTCAATGATTAAAATGGGAGTTTAGAATAATTAACCATTGATTGGATATAGCACAATATGCGTACTGATTTCAACCGAGTTCGATCATGAACAACAGTATGCGTACCCGTTTGCATACTTGAGTGGGTTAAGTTCTAAAATCGGTTAAATATGTTTACATACTCATGAATTAATATATATAATAAGGAGTGAAATATTTGCAAACCATGACTATAATGTTAATGAATTGATTCGATTGAATCAAAAACGATTTTGCTTCAATTGTGTCTTATATACTTCTATGAGAATATAAACAATTGAACAACTCTATAACCAGTTTCATTTGAGTCATTTGAACTAGTTGTGGTTAAAATGATCAAGGTTGATATGAAAGTGTTCGTATGGCTAACTTCGGTTAACTATTGTTGAGCCAAGTATTTGTACACGTTTAGGTACGGTTAATTACCTATATCTAAAAGAAGGTACATTTTATTTGTGTGTAACAAGCTAATACGATCTAACGATTGAAAGATATTAGCTTGAATCTAATCAGATTTTCATCTAACAGTGGATATTGAATGCTTTGTTACCAAGGTAGCATTGATTGCAAACCCTAATTTGAAGAATATATAAGGGAGAACTCTAGCAACTGGGAAACCTAATCCCCACACCTCCTGTGTGATACTAGTTGCGACTAAAGTCGATTCTCCTTTAACTTAGTGTTTTGGGGTAAAAACTGATTCTGCTGGAAATGGTAAATTTGGGTGTGACGTCGAGAAACGAATCTAAACCCTAAACAAATGCACTGCACGGGAGTACTTTAGATTCGAGAGATCAATCTGTATAATCCTGGCCTATACCAGAAAATGGTCGTTCCAGTCTTGCTTCGATCACAAAGTGAAGGAGAAGGGTTGATCTTAGGGAGGAAAGCGAAGAAGGTGTTGAAATCAAAAATATTGAATTTTGAAGGTGTGGTTGTTTTATGACTTGTATCGGAATATGAAACTGGCTTGCAGAATGTAAGCTATCGGTTCTTGGTGTTTTTCTGGATACTTGTGTTGATAACACTTGTCCTCTGTCGAAATAGGTTGAAAACCTATTTATACAAGTCATGATTGAGCACCCATGATCTCGTAGGAAGTGGAGACAGTTAAGTAGCGGAGAAGTGGAGTTGTGTAAAGAGTGGTGACCATCACGTTTCCATCATGAGGGAAGACTGGTCAGCCTTACACCCACTACTCTCTTACTGCTACTAACCGTCCGCCCTTTCTTGACACTTTCTCGTAATGGGCGCATTGCACGCCGCACGCTGTAAACCGCCAGACCAGTACCTCAGTGAGCATCCCCCAGTTTGTGACATGTTTGATGTCTCGAGTATTTTCATGGAAAATATACAGCATGTTGTTGAGTAGGTCTTGTTTGCAAGACCTAGTTATTCTAACCAATCACGCTCAAGCTAGGCGGCGGGTAGTCATGTGTGACGAGCCAAGTCATGAGGATTGTCACAAAGAATAGCATATGACGTTATTAGGTTAAATAACTAAGTTATTTGTGTAGCCGATACTTATAAAATATCGTATGTATTCGATGCATGTAAAGCATCGCTTTTAAGCAAGCATCTCAAAATAATTGATGCATGTAAAGCATCGTTGTATAAAGATTGCTTAAATCAGCCGCAGAGCTTAATTTCTTAAAAGGAGCGTGACCAACCATTTTCATGAAGCTGCCAGGAGGGGATCACGCTCAAACGAGCACTATTTCAATAAATGATTAAACCAGCATTTAATCATCCTTTCACCAACTGGTCAACAAAATACTTTGGTGCATGCTCACTCGAGCACCTGGGCGCTACATGGTCGACCCATCATCCCATGTAGTCGGTCCCTCCTCGCTCAGTGACTTATTTTCAGTAAGTCACCAATTGATCAGCAATCGACCAAAATTAGGGTTTTGAACTGAATGCTCTGCAAATATAATTCTGAGCAAATTCAAGCGCTAATAATTTTATGTTGATCCAGCAATCAACATCTTAATTAATTATATAATATTCGGTCTAGCTACCAATATTTTAATTAATATTTTATTTGGTCATGCTCCCAATAATCTATCAACTGAGAAATATTTTCTCACATGAGGAATATTGATTCAACTATCAATATTCAATGATTTATCAAATGAGGAATATTTGCTCAGACGAGCAGTATTCGCTCACACGAGGAATATTGATTCGACTATCAATATTTAATAATTCATCAGACGAGCAATATTTGCTCAGACGAGGAATATTGATTCAACTATAAATATTCAACAATTCACCAAATGATCAATATTTGCTCAGACGAGAAATATTTGCTCAGTCCATCAATATTGATTCAACTATCAATATTCACCAAATGAGCAATGTTTGCTCAGACGAGCAATATTTCCTCAGTGTCGATCTGAAGGAGAGTAGTGATGTTTTACAAGAGGTTAAGAAGAGAAGCCATGGAATATCAAGATCTTTCCAATACTCGAGGCTTATGTGGATTCCAGTTCAAGAAAAAAAACTAATAATACTTTCTTGAACACCAATGATGGTCGGAATTGATCATTTTCCTTGTGGTTAATTAAATTGAGAAATCCTTCTTTTATTGTAAAAGTAAGGTCGCTCTTGTTGTTCTTTCAAGAATGACATTTTATGGGGCAGAGTTCTTGTTTGAACTTGTGCTGAATTGCCAAATCTTTGTGGGGAGTGCGGCTGTGGAATATTATAGGAGTTTTCTTTTATCTTTATAAACTCCTTGATGAATACACTAAGTTTCGACTATGTGAAATCATCGAAACAAGTTGATATGTTGTTCTCTTTTGGTCATGAAATATCTCTATGAAACATTCATGAGGATCCCACTAGTTTTCGTACCTTTGCCAATTTATATTGACAAAAGGGGGAGAATTAATGTGTAGTTCACACTACAAATACATATGGTTTACGGATCATTATGTAAGGGGGAGTGGTTTTCATTGTGAGATGAAGTATTGAATAAGGGGGAGTGATACATATCACCATAGTATTGTTGTCAAAGTTTTGATACAATTGGACTTTGATGTTGTGTGATAATACTATGATATTGTATAACAATGATTGAGAACAACTGTTTTCTCATTGTTATAGCTACGGATCCTCAACAACTATGATGCTGAGTTGAACACATTTAGAATCATTGGAGTACTTGGAAGTGACGAAGATTTAAAGTAATGTTGAAGAACCAAGGAGATCAAGCATTTGGATAAGAAGCTATAAAGTTTATTTATTTTGTAATCCATATGTATTGATAGTTTTGTCACTAAAATTGAAAAAAAGGGAGATTGTTAGAGCACTGCTCGGTTAAACTCGCAAGCGTTGCTATCTCAAGCTTGTTTGTCAATGTTAGTGATCAAAACTATAAGTCTTGATTTCTAGTCTACTTATAGTGATGTCTCGGACTAGGATAGATTGTGTAGTTGAGCATTAGACTTCACGACGTTCATCATTAGAAGACGTGGAACTACTAAGGATAGCTTGTGGAACTTCATCAACAAAAGGTATGTGGAGACTAAAACTCATCTATCACTTGGAAAGTCTATTTCTACTCTATCTCCTATATTGAGACAAAAGTCGTATTACTATATAGTATTCGATTATACACATTTGAGATTTCGAGTTGAGTTTAACTCGCTTACATATTTTTCGAAATACGTGTTAGTAAGCTTTCGCTTAAACCAAGTTCATCTTATATTCTTTACGAAAGTCAAAAGATGATCATGTGAAAATCTCCGCGAGTAACATCTTACATGGTTTGTGTGATACAATTATTTGGTGTAGGCTTGGAATGTTTCGTTATGATTATTTCAATAACTTGAAAATTGCTTTGATGCTAATAGTTTGTGAAAATTACTATTGTCATCCTTTAAGAATGTTTCAATTATTGAAATAGAGTTTAGAACACTTAACCATCATTGGATTATGAACATAGTATGCGTTCTTGCATATATGTGATCCATGACCAGAACTATAGTATCCATACCCGTATGCGTACCTGTTAGTTGTGAAATTCCGAGAGCCTAAGTACACATACCCGTACGCGTATTGACGAAGGGTTTGGGTCCAGGAATTTCTGCTGTGTTTGGAAGTATGCGTACCCGTTTGCATACTAGAGAACCCAAATTCAGTCCGGCTACTTTAAGTATGCGTACCCGTTTGCATACTTGAGTGGTTTAAGTTCTAAAATCGGTTTGTTCATGAACTAATACATTTAAATAATAAGGAATGCATTCTATGCAAACCGTGGCTATAATGTTCATGAATTTATTCGAGTGAATCAAACCAATTTTTCTTCAATTGTGTTCTTGTATACTTCTATGAGAATATGGAAATTGAACAACTCTATAACTAGTTTCATTTAAGTCATTTGAACTAGTTGTGGTTAAGATGAATAAGGTTGATATGAGAGTGTTCATATATCTAAATTTGGTTAACTACTGTTGGGCCAACCTAGTATACACGTTTAGGTACGGTTACTCAAACCTAAATGAAGGTACATTTCATTTATGTATAACAATCTAAGTTCGATATAACGGTTGAATGATATTAGCTTGAACCTAATCAGGTTTTCATCTAACGGTAAATATTGAATGCTTTGTTACCAAGGTAACATTGATCGCAAACCCTAATTTGAAAACCATATAAAGGAGAACTCTAGCAACTGAGAAACCTAATCCCCACACCTCCTGTGTGGTACCAGTTGCAACTAGAGTTGATTCTCCTTTAACCTTAGATTTTTCACAAAACCCTGTAGGTTAACGACTTGAAGACTTCATTGAGATTGTGAAGCCAGACACAACTATTTTCTCCGTAGTTGCGTGTTCTGATCTTACTTTTACTATCGTGATTGAGTATTATCTTTGCTAAGTTTTGCTTGAGATTTATCTCCGATTGGCAAGATTAAAAGTAGTCACAAACATCTTCTTCTCATTGTTTGTGATTCCACAATATCTTGGTTCGCTTCCATAAGATTAAGATTATTGTGAGGTGATTGATAATACTAGGATGTTCTTCGCGAATATAAGTCTGGTTTATCAATTGGTTCATGTGCACCTTGATTTATCAAAAGACCGAACAAATATCATAGGTATTTCTGTGGGAGATAGGTTTATCTATTCCAATAGACTTTTCTGTGTGAGACAGATTTGTGTAAAAAGTCTTCGACTTTTGGTCATAGCAACTCTTGGTTGTGGGTGAGATCATTTAAGGGAATCAAGTGCGTAAAATCCTGTTGGGGTTCAGAGACATAAGGAGCGCAACTGTACCTTGATCTGTGTGAGATTGATTATGGCTCCACTACATTCCAGTCCGAAGTTCATTGGTAGTAGGATAGTGTCTGTAGCGGCTTAATACAGTGTGGTATTCAAAGCTAGACTAGGTCCCAAGGTTTTTCTGCATTTACGGTTTCCTCGTTAACAAAATTTCTGGTGTCTGTGTTATTTCCTTTCCGCATTATATTTTGTTATATAATAGAAATATCACAGGTTGTGCGTTAAGTTCAATCAGTTCTTGAATCCGACCTTTGGTTTGTTGATTGATTTGATTGGCACTTGGATATTGGTTTGTGATATCGTCCAAGTTATTTCTCTTATTCAATCGGGCTCGCAAATTCCTATTTGTTTGATTGCAGATTGAATTGAAAAATTGAGATAAAACTCTTTGATATACTTTTCTATATATTGAGTCTGACTGTCTAGTTGATTCTCTTGAAAGTATATTGGAGTTTTCCTATTCAGATTGCCAAACGAAATATTGGGTGTGGTTGTTAGACCCCCGTTTTTTCAATTGGTATCAGAGCAGACAAACACATTTACGACCTCATAAGTCTATGTTTGTAGCGATCTGAATATGGACATAAGTAATATCTCTGAAAACGCATCACCATATCAGAAACATTCTAAGTTGGTCCAAAGTCTTGTTTTTCCTGAGAAATCTCTTTTGTCTTCTCCTTCATCTAAAACTGTGTATAACTGGGAAGCATGCCTAGATGGACAGTTGGATGAACTTTTTGATCAAAGTGATTCAGAAGAGGGACAAGATGTTGATGAGGAAGTCTCACAATACATCAAGCTTTTCGATCATCTCCTAAAGAAAGAAAAGTCAACATCTTTCGTAGCTGAATTTCTGACCCCTCTCTGTCTTGAAAACAGGAAAATGAGAAAACTCTTTAAGGGATATGACTGTGGTTATAGTTTGCTACAATCCATTCTTAAAGATCGAGAGGAAGATCTGTATTCAAAGAATTCTGAATGTGATGAACTTCGTCAAAATCTCTTTGTGTTGAAAGAAAGGCTTGCAGAAACCGAAGCAAGGTATGACTCTCAACAAAATTGTTTATATGACAGAGAAAAAGTTTTTCTCACCCGAGAGAAACAATTGGAGACTGATCTTAGTGCTTCTATTGAGAAGGTTAAATCTTTGGAAGAGAATTTGAAAAAACTTCAATTCTAGCTCGACAAAATTGTCTTCTATGCTAGGAGCATGTAAAGAACATCGTGATACACGTGGTCTAGGCTATAAAGGTATAAACGCTCCAAGTACTGGTAAGATCAATTTTGTTCTTCCTAATAATCCTCCTCAAGATGAAAATTTCACCGGCAGTAAAAGTGAAAAACTTTCTCCAGCAGCAGACGTCTCGAGAAACCAAGAATCTCATCCCTCTAAGACTGCTCAGTTGAGAATGGTTAAAAAGATTCATGTTAACTTCTATTATTGCGGAAAGAAAGGTCACATCGAAAGAAGATGTCATCTTCGTTCACAGAATGAAAAACTTCATAAAATTCTTGTCTGGATGTCTAAAGAAGTAATCAAACCTTCTTCTCAGTGTTCTGTTAGAAATTCATCTCACAATCAAGAAAAATGTTGTGATGGGCCAATTCCTGATTATGAATATAATACGACTTCTACTTACAACTGTAAGAAGAATAATGTTATATGGATGAATGATAACTCTGAAAGGTCTGTAAAGAGAAAAAGGTACCGAAGGAAGAAGAAAACTTCAAACTCCTCTTCTTTCTTCAAAGATGATCTTGTTCGTAAAATAAGCGTCACATGTTATTTCTTTTCCGCATTATATTTTTTTATATAATAGAAATATCACAGGTTGTGCGTTAAGTTTAATCAGTTCTTGAATCCGACCTTTGGGTTGTTGATTGAATTGATTGACACTTGGATATTGGTTTGTGATACCGTCCAAGTTATTTCTCTTATTCAATCAAGCTCGCAAATTCCTATTTGTTTGATTGCAGATTGAATTTAGAAATTGAGATATAAATCTTTGATATACTTTTCTATAGATTGAGTCTGGCTGTCTAGTTGATTCTCTTAAAAGTATATTGGAGTTTGTCTATTCAGATTACCGAACGAAATATTGGGTGTGGTTGTTAGACCCCCACTTTTTCATAAAATACTTAGCGTCTCATCTAGGAGATTTAAGATACAAGTAACCCCTATAAATTCTACATTCACTCTCTCCACGAAGATATAGATATCAAGCACAAGTTCAATTAAGAATTCTCCTCAATTAAGGATTTTGTCAGACATTAACAAATCACATGGATTTGTATTTTGAACATCGACATAATTAATCTCAGCGCCAGTTACGGACGAAGAGATAATTTTAATCGATATGACTCAACATAAGAAAGTCTTACGAAATTGATAGTGTAGTAATTTCACAAAAGTGTGATCACGAATAGATCAATACTGCGAAAATTTCTCACAAAGTTTGTTTTATTTTTAGTTCATAAAACATAATAGATTTAACTTTTGAGCATATATGAGATATCAGTTCATAAAACATAATAGATTTTAATACTGCAAGTTCATCTTCCAAAAACTCTAGAATTTAAATAAATAAATCTAAAAACATGCAAGATCAAAATCGTTGGAAACAGATTGTATATACCAAACCCTGATAATCCTTCTTGAACACGAGAATAAATTCTCATAAGAAGTTTCCTAGTACTTAAAATCTTTGAAATTTTTTTTATCACCTGTGAACTCCTTATCAACGACAGTCATAGGAACATACAATTCATGAATAAAGGAGTTAGTTCCTGCGAACCTGTTAGGATGTTGTTTGACAAGTATTTCTTGTAGTTCAAGAGATTAATGTAGAATTACTTTCAGCACCTCCTTCTTGGCTTTCTTAAGTTCTCCAAGAAGAGTTGCAAACCTTTTCTGATTGGAGCAGTCCGCTCTCGGTTTCTTCATATTCTTCCTTTTCCTTTTGAGAGATGAGTCAAAAGGATATGACATCTCTTGTTCCTTCCTAGTTGGATGGACATCAACAACCATTGGAGCATATATTTTACGAGAAGATGTTTTTCTTGGAGTCTTCATGATTCGTAAGAATAAAATGGATTTACGAAAACAAAAATATATTGCTCAACAAGAAAACTTCTTGTGAAAGAGATATAAGCCTTTATGAAGAAGATATCAATTGTTCACTATCTCGAAAAGATACATAAAACCTAAGAAAAACAAAATGTCACTTTTATCCTTCCTTAAGTTTCTACGTAGATCAAATTTTTCAATACCATTACTTGAGACATAGATTAAGATGAACAAATAAAAGATGGGACATCCAAGTAATAATATTCAAATTTGATCCAAAGCCCTAATGTGCACAGTTCTTGTCTTTTTTAAGGGCACACGAGACAAGATGCACTTTTCAATGTAATTAAATTGTGTTTAGGTGAGCAGTAGAGTGCTCACCACTAGGTTTCTGCATGAAATTTAATAGCCTTCGTAATAGAACATTTAACCCTGACTCTTCTCTTCATTTGAGATTTTACCTTTACCCTTGAAACATTCAATATTTTAGAAGAAGAAGAGTTAACTTTACGTACCTCGGGATTGGAGTTTTGAACAAGTTTAAGTGTATTTGCCAAACGACTAGCCATCTGTTGCAGCTTGTTGACAGACCTTAGTTTATGTTTGTACTTGAAGCATTGTGTGAGTCCGTGACCCTCAATGGTACAATAAGGACATATCAGTTTGGAGATTGATTAAGGAACGACATTAGCAGCTAAACAAAGAGAACCTGAAATATTAACAAAGTTTTCATTGGAAAATGGATTGGTTATCCATAAAAAGTTTTCTTGTAGTTCCGCTCTCCAAATGCAGAAAGACTTGTCGGAAATCGCACCCAGAGAGAATGTTCCATTGGAAATCGCTACATACATTGGATTCTTTGATCAAAATTAAAGAAGTACGCTTTTAACGAAAGTTAAATTAAACTATATGGGGATACATTCTGGGAAAAAAAATTCCCATCGAAGAGAAGCAAATGAAACGCTTTCACAAAAATTCTCGTAGAATCGAGAATGAAGTTGAAAAATCGGGGGTCTAACAACCTCACCCAATATTTCGATTAACAATTTGTATGGACTAACTCCAATATAATTTCTAGAGAATCAACTAGACAGTCAGACTCAATCTAGATAAAAGTATATCAAATAGTTAATATCTCAATCTCTCGATTTGATTTATACTCAAGGAAATGGAAATCTGCGAGTCTTTATCAAATACTAGAGAGATAAACTTGGATGGTACCAAAGACCAATATCCAAGTGTCAATCAATTTAAATCAACAACCAAAGGTTGGATATTCCAATTGATCTTAACGCACACCCTGTGATATTTCAATTGTATAACAAAATATAATGCGGAATAGAAATAACACAGACACCATAAATTTTGTTAACGAGGAAACCGCAAATGCAGAAAAAGCCCGGGACCTAGTCCAGATTAAACACCACACTGTATTAAGCCGCTACAGACACTAGACTACTACAAACTAACTTCGGTCTGGACTGAATTTGAACCCTAATCAATAGCACACGGATTCAAGGTACAGTTGCGCTCCTTATGTCTCTGATCCCAGCAGGATACTACGCAGTTGATTCCCTTAGCTGATCTCACCCACAACCAAGAGTTGCTACGACCCAGAGTCGAATACTTTAATAAACAAATCTATATCACACAGAAAAGTCTACGATGATAGATAAATCTGTCTCCCACAGATAAACCAAAGAGTTTTGTTTCGTCTTTTGATAAAAATCAAGGTGAACGGAAACCAATTGATAACCCAGACTTATATTCCCGAAGAACAACCTAAAATTATCAATCAACTCACAATAATCTAAATCGTATGGTAGCGAAACTAGATATTATGGAATCACAAAAAGATGGGACGAAGATGTCTGTGATCTCTTTTTATCTTGCCCTATCGGAGATATAATCTCAAGTCAATTATTCAATTGAACTCGTAAGATAGAAAATAATAAGATCAGATCGCTCAACTACAAGAGAAGCAGTTTCGTCTGGCTTCACAGTCCCAATGAAGTCTTTCAGTCGTTAACCTACAGGGTCTCGAGAAGAAACCTAAGGTTAAAGGAGAATCGACTCTAGCAAAACCAACTAGTATCACACAGGAGGTGTGGGGATTAGTTTTTCCAGTTTCTAGATGACTCCTTTATATAGTTTTCAAATCAGGGTTTGCAATCCAAGTTACCTTGGTAACAAAGCATTCAATATTCACCGTTAGATGAAAAACTTGATTTAACCAAGCTAATATCTTTCAACCATTAGATCGAAACTTAGCTTGTCACACACAAATGAAATGTATTTCATTTAGGTTTGAGTAACCGTACCTAAACGTGTACACTTAGTTGGTTCACAAATAGTTAACCAATGGTTAGCCATATGAGCACTTCCATATTAACCATATTCATCTTTTTCCCATAACTAGTTCAAATAACTCATAAGAACCAGTTGAAGAGTTGTTAAATTGCTTAGGTCTTTATGAATAGACACAATTGAAACAAAATTGGTTTGATTCACTTGAATCAATTCATGAACAATATATCCACGGTTTGCAAAGATTGCATTCCTTATTGATTTATTGTTTAAGTTCATGATCTTCCGATTTGAGAAACATAACCAGCTTGGGTACGCGTACCATAGCTACCGGATTTGAGTTTAGAAACTCAGCAAAAAATTTCGGTCAAAAACTTCCGTGGGTACGCGTACAGGTATGCGTACCTAAAGTGACTGGTTTAACAGTTTGCAAACTTACAAACTCAGCAGAAATTTTCGGTTCGAAAACTTCCGTTGGTACGCGTACGGGTACGCGTACCCAACCTGTCTCCTTCACCAATACCGTATGCACACACTTGGTTTCCGGCACATGGATTTATACACTAATGTGCGAACATACTATATATGCTTATATCCATAGTTGGTTACGTAATTTCAACTCTACATTTCAATCATTGAAACATTCTTCTATAAAGCTATTTACAAGATTGAAACGTCATCATGACTTTCGTCACGATTTAAGATGAAAAGTGTTTAAATCGAAAGCTTACCAACACATATTTTGAGAAAAAGATAGGCGAGTAAACTCGGCTCGAAATAGCAAATGTGTATGTATGAAAACTATCATACTTATACGATTTTGTCTCAAGAGTAGGAGATAGAGTAGATATACTTTTGAGTGATAGATAAGTTCAAGTCTCCACATACCTTTTTAGTCGGATGGAGTTTCACCGGTTCCTTGAGTAGTTCTTCGTCTTCGTAAGATGATCGCCATGAAGTCTGGAGCTCAATTACACTAAACTGTCCTAAGCCGAGACTCAGCTATAAGTACTCTAGAAATCGAGACATATATTTTTGACAACTAAACTTGACAAACATGCTTGAGATAGGAACGCATGCGAGTTCGACCGAGCAATTCTCTAACAATCTCCCCCTTTGTCAATTTTAGTGGCAAAACTATCAATACATATGAATTACAAAATAAATAAAACTTTGTAGCTTCTCGTCCACATGCTTGATCTCCTTGGTGCTTCAACATTACTCGAAAACTTCGTCTTTTCCAAGTACTCCCATGATTCCATAGATGTTCAATTCAGCATCATAGTTGTTGAAGATCCGCAGCCATAACAATGAGAAAACAAAAGCTCTTGATCATTGTTATAAAGTGTCATAGTATTATTACACAGTATCAAAGTTCTTATATCACAACTTCGACAACAATACTATGGTGATATGTATCACTCCCCCTTAGTCAATACTTTCATCTCAACATGAAAACCACTCCCCCTTACATAATGATCTGTAAAACACGTAAACCATATGTATTTGTAGTGTGAACTACATATTAATTCTCCCCCTTTTTGTCAATAAAATTGGCAAAGGTACGAAAACGGGAGATGAAATTTCCACGGAGATGCTTCAAGGCCAAAGAAAAGTACATATCAACTTGTTTAGATGCAATCATAAAGCCAAAGCTAAATGCATTCATCAAGGAGTTTATAAAGATACAAGATAACCCCTAAAATATTCCACAGCCGCACTCCCCACAAAGATATGGAAATTAAGCACAAGTTCAAAAGAACTCTCCCCCATTTGATGTCATTCCCGAAAGAACAACAAGAGCGACCTTACTTTTAAAAGAAAAGAAGGATTTTAAGATAACACTAAGATACTTTAGAAGATAGATCTACTAGAAACAAATGTGCAATATAGCCTTACACCCCAAGACATTCCAAACTCAATTGCCCAAAAGATCGAGATAAGAGCAGGGGCAAGAGTTATGGATGACTAATGAACCAGAACGACACCAGTAGACTTCCGTAAGTGTTGAAACGTAGCAATATCTAATGGTTTGGTGAGAATATTAGCCAATTGTTGCTCTCAGGGCACAAACTCCATATTAATGATACCATTTTCATAGAGATCACGAATAAAAATGATCCCTTATGTCAATGTGCTTAGTCCTTGAGTGCTCAACTGGATTTTCTGTTATGCGAATTGCACTGGTGTTGTCACATAAGATTCTCATTATTCCAGTATTGATTCCATAATCAGCAAGAATTTGTTTCATCCATAGAAGTTGAGTACAACATGAGCCTGCAACAATATATTATGCTTCACATGTTGAGAGGGATTGTGAATTTTGTTTCGTGCTATGCCAGGCTACAAGATTCAGTCCTACATAGTAGAAACCCCCTGATGTACTTTTTCTATCTTCCACACATCCTGCCCAATCTGCATCTGAATAGGCAGTAAGATCAGTGTTAGTATCAAAAGTGTAAGAGAGACCATACCCTGCAGTGCGATTAATATAGCGTATGATCTTTTTTGCAGCTGCAAGATGAGACTCCTTTGGATTTGCCTGAAACCTAGCACAACAACCTACACTAAAAGCAATATCAGGTCGAGTGGTAGTGAGATATAAAAGGCTTCCAATGATAGATCGATAAAGTTTTTCATCAACATTTACACCTTTATCATCTCGATGCAGTTTACCAGTGGTAGGCATATGAGTTAGTTTAGCGGTAGACTTATCAAGGCCAAATCTTGAAACAAGATCCTTGGCATATTTCTCTTGAGATAAGTAAATTCCATCCCTGTATTGTTGAATTTGTAAACCCGAAAAGAATTTTAATTCACCAACATTGCTCATTTCAAACTCCTTTCCAAGAGACACTTGAAACTCTCGTGCAAGTTTTTCCGATGTTGATCCATAGATGATATCATCTACATAAACTTGAGCAATCACAACATCTTTTCCACTCCACTTGGTAAACAGTGTTTTATCATCTCCTCCTCTCGAAAAACCTTTCCCAAGAAGGGATGAGGTCAGTTTTCGATCCAGGCACGAGGTGCTTGTTTCAACCCATATAGCGCCTTATTAAGTTTAAGAACGTGATCCGGGAAGTCAGGGTTCTCAAATCCCTTAGGTTGAGCTACATAGACTTCTTCCTTTAAGGTTCCGTTAAGAAAAGCGGATTTGATATCCATTTGAAATAGCTTTACCTTAAGAAAACAAGCATGAGCTAATAATAATCTGATGGACTCAAGGCGTGCCACAGGAGCAAAGGTTTCGTCAAAGTCGATTCCTTCGATTTGTGAATATCCTTGAGCGACAAGTCTTGCTTTGTTTCTGACAATAGTGCCAAACTCATTAGACTTATTCTTAAATATCCATTTGGTGCCAACAATGTTGACATTTGGAGGACAAGGTACAAGCTTCTATACATCTTGTCTTTGAAATTGATTTAACTCTTCATGCATTGCATTCACCCATATGGGGTCACTAAGAGCTTCATCAATATTTCTTGGTTTTACATGTGACAGATAACAACCAAAGCTGCACAAATTTTGAAGTTGTCCTCTAGTCTTTGCAGTAGACTCTCTTTCTACAATGATATTGTTTGGATCATGATTTCTTTGAACCCGGAGGTGTCGTGGCGGGACACGTTCTTATTCAACAGGCATAGTCTGATCAGTGTTTTTCTCCTAGTCACTGGAAACATCATGATCAGTAATAGTAGTTATAACTTCAACTGAATCCAGAATTTCTTTGACTTTCTCAGTTATCTCGGTTGGAGGCAGCTCAACAGGAGAAAAATCATGTTGAAAGTCACTAATGTCATCAATGATAACGTTAGCAGATTCCATCATCACTTGGGTTCTGAGATTAAATACTCGAAATCTATGACTATCAGAAGCATAGCCCAGAAAGATACCTTCATCACTTTTAGTATCAAATTTCGCTCTTTGTTCTCGATTTTTTAGGATGTAGCACTTACTTCCGAACACTCTAAGATAGTGTAAGTTGGGTTTTCTACCATACCACAACTCATATGGAGTGTTTAGGGTCTTGGACCGTAGGTAGACACGGTTTATCAAGTAACATGTTGTATAGACAGCTTCTCCCCAAAACCTTAGAAGTAAGTTTTTGTTGTGGAACATTACCCTGGCCATTTCCTGGATATTCCTATTCTTTCTTTCAGCAACTCCATTAGCTTGAGGAGTAATGGGTGGTGAGTATTGTTGAATAATCCCCGGTTTATCAAAGAATTCAAATACTTTGGTGTCTTTGAATTCAGTGCCACGGTCGCTTCTAATTTTCTTTAGTTTACGACCTTGTTCATTCTGGATCCTATTAACAATAATCTTAAATTCACTAAGGGTTTCATTCTTATGAGCTAGGAATGATACCCAGGTAAATCTGGTGTATTCATCTACCATAACTAAGGCGTACTTCTTTCCTCCAACAGTGGGTTTTTGAATTGGTCCGAAGAGATCCGTATGAATTAAATCAAACGGAGCCTTAGTGAGAATATCTCGAGATGACTTATGGTGAACATTCGTTTGCTTACCCTGTTGACATGCACCACATACACCATCAATCTTTGCATTGATTTTGGGAACGCCTCTAACAAGTTCTTTGTTAATGATCTTAGTTAAGAGACGATAATTGATGTGACCAAAACGCTCATGCCAAAGATGTGTAGATTCCACCTTAGTCAAATTGCAACAGTTATTAAACTAAGTATCAAGAAGATAACAATTATTTTTACCACGAGTTCCTTGAAAAATCACTTTTCCAGTTTTGTCTACAATGTGACATCCATTTGCATCGAAAAAAACTCTATGGCCTTTGTCACAAATTTGACTAATAGAAAGAAGATTTGCAGTCATACCTTTTACGTATACCACATCATGGATTTCTGGAACACCGGGAAGCTTGATCGTGCCCTTCTTGCTAATGTAGCAATATCTCCCATCTCCGAAAGTAACTGGTCCTCCTTCAAAGTCGCTTGTATAAACAAACCATGAAAGATCTTCAGTCATATGTCAGCTACAACCACTATCAAGAAACCATTGAAAGGGTGATGTTGATTTTAAGGCAAAAGCTCCCATACTAACACTACTTTCCTTTATAGGATTTCTTATTTGTATTATACACCTTTTAAAATAAGTAAACGGTTGTTCAGTTTTCTTGTTAAGATTACTCGCAACATTTGTACTTTTCTGAAAACGTGTACGTGTATGTTGAGTGTGATTGTGAGACTCACAAAACATACAGGGTCCAACATCAGTAATCTTATTTGAGAAGTTATTCCTTCTATCAAGTTTCTCAAAGCATGTACTTTGTTTAACACTTGACTTACTATGATTCACAAGAGAGGAATCAAAGGAGTTATTCCTCACAACTGAAGGATTTTCGACAGATTTCAAATCCATATGTTTTTCAATTTCTGCAATAAAGTCAAGGTTGATCTGGATTTGTTCATCCAACTTCTTTTGGAGAGTAACAAGATTTTTTGAACATTCTCTAAGATTGTAATTTATTCCTGGTGAAGCGTTTAGAGAGACTTTACTGTCCATCAAGTCAGATCGCTTACAAACATAGACTTTTGAGGTCTTGAACGTGTTTGCCTGCTATGATACCAATTGAAAAAGAGGGGGTCTAACAACCTTACCCAATATTTCAATTAGAAATCTGTATGGACTAACTCCAATATACTTTCTAGAAAATCAACTAGACAGTCAGACTCAATCTAGATAAAATTATATCAAAGAGTTAATATCTCAATCCCTCGATTTGATCTATACTCAAGCAAATGGAAATTTGCGAGTCTTTATGAAATACTAGAGAGATAAAGTTGGATGGTACCAAAGACCAATATCCAAGTGTCAATCAATTTAAATCAACAACCAAAGGTTGGATATTCTAATTGATTGATCTTAACGCACACCCTGTGATATTTCAATTATATAACAAAATATAATGCGGAATAGAAATAACACAGACACCAGAAGTTTTGTTAACGAGGAAACCGCAAATGTAGAAAAATCCCGGGACCTAGTCCAGATTGAACACCACACTGTATTAAGCCGCTACAGACACTAGCCTACTACAAACTAACTTCGGTCTGGACTGTATTTGAACCCTAATCAATCTCACACTGATTCAAGGTACAGTTGCGCTCCTTACGTCTCTGATCCCAGCAGGATACTACGCACTTGATTCCCTTAGCTTATCTCACCCACAACCAAGAGTTGCTACGACCCAAAGTCGAAGACTTTAATAAACAAATCTGTATCACACAGAAAAGTCTATGATGATAGATAAATTTGTCTCCCACAGATAAACCTAAGAGTTTTATTTCGTCTTTTGATAAAAATCAAGGTGAACAGAAATAAATTGATAACTAGGAATTGTATTCTCGAAGAACAGCTTAGAATTATCAATCACCTCACAATAATCTAAATCGTATGGTAGCGAAACTACATATTATGGAATCAAAAACGATGAGACGAAGATGTTTGTGATTTATTTTTATCTTGCCCTATCGGAGATAATATCTCAAGTCAATTATACAATTGAACTCGTACGATAGAAAATGGAAAGATCAGATCGCTCAACTACAATAGAAGTAGTTTCGTCTGGCTTCACAATCCCAATGAAGTCTTTCAGTCGTTAACCTACAGGGTCTCGAGAAAAAACCTAAGGTTAAAGGAGAATCGACTCTAGCAAAACCAACTAGTATCACACAAGAGGTGTGGGGATTAGTTTTTCCAGTTGTTAGCTGTCTCCTTTATATAGTTTTCAAATCAGGGTTTGCAATCCAAGTTACCTTGGTAACAAAGCATTCAATATTCACCATTAGATGAAAAACCTGATTTAACCAAGCTAATATCTTTCAACCGTTGGATCGAAACTTAGCTTGTCACACAAAAATGAAATGTATTTCATTTAGGTTTGAGTAACCGTACCTAAACGTGTACACTTAGTTGGTTCACAAATAGCTAACCAATGGTTAGCATATGAGCACTTCTATATTAACCATATTCATCTTCTTCACATAACTAGTTCAAATGACTCATAAGAATTAGTTGAACAGTTGTTCAATTGCTTAGGTCTTTATGAATAGACACAATTGAAACAAAATCGGTTCGATTCACTTGAATCAATCATGAACAATATAGCCACGGTTTGCAAAGATTGCATTCTTTATTGATTTATTGTTTTAGTTCATGATCTTCCGATTTGAGAAATATAACCAGCTTGGGTACGCGTACGGGTACGTGTACCATAGCTACCAGATTTAATTTTAGAAACTCAACAGAAATTTTCGGTGGAAACTTCCGTGGGTACGCGTACGGGTATGCGTACCTAAGGTGACTGGTTTAACAGTTTGAAAACTTACAAACTCAGCTTAAATTTTCGTTTCGAAAACTTCCGCTGGTACGCGTACCCAACCTGTCTCCTTCACCAATACCTTATGCACACATATGCACGCACTTGGTTTCCGGCACATGGATTTATACACTAATGTGCGAACACACTATATATGGTTATTTCCATAGTTGGTTACGTAATCTCAACTCTACATTTCAATCATTGAAACATTCTTCTATAATGTTATAACAGTCGTTATTCACAACTATCGTCATCAAAGATATTTTCAAGATTGAAACGTCATGACTTTCGTCACAGGTTAAGATGAAAAGTGGTTAAAGCGAAAGATTTCCAACACATATTTCGAGAAAAAGATAGGCGAGTAAACTCGGCTCGAAATAGCAAATGTGTATGTATGAAAACTATCATACTTATAAGACTTTATCTCAAGAGTAGGAGATAGAGTAGATATACTTTTGAGTGATAGATAAGTTCAAGTCTCCACATACCTTTTTGGTCGGATGAAGTACCACTGGTTCCTTGAGTAGTTCTTCGTCTTCGTAAGATGATCGCCATGGAGTCTGGATCTCAACTACACTAAACTGTCCAAAACCGAGACTTAACTATAAGTAGTCTAGAAATCAAGACATATAGTTTTGACAACTAAACTTGACAAACATGCTTGAGATAGCAACGCATGCGAGTTCGACCGAGCAATGCTTTAACAAAAGTTTTCATTCTATACATGCCCCAAATCTTTCTCTTGAGCCCACCCCACCTGGATATTCAATATCAAAGGTTTTGGCCATATGCATCCTAATTTTTTTTGCAAATGAACAGTTGCTCCGCTAATAAAACAGGGTTTCTCACTTTGGCTCCTTCCACCATAGAGTTAAGACAGGGTTTTCACAGAAAGGGCTGGCGTTGGGATTAACCTTTTATTAGCACGTAATAGTTAGAGTCATTCCCATACATAGTACCAAAAACTTCCATGTAGCACGTGTGCGGCCCAGTCCATAAGGGCCATGCGGACTTGGCGTCATCCCCACCTTCCTCCAATAGCTTTAAGATTAGGAGAAAGTTGTGGCGAAGGGCGGATATGTCTATTGAGTCAGGTCGGTCTGGTCCATCTGGTCGTCTTGGTATTGCTAACTTAGTTGGTGACCTTGGATCTGCTGGTGGGTCAGTGCTAGGAATTGGTTCTAAGCTAAGGTTTGGGAATTCCGTTACTATTATTTAGAGGCGGAAGCGTGTTAAAGCTCATGCATTCCTGAATGGCCCCATCTCTAAAGTTCAAACCTTTCATCGTTAATAAGATTCATGCATCTGTTGGCGAGGGAGCAAAACTCAAGCGGTTAAGTCATAAAATAATTACTATCCATTACATCCTCCAATGATTTTGATGAAGAATCATTAACTAAATTATCAAGGTTGATATGAGTATTTCCATATTCATCAAGTTTCACCCCAAGAGTGTTACACTTGAGCCATCATCCTCTTCGGAATCATAATGATCAGATGTTTCATCAAGTGTACAAAACTTTTGTTACCAGTGTATTTCCTCCGATTTGGGTACTCATTGGTAAAGTGACTGATCCCTTTACACTTGAAGCATTTTGGCATATCCTCATCGTCAGTATCGTCAGAGTCTCTGTTTTCACATAAATACGAGTATGTGGCTTAGCTGATGTATGAGGCGTTTCTCTAGTAAACCTTTTATTTCTCTTCTGACGAAGTTCTCTAAACTGTCTTGTGATCAATGAAATTGAGTTATCAAGATCTTCATCTGAAAAATAAGGATCAACAAGATTGTTCACCGAGTTGTCAACACTTTCACTTTTAAGAGTTCCAGTATTTTTCAGTGTCTTGAACGCAATATCCTTTCCGCTCTGGATTGCAGTTCATGATGAAAGATCTTTAACTTTCCAACTAAGTTATTTCTGAAAAGTGTTGCAAGGTTATTTCCTTCCATGATGACATGTTTCATGGACTCGTATCTTCCTAGTAAAGATCAGAGAATTTTTATCACAATATCCTTTTGGGGAATGGTCTTCCCTAACGCATAACCTGCATTAACAATTCCATAAACTTTTTGATTAAACTCATCAAACGAATCTTTATCAGAAATACGAAGATTTTCCCAGTCATAATTTAGGTTTTGAAGCCTAGCTTCTTTTTCTGAGGTATCTCATTCGAATAGGTTTCTAAGATATCCCAAAGATTTTTAGACTTAGTGCATGAAGTCACATGGTGCTGAACATCTTGTCTTATAGCGTGGATAATAGCATTTAACCCGTCAGAATAATGTTTTGCAACATTTATCTCGGTTTCACTATATTCGGCTAAATCCTTCGCAACAATGTTTCCGTCTCTAAGAACCGTCGGAGGATCGTATCCCATTACTACAAGTTTTCATGTCTGAAAGTCATGGTCTTGTAAAAAGGAACTGTTGATGGTGGATTTTCAACAAAGGTCAAAATCGTAAAATCATGATACTGCATGTTTCTGACACGACTTCAGGAACGCAAGTGACGATTCATATTTTACGATGCATGATGCATATGTCACTCGAAAGGCCTCCCTAGAGCGTTCGATACTGCTTATTTCATCATGACCTCTATGTAGAATAACATAATTGGGCGGTTTTCTGTATGATTGAGAACTTAACGCCTTCAGGACGTCGGTGATACTCACTGTTCCCTAACTAAATTGAGAGACCCCCTTCTACATATAAGAACGATTTGGAGGTTCTCTGTATGATTGAGAGCTTAACGCCTTCAGGACGTCGGTGATACTCACTGTTCCCTGACTACGTAGAGAGTCCGTGTATATATTCAGGCGGCTCTCCATACATAATTGTTGAGAGGGCTAAACGCCTTCAGGATGTCGGCAACACTCGCTGCTCACTGACTATGCACCTTTCAGAACGTGTATGACGCTTTAACTGGCTAATATCCCTTCTGCAATAAATTAATTCTACCGTGACATTCACCACTGAATTCCTAGAAGATAATCTATTTTATCTCATTACTTCGATTTCATGATCGAATCCACGGCTGATCTTATGAAATGGTAATAGATAATCTCATTACTCCGATTTCATGATCGAATCCACGACTGATCTCATGTAATGGTAATAGATAATTTTATTACTCCGATTCTGTAGTCGAATCCACGATCCTACGGGATTGTAATGCCCATTTTATTATTCCGAATCCATGGTCGAATCCACGGCTGATCTTATGGATTGATAATAAATAACTACTCACCTTTATTACTAAGTTTCATGAATCATTCTCTACTGAATTTCATGAGTTAGTAATAAATACTCAACAACTGGGCATGTGGACTATCACTGAGTAAGCCCCAAGAAAATGGTCCAAGTGTACTCGACAGTGATGCACGAACGAGCATTCGAAAATATGGACAAACGAGGAATCCTACACAAAATAGGAGAGAGAAACTAATGTTAAAATAATAAAAGTGGTGCCTAGGGAATCAGGCCCACCGGCCGACCGGTCATGCTTGGCCGGTCCCCCACACCTTTTTCCTTTATTTTAAATTATTTTATTATTTTCATGAACTCATGAAAACTCCATCATTTTAGCAATTTTCCTTGTTTGAGCAAAACTCATGGTTTCTCCATACTTTCACGGTTTCATGAAAAATAATAAAAATAGGGAAAGGTGTTGCGGGACCGGGCTACCTGGCCGTCCGGCCATGCCCTAGTCGTGGCCGGTCCCACACCTTACAATCCCTAGTCTTTCATAATTATTATTTTCCTCATCTCATGAAACTCCTCAGTTTGAGCAAAAATCATGGTTTCTTCATATTTTCTCAAATATTGCTCAAACCATGAAAAATCCAAAAACTCAAATGGTCACATGACCGACTAGGATACTCACGCCAAATATTAAAATATCATTATTTTAATATTTTCCAAATTTTGGCCAAACGAGAAAAGTTCTACTTGCTCATTCGAGTAAAATCAAGAATTTCAGTCAAAGATCGAACTCTTCTGAAAATTCAAAATATTGCTCAAACACATCAGAAAATACCGAACCTCTCAGGACCGAGACACGGATATTATGGTGACACAGGCATGCTTCCTTGACCGACCAAGGCTGGCCCTAAGGCTTGCAAGGAGCCGGTCCCACACATTCTTATAATTTTGACCTAATTTGCTCGATTGCTCATATTGGGTCCAAACTCTCTCCAACCAACTTGGAATTTGCTCAAACGACCATCAGCTGGTCCCACAAACACCAAGGGCCGGTTTCATTCCTTCTTGGTCGGTCCCCCACTTCTCCATAAATTAGGTTTTATTATCTAATGCTCAGACAAGCACTATTTTAATAAATGATGAAACCGACATTTAATCATCATTCTTTTACCAACTGGTCAACTCAGAACCCTGGTGCACGCTCACTATAGCAATTGGGAATCACATGGTCGTCCATCATCCCATGTGGTCGGTCCCTCCCTCACTCATGACCTATTTTCAGCAATTCATCAATTGACGAACAATTAATAAAAAATTAGGGTTTCGAACAAACGCTCCACAAATCATCATTCTGAGCAAGTTCAAACCTTAATAAATTTATGTTGATCCAGAAATCAACATCTAGGTTAATTATATAATATTCGGTAGTCTACCAATATTTTATTGGGTCACGTCACCAATAAATAATTCGTCGAATTGAGCAATACTTGCTCAGTTGCTCGAATATTGATCCAACTATCAATATTAGTAATTTATCAGTAATTCGTCGAATTGAGAAAGACTTGCTCAGTTGCTCGAATATTGATCCAACTATCAATATTCAGTGATTTGTCGAATTGAGAAATACTTGCTCAGTTGCTCGAATATTGATCCAATTATCAATATTCAGTAATTCATCGAATCGATGCTCAGTCATACACGTAGTGTCAACATCATTCAAAGGACTATACGTCTCAACAAACATGTTTGATCCATGAATCACTGAGCATTCATCACTCATGCTCAATTCAACAAAACCTAGACTCATTGTATAAACAGTCAACAACTGAATAATTAAATAAACGTCTGTCATGCAGACTCCACGATTCGTGAGACATCAATCACGTCACATTGGGGGATATCAATTAGGGTTTCGGTATGGCGGCCTACGGCACGTGAATTCATCCACAATGAGAAATTTGAGTAAGTCGTGCAAACGGTTGAAGGGGTTAGCAAGGTAGTGGGTGAACGATTAACCAAGTCTCAGCACGACCTGGAACTGGTTTCACCAAGATTTCCCACTCTTTCACTCAAGAAACCGTCACACTTACAAGGATCAAGGTGTTTTTCTGACCATATAAATAATTCTCGGGGTCCATGATTGAAACATGACAATTTTTCGAGTCATCACTCTCAGAAATTCCATCAATCGACCAGAACTTACTTTGAACTCAACAGTTCACAGAAAACTTGCAAAAACCTTCAACACATCCACAATCCTTGATCATCATTGATACCCCACCATTCTTAGCTTCCCTCCTACAGATCAACCCATCTCCCTCTTTGTGACCGAATTGACTCTGGAACGTCCATTGACTTGGTTTAGGCCGGAGTCCTACAGATTGATCTCTCGAATCTAAGCACTCCCTTTGCAGTGCATTTGTGCGAGGTTGAGTAGTTTTCTCGGTTGAGAAGTCTCGGCAACACGTCCGTCTCTTCAATTCCCTAAAAAATCAGCAAATCGTTTTATCCCATCTACAGGAACGCATATCAATTTTCTACCATAAGTAACTTATCCATCAAAGGCTGGCGGTATGTTAATCGAGATTGCACTCCTGTCCATATAGTCAGATTGCTTCAAACACAGACTTGTAAGGTCTTTCGCGTGTTTGCCTTCTCTAATACCAATTGAAAACATGGGGGTACCAAAATACACCACCAACTTTTTCTTAGGCAACATGTATGGACTAAATTCGAATACAATTCCGAAAGTTCAACTTAATGAATCTCAATCAGGAATTATATGAAGAGCTTATATCTCTTTCTCTCACAATCGGAATTTAACAGATTCAAGTCAGTGAACCTGATTATTCCATGAGAGTACTTGGACGATTCCAAAGATCAATATCCAAGAATCAATTAAGTCGTACCCAACAAACAAGTATATATCTATATTGATTAATTAACGTACAACCCGTGATATTTCAATTATAAAGATAAACAATATAATGCAGAAAAACAAATAACAAAGACACCAAAATTTTTGTTAACGAGGAAACTGCAAATGCAAAAAAAACCCCGGGACCTAGTCCAGATTGAACGTCAAACTGCTACATACACTGGCCTACTATCAGAACTTCGGGTTGCAATGTAGTTGAGACAGAATTAAACCGTCACAAAATGTCAATTACATTCGCGCTCCTTACGCCTCTTGAATCCCAGCAAGACTCCGCGTAATTGATTCCCTTAGATGACATCCTTTACAGCCTAAGATTTGCTTCAACTCAATTGAAGACTTTAAACCCATCTGCCTCCCACAGATAAGCCTATATGTCATTTTTGTTCTGTTCAAAGATCAAGGTGAGGTAGGAAATCGATTGCAATAGACAAAGTCTAGCAAACCTCAGGACTGGGTACCGGGTATGCGTAACAAAAAATCGCTGCCGAACTATAGCTACACTGGTACATGTATTGCGGCTATGGACTTATACCAGTTCTCCCAGTATCTGAACTGGTATGCATACTATCCTGTATCCAGATTTACAGATGTTGATGGTGATTTTTTGACAAGGGTATTTGTAGTAAATTGGCCTTGACCTAACTATATAAATATAATGAAAATCCTTGACCCGACATCAAGATGTAGATAGGGAAAACGATTTGCTGGTTTTTACGGAATTGAAAAGTCGACCGTGTGGAGACTCCTTGAACCGAGCGAAATGTTCAACCTCACACAGATGCACTGCAAGAAGGGAGTGCTTTAAGTTCGAGAGATCAATCTGTAATACCCCGACCTAAACCAAGAACAATGGCCGTTCCAGAGTCAATTAGATCACAAGAGAGGATGGGTTGATCTGTAGGTGGGAAGCTGAGAAATGCGTGAGATCAATAGTGATCTGAGTTTGTAGGTGTGTTGTGAATTCAGCGTAAGAACGCTCTGAATGATTGAATTTCGCTCAAATGAGAGTGATTGCTCAAACGTGAGTTCGTGTAGACGAAAGATTGTCTGTATGAACTTTCCGAGAAATTGCTTGTTTAGACGAATGTTCGAGTATTCGAATCTTGTCCTTTCAATCAGGATTCAGAGACATTTTATAATGCTGGAGTTTGAAACACCATGATCCCATGAAGTGTGATAGTTGCTGGAATCAGAGAGTTGGGAAGTGGGAAATCGTGTTAAAACCAGTTGCTCATCGTGCGGAGACTTGGTTAATTTTTCACCCACTACTTTGCTGACTCTTGCAACTGATTGCACGACTTGCTCACATTCTCTTCGTTGGTGAACACACGTGCCGCAGACTGCCAGACCAAAACCCTAGTTAATATCCCCCCATGTGACACGATTGATATCTCGTGATTGTGGAGTCAGTTGCTGACTTTATGGAAAGATGAGTCCATGTATTGCTGAGTTGAACATGATTTGCAAATGTTCTGAGACTCGTGAATTAAATGTCTGCTGAGACGAAGTATTATTATGTTGACTACCTAAAACGAGCAAGCTGTGTTGCTGAGTTATTGAATAGCGATAATTGAACCAATATTCTTGAATCTGAGCAAATATTGTTGGTTCGAGCAAATATTTCCGGTTTGAGCAAATGCTGCTCATTTGATGAATTATTGGTAGCAGGACCAAATAAAATATTAATTTAGATACTGACTGCTGGTTCGAGTAAAATAAATAAAAATGTTGATCATAGAATTAACATAAAATTATCAGAGTATTTGAATCTGCTCAGAATCATGTTTCTGCGGAGCTCTAAATTCAAAACCCTAATTTTACTGAAATGATGATTTATTGCAAATCAACCGCAGAACGAAGCAGGGACCGGCTACATGGGATGATGGCTCCACCATGTAACGCCCAGCTGCTCGAATGAGCAACATACCAAAGTCTCTTGAGGACCAGTTGGTGAAAGAATGATTAAATGTTGGTTTAATCATTTATTAAAATAATGCTCATGTGAGCGACAACCAACAAAACCTAGCCATGAAAATATGAGGGACCGACCAAGAGGTCATGAGACCGGCTCTTGTGGCCGTGGGACCAATTGATGGTCGTTTGAGCAAACCCTTAATTGTTTGAAAAGAGTTTGAACCTAATATGAGCAACTGAGCAAATTAGGTTAAAATAGTTAAAACATGTGGGACCGGCCACTTGCAATCCTCGGGGTCACCCTTGGTCGGTCAAGGGGATGCACCCGTGTCACCATTGTGTCCGTGTCTCAGTCCTGAGAGTTTCGATATTTTCCGATGCGCATTTGAGCAACATTTTGAGAAAATATGAAGAATTCAGGGTTTTGCTGAAACTAGGAAAATACATGAGATGATGAAAAATAATAAATAAAATAGGGAATTGCAAGGTGTGGGACCAGCCATGGCTAGGGCATGGCCGACCGGCTGACAGTCACGGTCCCACACACTTTTCCCAATTTTATGTATTTTCTCTGAATTGAGGGAAATTCCATGAAACTAGAGAGTTTTATGAAATTAGGGAACTTCCATGAGATGAGAGAAACAAAATAATAATAAAATAGGGAATGATGGAGTGTGGGACCGGCAATGGCCAAGGCATGTCCGGCCGGCCAACGGGCACGGTCCCATGGCACACTTCCCAATTTTATGTAATATTTTATGATTTTAGGGAATTTTCATAAAATCAAAAGTTTTGTTGAAACCAAGGTATTTTGTTGAAATCAGGGAGTTTTCATGGAATGAGGAAAACAAAACAAATAATAATAATAAAATAATAGGCGTGTGGGACCGGCTAGGGCATGACCGGCCGACTAGGGCCCGGTCCCACAAGTTTGCTTAATTTTATAATATTTTTCATGGTTTTAGGGAAAATTCATGAAATCAGGGAATTTTCATGGTTTTGGGGAAAATTCATGAAATCAGGGAATTTTCATGGTTTGAGAGAAATAATAAAATAATGGGGACGTGAGGTGCGGGACCGGCCACGGCTAGGGCATGGCCGGCCAGTTGGTGCTCGGTCCTGTGACACCTTTCCCTAATTTTATTATTTTCTTGACATAAAGAAATATCATGAGATTAGAGAATTTCCTTGAATCGAAGGAGATTTGCTAGAACGAGAGAATTTTCATGAGATGAGGAAAAATAATAAAATATGATAAAAATATAAAATTGGGCGTGGGACTGGTCACGGCATGACCGGCCGGCTGGTGAGCCCAGTCCCTGGCGCCTTTGCTAATATTTTTTTATTATTATTTCTCCTTCCTATTTTGCATAGGTTCATCGTTCATTCATATTTTGAAATGCTCGTTTGCGCATTCAAATGCTGGTCTGTGCATTATTTCTAAGTGCACTTGCACCATTTTATTCAGGGCTTATTCAATGCTCAGATGCCTGTTTCGTTGAATATTTATCACTAACCCGTGGAATTCTGCTGGGAAGAACCACGAATTGAAGTAACGAAATATAACGAAGAATCATAGAATATTGCTGGATATTCAGGCGATTAGAGATAATTAACTGATGGCTCTATACTAGCAGGGCTTCCTATCTAGGAGCATTAATTATCTGAGAGTTGAGTAATATGAACTTGCTGGAGTATCATATTTCTCCTATATAGTCAGGGAAAACCTGGTTGCATCCTGAAGACGTTGTCGCTCTATACTAGCAGGAATGTTGTCTAGGAGCCGCCTAATCTTTCGATTCTATATAGAAATAATTACTGAAATTGCTCAGTATTCATGAGATGTGCCGTGGTCTCAGCTGGGAGACTACACATCTACAGATACTCTGAGAGACAGCCTTCTCAGTCAGAGGTTTTATGGCATGAGCTTTCATGCTTCATTGAGAGACATGAGTCTCAATACTCATCCAATTGCCGGATCCGGAGCATAAGTAATTACTGAAATTGCTCAGTATTTATGAGATGTGTTGTGGCCTCAGCTGGGAGATTACACATCTACATATACTCTGAGAGACATCCTTCTCAGTCAGAGGTTTTATGGCATGAGCTTTCATGCTTTATTGAGAGACATGAGTCTCAATACTCATCCAATTGCCGGATCCGGAGTATAAATAGTTAGGTTTTTACAATTTTACCCTTATCGAAAATCCACCATCTACATTAAGTCCCCTGCTTAGTGAGAAACAGTCATGGTCCTCAGTCAGCATTGAATGGTGATTTTCCAGGTACAGACAGAAGTAACTAATTGAACTTAGTCATAAGATAAGACGTTACCGAATTTCTACTGAATGAGCAAACCATAGTTTGAGCAAAAACCCCAGTGGAATAATAGAGATCATCCGGTGAGCACAAATTGGTGTAGAACCGCTGATTCGTTGGTGGAACCTTGGTCGGTTTAGGATTCACGGGCCGGGGCCGATAAGGAAATCCTTATGGAATTAGGTTTTGGAAATAAAATTTGGTATAAAAGGGAATTACTTTTTTTTTTTTTAATTCCTCCCACGACCGACCACCATCTTCACCTTCTCTTCATATTCACCCCCGAGTACCAGCAGGAGCAGAGGAGAAAGTTGTCGGAGCACCGCTGCCGTCCGACCGGAGCCATCACCGTCCGACCAACTTCCAGCCGGCGCCGACATGTGCGTAATATTTTTTTTCTTCAAAACTTGTTGTTTATTCATGAGTTTTTCATCATAAAATAATATGGGTATGCACATATTTTGGACGTAAGTTTTATGAAAAACCCTTGTTTTAGGAACGTATGTTCGTTCGATCGTTAGTTTAAGAAACTAGCAAAAATCCCTAGCTTGAGAGATATTTTTCTTTGGAAATAAACCTGTATCCAGTGATAAAATTTTGTTTATGATCTTTCATGGAAACAAAAACTTTATCTTTAAAAGATGTGAGCTTTCACAAAACCAAAATAAACCTTCGTTTTAAAGAAAAACACTCGTACGAAGGAAAATAGATTTTTTTTTATCATGAAACCGTGGAGCTTCACAAGAACATTTTTTTTTCGATAAACTCACGTGAGCCTGAGCTCACGTCAAAGTTTTTTTACGTGAGTTAATCACTGTTTTATTGCTTCGTAAAATCAAAACATGGTTTTGAGTAACCCTCGAATTTAGACAATTTATTTATGATGAAATATTGTCTTAGTGTAAATTTCATTTCCCAGTTGTGAATGTTTATACTATGAAAATTATGTCTATGATTTTATGAAAAATCAGTCTAAAAAAGTTTCGTTCGTTATTCCCAGGTTTCAAGGAACGAACTAATTTCGGGGTGTTAACTCTTACAGCACAATCACTACTGTTAGTGGAATCGTAAAGAGGTAAGAGTTAAGAATTACTATTTTTGTAGATGCCTCCATAAGTATCCGTTGTCGAATTATATGATCCCATCATATTGTTGAAGTTTGCGTTTGATATGATGATATACTGAAGTAGAATGCTTTGTGCACATTACAGCTACTTCGCAAGGATGTCTGATTCTCAGGAAAATGACACTTCCAGTGATATGTGTATGGACGAGACTTCTATTATTGGTGATGAAGAAGAAGAAGCACCTGGAATCAAAAATGTTCCCAATATAGATGATGCATTCTTCGTGGTTCAGCAAGACACTGAAAGACGTCTCAGAACTCCAGCATTCCGCCTTTTGATAAATCCTAGAACGGTTATTCAAAAGAAGTTGGTGACTCCTCGAGCAGTTATTCGGTTTTGCCTTGAACGAGGACTTTTTCTTGCCTCAATTATAGAGTTCAAACTGTCTCGACGACCTTTAGAGAAATTTTCTGGAAGGGCGAGACACATGCTGGTTTTCCTCGTGTTAGAGCTATGATGGATAAAGCACAGGTTACCAGAGATATTCAATCATCCGGAGATTTGTATATCTTTCATGATGCACGAGGTATTGTGGCCCTTCTAGCTCGCTGGTGCATTCCAACCCATACCTTTATATGCAGCTGGGGAGAGTTTACTATTACCTTGGAAGATGTAGTTGCTTTATTGCATCTTCCAATCACAGGTAACTTTCCTGAAGAGCTTTTAACGGAGGAGAAAGAAATTTCTAACACCTTAATAGTTGAGATGGAGAGAATTAACAAGGCTTCTGGCAAAGGCTGTTATGCTCACTGGTTAACACACTGGTGGCCATGAGATGTCCCTCTCGACGAACCTGACGGTATGTTGTCTATTGCTTCTTTCTTGTGTTTATGGATGTCCAGGGACGTGTTTGAAGACGCCAGAACTTTTCTAAAGCCGTTTGTAATCCCTTTTGCCATTAAGATGGCTCAAGGTGAACAACTTCCCATAGGTAGCTTATTCTTGGGTTCTTTGTACTCTAACCCGGACTCCTTAATTATAGACTCCAGTGTTTCGAACGGCTTTATGAAGATTGAATGCTACGCCAATACGATGTTTATCCAAGCCTTGATGTGGGAACCCTTTGCGAAGTACGCACCTATTCCCCGTAGTATCTTGCAAGGGTTGAATGTTGCTGATTCTCGACGTATTTTCCACGAGAAGGATAACGCTAGGATTATGCACTGGTCAACAAAACAACCTCAATCCAAGACGCGTTTCATTGATGTTGTAGACGATAAGTCTGAGTTTAACTTCCGTCTATGGATGCTGATTCCTCCTCATGTTTCCAAATTGAAAACTTTCAACGCTGGAGAAAGCATGGCTTTGAAATCTGGTGCTGACTTGAGCGATGGTGAAATATCCTTCATGTTGAGCTGCACTCCAGGTTATTTAATAGCAGCAACATATGGAGACTTTTCGGTGGAGGAATACAACATTGACAGAGCATCCCGTCAGATGGGTATGGATCAGTGTGTTCCAACTTTTCGGAGGAGCAAACCATCGATGGAACAGATTAAAACTTGTTTAGACCGTACACATGTCGAAGGAAGCTCTTATTGGTTCTCTTGTGCTGACCGAGTTACGTATGTAACTCCAGGTTATAAAGATTTCTGGAACCAGAAATTTGAACGCTTACATGATTTCGAAAGGGTTAGTCAACCTTTGGTGAAAGAGCCTGCTTCCACTGATATGATTGGTTCTCGACCCAGATTGAAACACATCTACGGCGGCGATAAGCGAAAGACATCTCTAGGATGTTCACCAGTATGTATCTTCTGCACATTCTTCGTAAAATTGAAATAATTTCCTTTGATTATCACCTCAATTTCTTTTGAAGGACGGTCGTGCTGTGAGACCTCGTCTTTAAGTGAATTTCTCAGAATCTGAAACAGTCATTCATGGTGGAGAAGGTAGGAACAAGAATTATAAGCTGCTGCCTAACACCGTAAAGTCCTCGGTTGTTTCTTTGGTGAGTTGTCGACACTTTTTCCGCCGTGACTTCTTCTATCCGTATTACTAGGATCGTAAAACCAATATTTGTTATTTTTTTATAGAATTTTGCTCCGTCTAGTATTGATGGTCTTCAATTCTCTACTGCTGGGTAGACAATTTCTGATTCGAGCGTTGAAGAAGAAAATGTTGTGAGTACTCTTCCTCGTAGCCAAATATAATGCTTCATATGTAAAATGCTAATTGTTTGAGAATGTGTCCAGGAGTATGTCTCCATGGAGGTGGAGAGTGTTTATACTCGGTCATCCTCTGAGAATAGAGATGGAGGAAATTCCAAAGACTCAGAACCGAATGAGAGCAATGAGCCTCTTGATGTTGACACGGACAACCCCAACTCTTTGAACGCTTCGGAGATTCCCCAAGTAAGCACATATCTTGTAAAATTTTCATAGAAGTATGAATTGTTTATTTTTGAATGAATGAATGAGAATCTATGTGCATATACGAAAAACTTTGTCGAAATTCGTCGTCAGAAAATTCAGAACCCAGTTTTTAGAAAAAACACCGTAAAACCTTCATCTGGAGTCGGATTTTCATGATCTACATATTCATATATGAGCCCGGAAAATTTCCAAGCTTTTTTAGAGAAACTTTTTAAGTTTTGAGCACGTTCAGGGCCTGAAAAAGGCGAAACAGTAAACTTCCAGGAGACTTTCAGAACTTTTTCAGACGGTATGTTGCTCAATGCTTTGACTACATCTCCTTGATCGCTCATCGGATTGTCATGAAATTTTGACATGTGGTAGAGGACATCCATACGAAGAGAATGGTATATAACTCATCCTCAGATTTCTTGTATATTGCTCCAGGTTCGTCATCTAGTACAGGGCAGAGTACAGTCTCTTCAGACGAGCTTGCCGCAAAACGTATTTTCATGACTTTCATGCTATTTGCTCGTGCCTTGAGTGTATAATGATGAACCTTGATGATTTTATACTGATTTTATATTGTATTTTATAATCTAATTTGGTTTCTTGTTTAGATTGCTCTAACCTCATGTAATCTTCGTATTAGGTGTCAAATACCGAAGTTGAGGATACTGAAACCAATAAGGATAACTCGAGCTGCCCTGGAGTTATTGATGAAGAGACAACAATACCTTCACTTCAAGGCCATGATAAGGTTGTCACTTAAGTTATGGAAATCCCGATTTTTGCTGGTTCAGTGATAGAAGAAACTGAGCCACCAGTAGAGAGTACTGAAGAAACTGTTGCCCTGATTGTAGAAGCTGCCCCAGTAACTGAGAACCGTATAGTGGTGCATGAATATCCAAGTGCAGGAGTTGCTTTTGATCCTCCATTTGATGCATCACTCCCGTATCATGAACTAGTTGGTGGGTTTAGCGTTCCCGTTAGATATGCATGCTTATACGAGAAAATATGGAAGAAATTTGACCACATAATTATTGACAGGAATCCTGGACGTGCTTATGCTTTAACAATGCAAGTAAGTGTTATCTTGCGTGTTGTAAGTGATATATGCACTAGGGCCATAAATATTGTGACTTCAGATGTACTCTTTGATTGGGAGTTTAACTTGGAGAATTCAGAAAGACTTGGCTTCAATATAAAGTGGCTTCGTAAGCAAATGAACGCTACCAAGGACTCATGTGAGAACAACATACCCTTTCCCAATGATGCTATGATGGATAAAGAAGACAAGATTGTCAGGCTGTCTGAAGAGTTGAACAAGGAGAAGGCAGCTTTACAGGTCTTAAAGGATGCAGAGGAGCAAAAATCCTTTTTTGCTGATTTTCTTTGATTTCCTCTTCATAATCTCTTGAATTTCTGAACTTCTGAGAGATGTGAGATTTTTATTTGGGTTTTGATATTAGATGGTTTTGGATTGGTAGATGATTGAGGATTTTCTTTTGGATTTGATAGAGATTTTCTTTTAAGAAATATGAACTGAATTTTGATAAATTGCTGAATTCAAATACTGATTGCAAATATTGCAAACGTTTTGGAGGAATTGAAATACAATGAAAGAAAATCCTAAATTCCAAATCCAGACGTCATGAATGCTCAAACGTCCAGTACCTCAAATGCCCAATAATTTCAGACAAATGCCTTAAGCCAATTCTCGTGAATTACTGGAAGGGTTCTGCCATCTGTGTTGGTCAATTTGTAGTATCCTCCGATTATGGATTTAGCAACCATAAATGGTCCTTCCCAATTGGAGCTCCTTGCAGAGTAGATATCACGTTTAGTTTCCTTGAGAACCAAATCTCCTTCCTCGAATTTGTTCGGTTTAGTAGTTCGCGCCTTGAATATTTTCTGTTGATTCCATGGCTGTGGTACATATGGACACTCGTGCAAAGGGGAGTATCCAGCATACTGTCGGTCATGCTTAGCCGGGTCTTCAGCAATAAACCTCTCGATAGAGTGACCAATTTGAAGGGGCTCTGAGCGCAACCATTTGGTGTAATATTGCTGAGGTGAGACTATCCATTCTTAGCTTTTGGTAATTGCTAAGTTGTTAGTAAGGAGAAGTCCCCGGACCAGAGTTATATATTTCAACATTGGTATTATTGGCGCATGAAGAGGAATGAGACTTTCCTGAGTACGGAACCTCTTGATGAAAGAATGGGAATTTTATCCAGGCTTCTGTGCGAGTTCTGTCAAGGATTTAACTTCCTCCAGATGCTCGAACGGGGGAGTATCCTCCATTTCTTCTGAATCAGATCCCTCTTCAACAACAAGACGTGTTGAAGGTGTTGGAGCCCTCTTTCCAGCGTGAATCCAAACTCGTCCAAGGATCCTGTCATATCCTGGGTCTTCTCGGATTATGTAAAACTTGGTCTCAGTGAATACCAAATTTTCTTTAACTTTGAGGATGATATAGCCATACGCGTCTGGAAATACTTTCGTGATCTCTGATTTCCATGGGAGCGTGAGTAGCCTCTTGTCGAGTAATCCCAGCGGCTCTGAGAGTTTTCAAAGGAATGATGTTGACGGCAGTGCCGATATCAACAAATGCTCTCTTGAATTCGTTTCTTTTAATATGCAATGTGATGAGTAGTCCCCAGTCGTACATTTCTTTGGCAGTGGCTGAAGGTTCAGGAGGTACTTATGGAATCAACAAGCGTTTTCCAGATACTATGTGGTTCAAATCCGTGAACATGTATCCCCTTTGCGCCTTTGACAGATAGAGTAATTCGCAGACGTGCTCTATCAATGACTGGACTGCTTCCTTGACTGGTTCTTCAGAGATGGAGAAAGTCCTGACTGGGTGGGGATCTTTGTGCACTCCTTCAACCCCCAGATTAAGTTCTCCTGATTCGACCTTTTACCTGAATATGCGTTTCAAAACTTTGCAGCTACTTGTGGGGTGATTGACGAACCTGTGGAAGCGACAGTAACGAGGATTTTCCATGTCTTCCTCAGTTGGATCTCTCCTGACATATGGCAATTTAATTGCACCATCTTGGATCCAGGCATCCAGTAGTTCGAGCACTTCTCCAATGGGGAGAGGAAAGTCAGGTGCATCTTGATCAGGAGTCTCTGTATGTTGACCAGGGGCTTGTGACTCTGGTTTGTCCTTCTTTTGTGTCTTTGGAGGAGCTGAGGTATGCTTACTCGGAGGTTAGGCCTTGTGTTTTCTCCCTTATACAACAGCGTTTGCGGAGGGCTGCAGGTTGTACTGCTTGTTGATCAGTCGTCTGCTTCCTCGAGTGTCTCGCGATTCTTTAGTCTTTGTAGGCTTTGCCCTTTCCAATAGAGCAGGTGCAGTAGTCTACGATCTCTTCGCATCCTCGTGAAGCTCTGAGAAAGTTTGGAAACGAAGATTTTCCAGTAAAGCTATGAAAACCTGGATCATGCCATTGATGCATAAGTCTACCAGTTGTTGTTCCGTGACATTTGGATCATGGTAGTCCAGGGCATGGACTCTGAATCATTTCACGTAGTCATTGGGATTTTCACTAACCCTCTGAAACATTCTCCCAAGATCAGAGAGAGTAACTTGTTCTGACACAAAGAAGTACTTCCTGTAGAAGGCGTTAATCATTTCTCCCCAATTGTTGATAGTCCTTGGTGCGATGTTGTTGTACCAGGTGTATGCCCTGCCTTTCAAAGATTTTGAAAACTCCTTGAGGCGAACGACATGGCTGTGTTCATGTTCTCACAAGGCTTCCAGGAAAGGAGAGACATGTTCTCGAGCATTTCCAGTTCCATCATACAGAGTGAAAGTCGGAGAAGTGTAACCTTTCGGAAGAGGGATCCTTTGCGTAGCAGTAGGATATGGAGGATGGTGACGATGGACATGTGATGTCTTATCCTTTCCACGATTCTCCAAAAGGCTTTCCAAATCTTCCCGAGTAATGAAATTTGATGGATCGTCTGCGGCTTTGGGGACTTCGTCGTCATCCACCGTATGAATTGGAACCACCTCAGGATCAGCATTTGAGGATTTCTCCTTTTTCTTTCCTTTTTCTTGAGTTTTCACTGACATCTTGTCAGTGAGAGTCTTCAGATAATTAAACAACTCTTTCTGTGTAGTAACCATATCGGTTTGATTCTTTGAAAGAGTCTCTTGCACTTTGATGAGATCAACAATGGTAGGTGGTGGGTTTCCTCTGACTTCCTCAGGGTGTCGGCCGAACAGAAGATGACCTTCCGTGTTAGCGTGAGGAGGAGTAACATCATCACCGCCAGTGTTAGAGGCCGGAATCGTTTCCGGGATATCCTCATTGTTGTTGTTTCTAATGCTAGCGTCGTTTGTGTTGGAACTTGTAACTAACCCAGATCTAAGACCAGCCATCTTGTGAAATTGTGAGATTGCAACCGAGAGATTAATCTCCCACCGTGCTCGCCAATCTGTATATGGGGAAAATGATTTGCTGGTTTTTACGGAATTGAAGAGTCGACCGTGTGGAGACTCCTTGAACCGAGACAAATGTTGAACCTCACACAGATGCACTGCAAGAAGGGAGTGCTTTAAGTTCGAGAGATCAATCTGTAAGACCCCGGCCTAAACCAAGAACAATGGACGTTCTAGAGTCAATTCGGTCACAAGAGAGGATGGGTTGATCTGTAGGAGGGAAGCTGCGAAATGCGTGAGAACAATGGTGATCTGAGATTGTAGGTGTGTTGTGAATTCAGCGTAAGAATGCTCTGAATTATTGAATTTCGCTCAAATGAGAGTGATTGCTCAGACGTGAGTTCGTGTAGACGAAATATTGTCTGTATGAACTTGCCGAGAAATTGCTTGTTTAGACGAATGTTCGAGTATTCGAATCTTGTCCTTTCAATCAGGATTCAGAGACATTTTATAATGCCGGAGTTGAAAACACCATGATCCCTTGAAGTGTGACAGTTGCTGGAATCATAGAGTGGGGAAGTGGGAAATCGTGTTAAAACCAGTTGCTCATCGTGCGGAGACTTGGTTAATTTTCCACCCACTACTTTGCTGACTCTTCCAACTAATTGCACGACTTGCCCACATTCTCGTCGTGGGTGAACACACGTGCCGTAGACCGCCATACCAAAACCCTAGTTAATATCCCCCCATGTGACACGATTGATATCTCGTGATTGTGGAGACAGTTGCTGACTTTATGGGACGATGAGTCCATGTATTGCTGAGTTGAACATGATTTGCAAATGTTCTGAGACTCGTGAATTAAATATGTCTGCTGAGACGAGGTATTATTATGTTGACTACCTAAAACGAGCAAGCTTTGTTGCTGAGTTATTGAATATTGATAGTTGAGCCAATATTCTTGAATCTGAGCAAATATTGCTGGTTCGAGCAAATATTGCTAATTCGAGCAAATATTGCCGGTTTGAGCAAATGCCGCTCATTTGATGAATTGTTGGTAGCATGACCAAATAAAATATTAATTTAAGATACTGACTGTTGGGTCGAGTAAAATAAATAAAAATGTTGATCATAGAATTAACATAAAATTATCAGAGTATTTGAATCTGCTCAGAATCATGTTTCTGCGGAGCTCTGAATTCGAAACCCTAATTTTACTGAAATGATGATTTATTGCAAATTAACCGCAGAACGAAGCAGGGACCGGCTACATGGGATGATGGCTCCACCATGTGACACCCAGATGCTCGAATGAGCAAAATACCAAAGTCTCTTGAGGACCAGTTGGTGAAAGAATGATTAAATGTTGGTTTAATCATTTATTAAAATAATTCTCGTGTGAGCGAAAGACAACAAAACCTAGCCATGAAAAGATGAGGGACCGACCAAGAGGTCATGAGACCGGCTCTTGGTGGCCGTGGGACCAATTGATGGTCGTTTGAGCAAACCCTTAATTGTTTGAAAAGAGTTTGAACCTAATATGAGCAACTGAGCAAATTAGGTTAAAATAGTTAAAACATATGGGACCAGCCACTTGCAACCCTCAGGGTCACCCTTGTCGGTCAAGGGGATGCGCCCGTGTCACCATGGTGTCTGTGTCTTAGTCCTGAGAGTTTCGATATTTTCCGATGCGCATTTGAGCAACATTTTGAGAAAATATGAAGAATTCAGGGTTTTGCTAAAACTAGGAAAATACATGAGATGATGAAAAATAATAAATAAAATAGGGAATTGCAAGGTGTGGGACCAGCCGCGGCTAGGGCATGGTCGGCCGGCTGACAGTCACGGTCCCACACACTTTTCCCAGTTTTATGTATTTTCTCTGAATTGAGGGAAATTCCATGAAACTGGAGAGTTTTATGAAATTAAGGAACTTCCATGAGATGAGAGAAATAAAATAATAATAAAATAGGGAATGATGGAGTGTGGAACCGGCAATGGCCAAGGCATGTCCGGCCGGCAAACGGGCACGGTCCCATGGCACACTTTCCAATTTTAGGTAATTTTTTATGATTTTAGGGAATTTTCATAAAATCAAAGAGTTTTGTTGAAACCAAGGTATTTTGTTGAAATCAGGGAGTTTTCATGGAATGAGGAAAACAAAACAAAACAAAACAAATAATAATAAAATAATAGACATGTGGGACCGACTAGGGCATGACCTGCCGGCTAGGGCCCGATCCCACAAGTTTTCTTAATTTTATAATATTTTTCATGGTTTTAGGGAAAATTCATGAAATCAGGGGATTTTCATGGTTTTGGGGAAAATTCATGAAATCAGGGAATTTTCATGGTTTGAGAGAAATAATAAAATAATGGGGACGTGAGGTGCGGGACCGGCCACGGCTAGGGCATGGCCGGTCGGTTGGTGCTCGGTCCCGTGACACCTTTCCCTAATTTTATTATTTTCTTGACATAAAGAAATATCATGAGATATAGAATTTCCTTGAATCGAAAGATATTTGCTAGAACGGGAGAATTTTCATGAGATCAGGAAAAATAATAAAATATGATAAAAATCTAAAATTGGGCGTGGGACTGGTCACGGCATGACTGGACGGCTGGTGAGCCCATTCCCTGGCGCCTTTGCTAATATTTTATTATTATTATTTTTTCTTCCTATTTTGCATAGGCTCATCGTTCATTCGTATTTTGAAATGCTCGTTTGCGCATTCAAATGCTGGTATGTGCATTATTGCTAAGTACACTTGCACCATTTTATTCAGGGCTTATTCGATGCTCAGATGCCTGTTTCATTGAATATTTATCACTAACCCGTGGAATTCTGCTGGGAAGAACCACGAATTGAAGTAACGAAATATAACGTAGAATCATAGAATATTGCTGGATATTCAGGCGATTAGAGATAATTAACTGATGGCTATATACTAGCAGGGCTTCCTATCTAGGAGCATTAATTATCTGAGAGTTGAGCCATATGAACTTGCTGGAGTATCATTTTCTCCTATATAGTCAGGGAAAACATGGTTGCATCCTGAAGACGTTGTCGCTCTATACTAGCAGGCATGCTGTCTAGGAGCCGCCCAATCTTTTGACTATATATAGAAATAATTACTGAAATTGCTCAGTATTCATGAGATGTGTCGTGGTCTCAGCTGGGATACTACACATCTACAGATACTCTGAAAGACAGCCTTCTCAGTCAGAGGTTTTATGGAATGAGCTTTCATGCTTTATTGAGAGACATGATTCTCAATACTCATCCAATTGCCGGATCCGGAGTATAAATAAGTACTGAAATTGATCAGTATTTATGAGATGTGTTGTGGCCTCAGCTGGGAGATTACACATCTATATATACTCTGAGAGACAACCTTCTCAGTCAGAGGTTTTATGGCATGAGCTTTCATGCTTTATTGAGATACATGAGTCTCAATACTCATCCAATTGCCGGATACGGAGTATAAATAGTTAGGGTTTTACAATTTTACCCTTGTCGAAAATCCACCATCTACACAAGATTATTAAATTTGTATCCATACAATTTGTATTCCGCAAGAGAATCAATAAAGTGTATTCAATTAACGGACTCTGTATTCCTAAAGCTATTATAAAAGTGTATCTGCATGTCAAATTCAGGGCTTTCCACAACAGAAACCTCGTTATTTCATGTATGTCAATACACGTACCTTTTATGCCATATACATGGCATCATTCATATTCAGAATAAGATTGGACACCATTCTTGAATTAACATGCTTTTGAGATTATTATATTTAGTACATAGTCATATCAGTATCTCTCAAGTCATAAACTCCCACGGCCGAGTTCCTTGAACATGCTATAACGACACTAATGTATTCAAATTCATACCAGAATGGCATTAAAACCTCAAAGCTAGGGCTAGCATATTTCCCTAAACTCAAACCCTAGATTACAACTATATGATGATCACATCATAAGTATTGCGACATATTGGCTAAGTCCATGGCATGGAAAAACATAATCTGTCGAAGTATGGCCTGTGGCATACTCACTATCGCGCTATAGCATAAGCTGCGCACTGTTTCCATCCTTGGAAGCTTTTGCCAAGGCCATGGCGTGGTCTCGCGCATAATTCTCGGGTTTGGCATCCATTGCCAAAACCACGACAGTCTCCACACGCCATTCTTGGTCTTGGTCCCATTGCCAAGGCCACGACATGATCCACGCATGATGCACGACATTGGCAGCTATGGCCAAGGCCACAACATGATCCCGCGTATAATTCAAGGCCTTGGAAGCTATGGCCAAGGCCATGGCAAGGTCTCGCACGCCATTCTAGGCATTGGAAGCTATAGCCAAGGCCATGGAAAAACCCTGCGCGCTATTCTCGGTCTTGGCACCATGGCCAAGGATATGGCATGGTCCGTGCGCTATTCTTGGCCTTTGGCAGTCCCGTCCAAGGCCATAGCCTATGCCACAACATGCCACACACCTCCTCGAGTGTAAAATGCGCTACTATAGCTTCCCTGGACTGTAGGTTAACTTATTTAGCTCATGGATAAGCAATGGACCGACAATATCTCTCTTATTGGCCGTGGTTATGGGAAATATGCCAAGCTGCTATAAAACCGCAGCTTACATAGCCAAGCGCCAACGCGCGCTCCATTGAAGGCCACACTACGCAAAACCCTAATATGGCATTAAACTTCCATATCATCTCACGTCAATAGCTTCAATTAGATCTAATACTAGTTATGGTGCTGAGGCCAAAGATATTTGAGTCATCTTTTGGATCTTAGCTCATTAGGCCAAATATAGCGCCACTACGGGCCCTGACAGCGCCATTTTAGGCCAATATACTACGCGCTATTTTATCCCTGTAAAATACGCCATTCAAAGGCCACGGGTAATTTAGCACTCCAGTATCTCGCATGTAGGTTATGGCCTGGAATATTTCTGTTAGAGCATTGCTCGGTTAAACCCACCAAGCGTTGGTATGTCAAGTTTGGTTGTCATATTTTAGTGAATCAAAACTCATGTTAGGAGTCGCTTGATTATGTACTAGAGTCAACTTCGTATAGGTTAGCTTGAAATTATTAGGATATGAGACATTAAAAGTATTGCGAAGTCTTGAAGATGTGAAGAAGCAAGGAGATACAACGACAACAATCATCCTTCTACTTAAGGTTAGTGATATTTGACTTGAACTGTTTCATTCCCTAATGTATCTTTCAAGTCGTGCATATTGAAAACAAAACTGCGAAGCATATTTGAACTCTAGATAAACATAGTATTAAGGAATATAATACGAGGTTTATTGCTTAACCATTAAACTTTGTAGATAAGACATCTCCATAATCATTTGAATGCTATTGTGATTATGTATGGGTATGAGGTGAGGATTTCATCCTAGGGAACAATATTTTACATGTATTCTAAGGAAGTAAGTTCATAAACTTGTTTGTGAACCGAAAAGGAAATTGCTAGGCGTTATTGGTTTTGTTATTCATTGCATATCTTATGAACAACCAATATGTGTGATTGAGTATAACCGTTCACGACTTGTTGTGTTCTTGGTAGAACTATTCACAAAGGCCCGACTTATGTATTGGTATGACTTTTATTAGTGAAACCGATCTTAAGTAATCACCTGAGATGGTATGATTGGGTTTGTGATTTTTTGTCTGACCAAATATGGGAAAGGGGAACCGATCCTAGTAAGAGGTACAATACATCACAAAGGGGAACCGATCCTTGTATGAGGTGCAGCAAGGTTTATAGCAGAAAGGGGAACCGATCCTATGAACATGTGCAACACGTTTTTAGGAAAAGGAGAACCGATCCTATGGACATGTGCAACAAATATAAGTTAGATACCATATATATGTGGGGAACCGATCCTAGTACCTAGTCAACCGAATTTTGTAAATCTAGTATGACTATGCACAATACTCACATGGAAGGTAGAACCGAAACTTGTTTTGGTAGAACCGATAAACCCATGATTGTGATTGAATGTTATTTGATCAATCACATAGTTCTTGAAAGTCAGATGAACCAATTCTAAACTTGTTTGGAAGTGTGGAAAATCGGTTTCAAGGTTGTAAGTGTGAAAGAGAACGTACAAAGTAAGGATGTCGACATACTTTGAACATGTGCTATGAATGTTTATTATTTAATTGTTCAAAGTTATTCCTTAATAGCTAAGGGAAGAGAATCCCAGGATCGAAACATAAATAAGTTAAGAATCTTTTAATTAAGGTATTTAACTTCATTTTGTAGGGAAATATGAATTAGTAATGTGCATTTACTAATTAGAGATTTTCCGAGAGATTTCGATCATTATTTTTGGACAGAGCATTTCCAGGAATTATGAAAACCGAATTTGTGCTTTAATGAATATCTTGAGAATATTTTCGGTTTTGGAAATTCCTTGGTGTCCAAATTTCCTTGTCTATAAATACTTGAAGTTTGCCTTTCTAGAAAACTAATCCTTCGTAACAACAAGCTTCCTCTTTGTTGTGTTGTTACTGGTGTAGCCGCCTATTCGGAGAGGAGAGTAACCTAATTAGTCGAAATCTCTTACGGCCGCTCAGTTTAAAGTCTTCTTTGGGATTGAGAAGATCTAGCGTGTACCGTTGGTAATAAACTAGATAATTGCGGTTTATCTTTTGTTTTCATTGATTTGATTGACTAACGGTGGTTGAAATTTGATTGCACCTAGTTTGTTTATGCTTGAGAATCTTCTATTCTGATATAAGATTCACTCAAACTAGTTCAGAGTTTCAACATGGATCTTTAGACTTTTGTTAGTTCTAAAGACGATCTTGTGATAATCCATTGTTAACAGACTTCGTTCTGTGCGTGATTGATCACAAGAGATTCAAGTGATTGTGTGCAGGTTATTATTGAAGATCTAAGAAGATTTGAAGACGAAGAAGATATTGAAGATTTCTGATTTGTGGGTTCATAATCTTTGGTGTGCACAATACTTGTTTTGGTAAAAGAGGATCCAATTAATAATCGGTTTATCCTTGTGATAGATTGGATTGATTAATTGAGTAGATAGGCATCAACACAATTCTTTGGATTAATATTGTTGTTGGATTAATCTTAAACGATTACTTCGGTAATTGAATATAAGATAGATCTAAGGACCTGACGAAGGAGTTTATGTTAAGATAAACAGAAGATCCTTTATCCAACTCATATCACTTGGTTGAATAGAGTTGATACCAAACAGATTTGTTGTTCCTTTACTGTTTGGAATACGAACCAAAGGAATTGTTCCATGTATGTGACTAAGGTCGGAGGCGTGGGAATACAGACGGAACTAGGTGAACTGTAGGTCTAGTTGCTTGGTCTCAACTATACGAAGTTAGGTGTAATTTTGTGTAGCGGCTTAATCCTGAGAGTATTCAATTCTGGACAAGATCCCAGGGTTTTTCTGCATTTGCGGTTTCCTCGTTAACAAAATCTTGCTGTGTCATTTACTTTATATTTCCACATTATAATTATTTTATTATAATTAAAGTAAATTACACAAACGTTAAATAATATTTACTTGATAAGTGAATCCTATTGTGTTTGGTTAAGTCCGAACCTTTTTATCAAGTAACATACTTCGTTGTTGTATTGTCTCGATCTCGTATCCATAGACGATCACACGAAGTGTGAACCGATTAGTTGTATTGTCTCGACTCAGTCCATAAACAACCACTTTCGGAGAAAGGACTTATAGGTAGGAAAAGTTTTAGCTTGAGGTATATTTTGGTACCCTCGCCTTTTCAATTTCTCTCCATTTTGACTGTGGCATAAGACATGCGCACTGTATTAAGCCGCTACAGACACTAGCCTACTCCAAGCTAACTTCGGACTGTAGTTGAACTCCAATCAGTCTCCCACTGATCCAAGGTACAGTTGTACTCCCTACGCCTCTGATCCCAGCAGGATACTGCGCACTTGATTCCCTTAGCTGATCTCACCCACAACTAAGAGTTGCTACGACCCAAAATCGCAGGCTTTGACAATAAACAAATTTGTCTCACACAGACAAGTCTATCAAAGAATCAATCTGTCTCCCACAGAAAAACCCTAAAGTTTATGTTCCGTCTTTCGATAATAATCAAGGTGAATAGGAACCAATTGATAATCCGGTCTTATATTCCCGAAGAACAGCCTAGATTAATCAATCGCATCACAATAATCTTAATCGTATGGTAGCGAAACAAGATGTTGTGGAATCACAAACAATGAGACGAAGATGTTTGTGATTACTTTTTATATGTTGCCTATCGGGGATATCAAATATCAAGCCAATCAATATGATTGTACTCGTACGATAGAAGATGCAAGATCAGATCACACAACTAAGATAAAAGTAGTATCGGTCTGGCTTCACAATCCCAATGAAGTCTTTAAGTCGTGAACCTGGTTTTAGAAGAAGAAAACCAAAGGTTAGAGGATAACCGACTCTAGTACGCAAACTAGTATCACATGTAAGGTGTGGGGATTAGTTTATCACAATACTAGATGTCTCCTTTGTATAGTCTTTCAAATCAGGGTTTTGCCTTGGTAACAAAGCAATCAATATTCACCGTTAGATGAAAACCTGATTTAGATTCAAGCTAATATTTATCAACCGTTAGATCGAAAACTTAGCTTGTTATACACAAATGAACTGCACGCTTCTAGGTTTGTTAGCCGTACCCAAACGTGTACATTGTTGGTTCAACAATAGTTAACCAAAAGGGTAGCCATATGAGGATTTCATATCAACCATGTTCTTCTTCACCATAACTAGTTCAAATGACTCAGATGAACTAGTTAGTGAGTTGTTCAATTGCAAGCAAATCTTACGTAACTACACAAGACACAATTGAAACAAAGATGATTTGATTCACTTGAATCGGTTCATGAACTTTTATAGCCACGGTTTGCAAACTGCATTACTTAGTCTTTTTAAAGTTTAAGTTCAGAAATCATCTTCAGATATATAACCTTATTAAGTTCGCACACTAGGTTCGCGGACTTAAGAAACCAGACAGAGTTTACAAACTCCAGCAGAAATTCTCGGGATGAGAACTTCGTCGTTTCGCGGACTGGGTTCGCGGACTGGTACTCACGCAACCTGTTTTTCAACCCCAGCAGAATTTCTCGGGTTTGAGAACTTCGACAGTTCGCGGACTAAGTTCGCGAACTTGGCACTTTCCATTCTTACGGTTCTCTTGATCAACAAATTTCGCAAACTTTGGTTCAAAGAATAGGACTTATACATAAATGTGTTTCCACAACAATGCTTATGTCCATCATTGGTTATGTAATCTAAACTCTCATTTCAATCATTGAAACATTCTTAGAGGACGTTATATAGTTGTTACACCATTTCTCGTCAAAGCAATTTTCAAGACGATTGAAACATATCATGACATTCATCACTAGGTAAAGATAAACTTGGTCGAAGTGAAAAGCTTACAAACACATATTTCGAGATATAGATAGGCGAGGTATAGTCGGCTCGAAATACCAATTGTGTATAATCTAAGTCTATATATATAGCATATGACTTTTTGTCTCAAGAAGTAAGAGATAGAATAGATAGACTTTTGAGTGACAGATAAGTTCAAGTCTTCACATACCTTTTTGTCGAGAAGTTCCACCGGTTCCTTGAGTAGTTCTTCTACTTGTATGATGAATCTCCATGAAGTCCTTGAGCTCAACTACACTTTATATCATAGTCCGAGACTTAGCTATAATAGACTAGAAATCAAGACTTATAGTTTTGATCACTAACATTGACAAACATGCTTGAGATAGCAACGCATGCGAGTTCGACCGAGCAATGCTCTAACAATCTCCTCATTTGTCAATTTTAGTGACAAAACTATCAATACATATGGAATACAAAAAAGATAAAGAAACTTAAGTAGCTCCTATTCCACATGTCTAATCTTCAACATTCCTCGAAATCTTCGTCACTTCCAAGTACTTCAATGATCCCAAAGGTTGTAAGTTTAGCATCACCGCTGTTGAAGATCCGTAGCTATAACAATGAGAAAGCATCGGTCTCGATCATTGTTATACAGTGTCATAGTATTATTACACAGCGTCAAAGTTCAATTGTATCACAACTTCAACAATAATACTATGGTGATATGTATCACTCCCCCTTAGTCAATACTCCATCTCACATGGAAACCACCCCCCCTTACATAATGTCCCGAAGACTATATGTATTTGTAGTGTGAACTACATATTAATTCTCCCCCTTTTTGTCAATAAAATTGGCAAAGGTACAAGAACGGGATTATAATGAAATTTCCGTAAGAGACATTTCATGAATAAAAAAAAAAGAACACACATCATCTTATTTAGATGCAATCATATAGCCGAAGCTAATAGCATTCATCAAGGAGTTTAAAGATACAAGATAACCCCTCTAAAATTCCACAGCCGCACACCCCTCAAGATATGACCATTAAGACAAGTTCAAAAGAACTCTCCCCCATTTGATGTCATTCCCGAAAGAACAACAACGACCGACCTTAATTTCAAGAGAAAAAAAAGGATTTTTATTGGACACCAAAACCATATGAATGATTTTTATATCCAAAAACTCAATCAAATTAAACATAAGTAAACCCATAATTAATTTAATCGGAATACGTAATCAAATTAAACACAAAAAGTAATCAATTTAATTGATTGTGCTCAACATAAGTAAACTTACGGAGCAACGACTAAGTTAACCATACACGAGAGTGATTGGCTTAATCGTTCATATACTCAACACAAGAGAACTTATGGAGTAATAACTAAATAACCAAACAAGATGATTAATTTAGTTCTAAATGCTCGACATAAAGTACCTTACGGAACAACCAACTAATCTAATCAAAAAATTAATCAACTTAGTTGTATCGTGCTCAACATAAGACACATTACGGAGCCTCACAGTATTACATAAAATATGGATCATTGAAGATCAATACTGTGGAATACACAAGGATTCATTCTATCTTCAATCATTATATGCATAACAATAATTAATAGACATATCCTTGTAAACAAAATATTTTAACCTATCTTCCGTCAAAGATTGACAATATAGGCTTAGCTTTTGTAATTGTCAAAAGTCCATTCATTCTTTAACCAATAAACGAATATCGATCACAAACGACTTTACTTTTGACAAAATATGGGACAACATAGTTCACGGACGTAAACACAAATATCCCATAACAAATTGCAATATAACAAATCATAAAGATTAAATACAGCAAAACATCATCCTCCAAATAGTTTTAGAATATAAACCAAAAACCTAAAAACATGAAGATGAAATCGTTGGACATAGCTATGTGTAATCACAATAATTTCTATTCCAAACTCTAGTAATCCTTCAAAAACAAGAATAAATTATCATAAGAAGTTTCCTAGGCATCAATACAAGCTCGTAATGAACATATAAGATGATTTGTCCTTAGAGGGTAGAATCAAATTTTTTTGCCCGGATTTATACCAAGAATAGCTACCAAAGGCGTATAAAAATATTTTATTAACAAAGAAGATCATACAAATTCATTAACGACCATGCACCATAGTTCACATGAAATGATTGTGAACATTCAAGAATTCCATAGTAATGCGTACTACTGCCCATTCTTGAACTCCCTTCTTTGTGATTCACCAACGAAATTCTTTTATAAGATACAAATTAGCTTAAGTAGTACTCCAAGAATCCAAGTGCCCAATTCCAAGAGAAGTGGAACAAGTAACGAAATGGAGAAAAACACTCAAAAACAAGAGATAGGACAAATACCAATCTTAAGTCATCCAAATTCAATGTTTCTCATCTCCATTTTGAAGAGAATCCAAAGAGGAAGAGAGCGCAAAAATAATGAGGTCAATCCGAGTTCGGACGAAGAAGTTACGGCCAAAACAAGTTTACCGAATATCGATGTCAAGTTTGCAAACGGGTTTGCAAACGAATTTTCGTATCCTGAAGCAGTATGCAGACGGGGTTTTCGAACTTAAACCCCTGGATTTTAGTTTTAAATGATGTTATGCATACTTAGTATGTGTACCATGAAATCTAAACATCCCGAACTAATGTTTTTAAACCTAAACATTTAAGAACCTTAAACACAGATCAAGTTAGGTAGAAATGAATGATAAGCAAGGTACATGGATCATTATAAGTACTCAAACAAGTAATAAAAACATAGAACTTTTTCAAGTTTATAGGCATACCTTTTTAGAAAAGTCCAATTGAATTCTACCGCCTTACCGAACATAATTTGTGTGCCCCAGTTCTCGTGCTTCCCTCACCGTATACATAATAGGGCATTCCTTGGTGAGGATGCACTTACAACACAATCAAGTTACGTCTGGGTGAACAATGTCTTTCTCACCACAAGTGACCTTTGGATTATCATGAAAAAGATCGCTTTTAGAACCTTTCACATCCACTTCCATTTTTCCAAAAAACTTGTTAAGTTCCAAAATCATGGATGCTGCCTTCTCCATAGTCATGGAATTTTCTGGAAGATCATTCCTTTTCACACTCAAAGCATCATTAGATTTCTTTGGCACCCACTTCTGAGTGCGTTTAGGAACAACTGGAACCTTCTTCCCATTACTCTCTTCAAGATTTCTCGAAAGAGAATTGGATTGACTATTCTTTTGCAAGTTAGTCTTTCTCCAATTGGGAGCATCGGATCTTGTCTTCGTATTTACGAAGTTATCCTTTTGATAAGCATTACGATTGTGAAAAGGCTTCGTATAATGTTTATAGGAAAATCTAGGTTTGTCGCAACAACGATTCCTTTGCCTAAAGGTTGGAAAGTTACAACCTGTGATGTTAAGGGGATTAGCCTTAGCATATGATCTTGGTTTCACAACTTCTTGTGATGCCCAAATAAGAACATCATGAAGTTTCTTATTCCTTATACGAAAACGACATCTCCTTTAAACACAGATCAAGTTAGGTAGAAATGAACGATAAGCAAGGTACATGGATCATTATAAGTACTCAAACATAAAACTTGCTCAAGTTTATAGACATACCTTTTTAGAAAAGTCCAATTGAATTCTACCGCCTTACCGAACATAATCTGTGTGCCCCAGTTCTCGTGCTTCCCTCACCGTATACATAATAGGGCATTCCTTGGTGAGGATGCACTTACAACACAATCAAGTTACGTCGGGGTGAACAATGTATTTCTCACCACAAGTGACCTTTGGATTATCATGAAAGAGATCGCTTTTAGAACCTTTCACATCCACTTTCATTTTTCCAAAAAACTTGTTAAGTTCCAACATCATGGATACTTCCTTCTCCATAGTCATGGAATTTTCTGGAAGATCATTCCTTCTCACACTCAAAGCATCATTGGCTTTCTTTGGTACCCACTTCTGAGTGCGTTTAGGAACAACCGGAACCTTCTTCCCATTACTCTCTTCAAGATTTCTCGGAAGAGAATTTGATTGACTATTCTTTTGCAAGTTAGTCTTTCTTCAATTGGGAGCATCAGATCTTGTCTTCGTCTTTACAAAGTTATTCTTTCGATAATCATAACAATTGTGAAAAGACTTCGTATGACGTTTATAGGAAAATCTAGGATTATCACAACACTGATTCCTTTGCCTAAAGGTTGGACGTTTACAACCCATAATGTCAAGAGTGTTATCCTTAACATATGATCCCGGTTTAATAACTTCTTTTGACACCCAAACAAGAATATCATGAAGTTTTTCATTCCTTATACGAAAACGATATCTCCTTTCCAGCTGACCTTTGTTTCCACAATAATGACAAATATAAGGAACGTTCTTACCCGGATTCATGTCTGCTGGTTTTGGAGGTTGATATACTTTTTTCTTTTGAACCTTAACTGCCGGTGAAGGTTTTTCACTTTTTCCATCAGTGGAAACTTCTTGTTGAGAAGAATCACTAGCCTTGAAAATTTTTACCTCTTTGCTAATACTTGGAGCATCTATTCCCTTATAGCCCAATCCTCGTGTATCACGATGATTTTTACTTGCTCCTAGCATAGTGGTTAATTTGCTTGAACTAGTATTGAACTTTTTCAAGTCATCTTCCAACATCTTGATTTTATCAAGAGCAGCAGCTAAATCAGCCTCAAGGCGTTTTTCTCGAGCGAGATAAGCGCTTTCTCTGTCATCAAAACTTGTTTGCTGAGAGTTAAACCTTGCTTCAGATTCTGCAAGTTTCTCTTCCAACTAAAAGTACTTTTCATAAAGATTATCACATTCAAATGACTTCATACGTAGGTTTTCCTCAGAATCCTTGAGGATCGATTCGCAAGAACGATTTGAAAAATAAACACCTGCGTAACATCTTCTCAATTTCTTGTTTTCTCGACAGAGAGGAGTCAGAAGAGATGTGACATGGGAAGTTGTAATCTTCTTCATTTTCCACGAATCCAAAAACTTAACGTACTCTGAGACTTCCTCTTCAACATATCTATCAATATCTGAATCACCTTCATCAGAAAGTTCATCCAACTGTTCTTCTAGGAGAGTTTCCAAATCAATAGTTTCTACATAAAGAGAATGTTTAGATATTGACTTAGATTTGATAGTTCTCTCAGGTGAATCCAAGCTTTTAGAATCATCTGGTAATTTCTGAACTGGTACGTTATTAGAGATAGACTCGTCCATAATCAGATCGCTACAAACACAGACTTATAAGGTCTTTAATGTGTTTTCCTGCTCAGGTACCAATTTAAAAAGTGGGGGTCTAACAACACCACCCAATATTTCGATTAGCAATCTGTATGGACAAAATCGAATATAGTTTCAATAGAATCAACAAAACTCAATCAATTAAAATTATATCAACGAGTTTATATCTCTCTCTTGATTTGATTTACTTAAGCAGAACCTGCGAGTTCTAATCAAATACAAGGAATAACATGGACGATACCAAATACCAATGTCTAAGGATCAGTCAATGCCAATCGACAACCAAAGGTTGGATTCTACTAATTGATGATCTAAACGCACAAACTGTATTATTTCAATTATAAAGATAAAACAATATAATGCGGAAATTGAAATAACACAGACACCAGAAATTTTGTTAACGAGGAAACCGAAAATGCAGAAAAACCCCTGGACCTAGTCCAGATTAAAAACACACTGTATTAAGCCGCTACAAACACTAGCGTACTCCAAGCTAACTTCGGACTGGACTGTAGTTGAACCCCAATCAGTCTCCCACTGATCCAAGGTACAGTTGTACTCCCTACCCATATGATCCCAGCAGGATACTGCACACTTGATTCCCTTAGCTGATCTCACCCACAACTAAGATTTGCTACACCCAAAATCGCAGGCTTTGGCAATAAACAAATCTGTCTCACACAGACAAGTCTATCAAAGGATCAATTTTCTCCCACAGAAAAACCCTAAAGTTTTTGTTCCGTCTTTTGATAATAATCAAGGTGAACAGGAACCAATTGATAATACAGTCTTATATTCCCGAAGAACAGCCTAGATTAATCAATCACCTCACAACAATCTTAACTGTATGGTCGCGAAACAAGATGTTGTGGAATCACAAACAATGAGACGAAGATGTTTGTGATTACTTTTTATATCTTGCCTATCGGAGGTATCATATTTCAAGCCAATCAATCTGATTGTACTCGTACGATAGAAGATGCAAGATCATATCACACAACTATGATAAAAGTAGTATCGGTCTGGATTCACAATTCCAATGAAGTCTTTAAGTAATTAACCTGGTTTTAGAAGAAGAAAACCAAAGGTTAAAGGAGAATCGACTCTAGCACGCAAACTAGTATCACACGTAAGGTGTGGGGATTAGTTTTGCACAATACTAGATGTCTCCTTTATATAGTCTTTCAAATCAGGGTTTTGCCTTGGTAACAAAGCAATCAATATTCACTGTTATATGAAAACCTGATTTAGATTCAAGCTAATATTTCTCAACCGCTAGATCAAAAACTGAGCTTGTTATACACAAATGAACTGCACGTTTCTAGGTTTGTTAACCGTACCCAAACATGTACATTATTGGTTCAACAATAGTTAACCAAAAGGTTAGCCATATGAGGATTTCATATCAACCATGTTCTTCTTCACCATAACTAGTTCAAATACCTCAAATGAACTAGTTATAGAGTTGTTCAATTGCAAGGAAATCTTATGTAACTACAAGACACAATTGAAGCAAAGATGATTTGATTCACTTGAATCGGTTCATGAACTTTCATAGCCACGGTTTGCAAACTGCATTCCTTAGTCTTTTTAAAGTTTAAGTTCAGAAATCATCTTCAGATATATACGTTCTTAAGTTCGCACACTAGGTTCGCGGACTTAAGAAACCGGACAAAGTTTACAAACTCCAGCAGAAATTATCGGGATGAGAACTTCGCCGGTTCGCGGGCTGGGTTCGCGGACTGGTACTCACGCAACTAGTTTGTCAACTCCAGCAGAATTTCTCGGGATTGAGAACTTCGGCAGTTCGCGGACTTGGCACTTGCCATTCTTCTGGTTCTGTTGATCAAGAAAGTTCGCAAACTTTGGTTCAAGAAATAGGACTTATACATAAATGTGTTTCCACAACAATGCTTATGTCCATCATTGGTTATGTAATCTAAACTCTCATTTCAATCATCGAAACATTCTTAGAGGACGTTATATAGTTGTTACACCATTTATCGTCAAAGCAATTTTCAAGACGATTGAAACATATCATGACATTCATCACTAGGTAAAGATAAACTTGGTCGAATCGAAAAGCTTACCAACACATATTTTGAGATATAGATAGGCGACCTATACTCGGCTCGAAATACCAAATGTGTATAATCTAAGTCTATATATATAGCATACGACTTTTTGTCTCAAGAAGTAGGAGATAGAGTAGATAGACTTTTGAGTGACAGATAATTTCAAGTCTTCACATAACTTTTTGTCGAGAAGTTCCACCGGTTCCTTGAGTAATTCTTCTACTTGTAAGATGAATCGCCATGAAGTCCTTGAGCTCAACTACACTTTCTATCCTAGTCCGAAACTTAGCTATAATAGACTAGAAATCAAGGCTTATAATTCTGATCACTAACATTGACAAACATGCTTGAGATAGCAACGCATGCGAGTTCGACCGAGCAATGCTCTAACAAATGGATTTGACGAAAAATGGTTTGTGAATAACAACTATATAACATCCTCTAAGAATGTTTCAATGATTGAAATGAGAGTTTAGATTATATAACCATTGTTGGATATAAGAATTGTGTGGAAACATACATGTATAAATCCTTATTCCTTGAACCAAAGTATGCTTACTTTGCTGCTCAGGAAAACCAGAACAAGAGTCCGCGAACTGTGGGAGGTTCTCTTCCCGAGAAAATCTGCTGGAGTTTGTAAACTCGTTACAAGCTTATTCTGGGTACTTAAGTCCGCGTACCAAGTCCGCGTACTTAGGTTGGTTATATCTAAAAACGATTATTCGTGAACTTATACTTATGTTAACTAAGGAATGCAAGTTTGCAAACCGTGGCTATAAAGTTCATGAATCGATTCAAGTGAATCAAATCGTTTTTGCTTCGATTGTGTCTTGTATACTTCTATAAGATCTAAGCAATTGAACAACTCTCTAACTAGTTCATTTGAGTCATTTGAACTAGTTATGTTGAAGAAGAATATAGTTAATATGAAAGTGCTCATATGGCTAACCATTTGGTTAACTATTGTTGAACCAACAAATGTACATGTTTGGGTACGGTTACACAAACCTAAAAACGTGCACTTCATTTGTGTGTAACAAGCTAAGTTTTCGATCTAACGGTTGAAAGATATTAGCTTGAATCTAATCAGGTTTTCATCTAACGGTGAATATTGAATGCTTTGTTACTAAGCTAACATTGATTGCAAACCCTGATTTGAAAGACTATATAAGGGAGAACTCTAGGAACTGGGAAACCTAATCCCCACACCTTCTGCGTGATACTTGTTGTGCTAATCTAGAGTTGATTCTCCTTTAACCTTAGGTTTCTACCGAGACCCTGTAGGTTAACGAATTGAAGACTTCTTTGGGATTGTGAAGCCAAACCGATACTACTTTCTTGTAGTTGTGTGATCTGATCTTGTTGTTTCTATCGTATCGAGTACAATCGTAACAATTGGCTTGAGATTGATATATCCGATAGGCAAGATATAAAAGTAGTCACAAACATCTTCGTCTCATCGTTTGTGATTCCACAATATCTTATTTCGCTGCGTCGATTAAAATTATTGTGAGGTGATTGATAATACTAGGATGTTCTTCGGGAATATAAGTCTGGGTTATCAATTGGTTCCTGTTCACCTTGATTTATCAAAAGACGAAACAAAACTCGTAGGTATTTCTGTGGGATACAGTTTTATCTATTACCGTAGACTTTTCTGTGTGATATACATTTATTTATTAAAGTCTTCGACTTTGGGTCGTAGCAACTCTTAGTTGTGGGTGAGATAAGCTAAGGGAATCAAGTGCGTAGTATCCTGCTGGGCTCAGAGACGTATGAGCATAACTGTACCTTGGATCAGTGTGAGATTGATTAGGGTTCAACTACAGTCCAGACCGAAGTTAGTTTGTAGTAGGCTAGTGTCTGTAGCGGCTTAATACATTGTGTGTTCAATCTGGACTAGGTCCTGGGGTTTTTCTGCATTTGCGGTTTCCTCGTTCACAAAACTTCTAGTGTCTATGTTATTTCTTTTCCGCATTATGTTTTGTTATATAATTGAAATATCACAGGTTGTGCGTTAAGTTCAATCAATTAGAATATCCAACCTTTGGTTGTTGATTTACATTGATTCACACTTGGATATTGGACTTTGGAACCATCCAAGTTATCTCTCTTGTATTTAGTTAGACTCGCAGATTTCTATTTGCTTGAGCAAGAACTAAATCGAGAGATCGAGATATTATAACTCTTTGATATACTTTATTAAGATTGAGTCTAGTCGATTCTCTTGAAAGTATATTGTAGTTAGTCCATACAGATTGCTAATCAAAATATTGGGTGTGATTGTTGTACCCCCCGCATTTTCAATTGGTATCAGAGCAGGCAAAAACGTTTAAAGATCTTACAAGTCTGCGTTTGTAGCGATCTGACTCTATGGATAGAAATTCTATCTCCATATACGTACCACCAGTCTTTGATGGCTCAAACTACCTATGGTGGAAAATATCTATGCGTGCTTTTCTTCAAGCTCATGAATTTCAAACATGGGTTCGTGTTGTTAATGGCTATGATCCTCCGGTTAATACAAAAGGCGATGTATCTGTACCTAAGGATATTGGTAGATATAGTCCGAAAGAAATCCTTGCTGCAAAGCATAACTCTGACGACTTAAATGCTATTATACATGCCATTACCCCAGATCTTCAGCACCATGTGACAATGTGCACTACGTCTAAAGAAGCCTGGGATATCTTAGAAACTGTATTTGAAGGAAATACCAATGAGAAAGAAGCTAGGCTTCAAAATCTTAGTTCTGATTGGGAAAACCTTCATATGGAAGATGAAGAAACGTTTGATGAGTTTAATCACAAAGTGTTTGAAATTGTTAATGCATCTTTTGCATTGGGTAAGACTATTCCTGAAAAGGACATTGTGATGAAAATTCTCAGATCGCTGTCATCTAGATACGACTCTAAGAAGCATGCCATCGTTGAAGGAAATAATCTCGCAACGCTTTCCATAAATACTTTGGTTGGGAAGCTAAAGATCTTTGATCATGAGCATACGTCCAAGTCCAGTAAGGACATTTCCTTCAAAGAACTAAATAACACTAAATTACTTGACAAAAGTAAAAGTGTTTGTATCTTTGAAGATGATCTTTCTGAGGCTGATTCATCAGATGAAGATCCTGATAAGTCAGTCTTGTTGATCACAAGACAGTTTAGGGATCTTCTTTTGAAGAGAAGTAAACGATTCTCCAGAGATAAATCCAAGTCGTCAGATAAACCCCATAATCGTGTTCCTCCTAAAAATAGGGATATTGATGAAACTGATGACGAGGATATGCCTCAGTGCTTTAAGTGTAAAGGTTTTGGTCATTTTGCAAATGAATGTCCAAATCGAAAGAAACACACTGGGAACAAAGGTCTTGCTGCAACTCTTGATGAAATGTCTGATAGTTATGATTCTAATGAAGACGATAAATCAAGCATTGCACTTCTTGGTGAAAATATTGATTTTGATAATTGTAGCAATACATACATCAATCTTGATATTCTTTCAGAAGAAAACTCAACCAATCTGGAAGAAAAAATTGACCCCTTCTTTGGAAACTCTGTGTATAATGTTTCAGGTTCCACTATGTGTCTAGCTTCTTGCATATCTCAGATGCCTGAATTATATCCAAGATTGACGTGCTCATACTGTTCTCTAAAGGGTCATGAACTATCAAAATGTTACAAGTACAAACAAAAATTGAGGCATGTCGACAAACTTCGACGAAGAGCAAATCGGTTAGCAAATAAGCTTAAACTTTCTCAGAAGACCGCCGAGGTATGTAAGATTTTATCTTCGTATAAGAAGTTAGTTTCCAAGGACAAAACAAGACCATTAGAGAAGACAATATGGCCAAATCGTTTTGATAGACAAATGTCTGTAGATTCCTTTCAAGAGGAACATGGTGGACAAGTTATTGTTCACCGCAACACAACTTGATTGTGTTGATTTGTAAATCTTGTCTCATGTGCCTGATCAAAAGAGACAAGATTACGTACCTCTCAGGCTTTTGGAAAAGTTTGTTTTCTTTTCTTTTCTTAGTTTTTTTTTTTTTTTGGAATTCCCTGTCTATCAATAAAGGGAGGGTCATTCTCGACAATTCTACTCTTTTTAGGGTTCAGAATTGTGCGTGCACGAACCTGTTAAAGGTTAACCCTACATTCCTTTTTCCTTCGCTTTAACTTCTTTTATCTTAAGTTAAAAAGCGGGGGTCTAACAACACCACCCAATATTTCGCTTAGCAATCTGTATGGACTAACTCCGAAATACTTTCTAGAGAATCAACTAGACAGTCAGACTCAATCTAGGTAAAAGTACCTCAAGGAGTTAATATCTCTCTCTTGTTTTGATTTACTCAATCTAATAGAAATCAGCGAGTCCTAATCAAATACAAGGAATAACTCGGATGGTACCGAAGATCAATATCCGAGGATCAATCAATGACAATCAACAACCAAAGGTTGGATTACTCTAATTGATGATCTAACGCACAACCTGTATTATTTCAATTATAAAGATAAAACAATATAATGCGGAAATTGAAATAACACAGACACCAGAAATTTTGTTAACGAGCAAACCGCAAATGCAGAAAAACCCAGGGACCTAGTCCAGATTGAACACACACTGTATTAAGCCGCTACAGACACTAGCCTACTCCAAGCTAACTTCGGACTGAACTGTAGTTGAACCCCAATCAGTCTCCTACTGATCCAAGGTTCATTTGTACTCCCTACGCCTCTGATCCCAGTAGGATACTGCGCACTTGATTCCCTTAGTTGATCTCACCCACAACTAAGAGTTTCTACGACCCAAAATCGCGGGCTTTGACAATAAACAAATCTGTCTCACACAGACAAGTCTATCAAAAGATCAATCTGTCTCCCACGTAAAAACCCTAAAGTTTTTGTTCCGTATTTTGATAATAATCAAGGTGAACATGAACCAATTGATAATTCGGTCTTATATTCCCGAAGAACATCCTAGATTAATCAATCACCTGACAACAATCTTAATCGTATGGTAGCGAAACAAGATGTTGTGGAATAAGAAACAATGAGACGAAGATGTTTGTGATTACTTTTTATATCTTTCCTATCGGAGATATCAAATCTCAAGCCAATCAATCTGATTGTACTCGTACGATAGAAGATGCAAGATCAGATCACACAACTATGATAAAAGTAGTATCGGTCTGGCTTCACAATCCCAATGAAGTCTTTAAGTCGTTAACCTGGTTTTAGAAGAAGAAAACCAAAGGTTAAAGGAGAACCGACTCTAGTACGCAAACTAGTATCACACGTAAGGTGTGGGGATTAGTTTTGCACAATACTAGATGTCTCCTTTATATAGTCTTTCAAATCAGGGTTTTGCTTTGGTAACAAAGAAATATTCACCGTTAGATGAAAACCTGATTTAGATTCAAGCTAATATTTCTCAACTGTTAGATCGAAAACTTAGCTTGTTATACACAAATGAACTGCACGCTTCTAGGTTTGTTAACCGTACCCAAACGTGTACATTGTTGGTTCAAAAATAGGCAACCAAAAGGTTACCCATATGAGCATTTCATATAAACCATGTTCTTCTTCACCATAACTAGTTCAAATGACTCAAATGAACTAGTTAGATAGTTGTTCAATTGCAAGGAAATCTTATGTAACTACACAAGACACAATTGAAGCAAAGATGATTTGATTCACTTGAATTGCTTCATGAACTTTTATAGCCACGGTTTGCAAACTGCATTCCTTAGTCTTTTTAAAGTTTAAGTTCAGAAATTATCTTCAGATATATAACCTTCTTAAGTTCGCACACTAGGTTCGCGGACTTAAGCGACCGCACGGAGTTTACAAACTCTAGCAGAAATTTTCAGGATGAGAACTTCGTCGGTTCGCTGACTGGGTTCGTGGACTTAGCTCACGCAAGTAGTTTGTCAACTCCAGCATAATTTCTCGGGTTTGAGAACTTCGGCAGTTCGCGGACTGAGTTCGCGGACTTGGCACTTGCCATTCTCCCGGTTCTCTTGATCAACAAAGTTCGCAAACTTTGGCTCAAGGAATAAGACTTATACATAAATGTGTTTCCACAACAATGCTTATGTCCATCATTGGTTATGTAATCTAAACTCTCATTCCAATCATTGAAATATTCTTAGAGGACGTTATATAGTTCATAGTCCGAGACTTAGCTATAATAGACTAGAAATCAAGACTTATAGTTTTGATCACTAACATTGACAAACATGCTTGAGATAGCAACGCATGCGAGTTCGACCGAGCAATGCTCTAACAATCTCCTCATTTGTCAATTTTAGTGACAAAACTATCAATACATATGGAATACAAAAAAGATAAAGAAACTTAAGTAGCTCCTATTCCACATGTCTAATCTTCAACATTCCTCGAAATCTTCGTCACTTCCAAGTACTTCAATGATCCCAAAGGTTGTAAGTTTAGCATCACCGCTGTTGAAGATCCGTAGATATAACAATGAGAAAGCATCGGTCTCGATCATTGTTATACAGTGTCATAGTATTATTACACAACGTCAAAGTTCAATTGTATCACAACTTCAACAATAATACTATGGTGATATGTATCACTCCCCCTTAGTCAATACTCCATCTCACATGGAAACCACTCCCCCTTACATAATGACCCGAAGACCATATATATTTGTAGTGTGAACTACATATTATTTCTCCCCCTTTTTATCAATAAAATTGGCAAAGGTACAAGAACGGGATCATAATGAAATTTCCGTAAGAGACATTTCATGACTAAAAAGAAAGAACACACGTCATCTTATTTAGATGCAATCATATAGCCGAAGCTAATAGCATTCATCAAGGAGTTTAAAGATACAAGATAACCCCTCTAAAATTCCACAGCTGCACACCCCTCAAGATATGACCATTAAGCACAAATTCAAAAGAACTCTCCCCCATTTTATGTCATTCCCGAGAAAACAACAACGAGCGACCTTAATTTCAAAAGAAAAAAAAAAATTTATTGGACACTAAAACCATAAGAATGATTTTTCCAAAAACTCAATCAAATTAATCACAAGTAAACCCATGATTAATTTAATCGGAATACGCAACCAAATTAAACACAAAAAGTGATCAATATAATTGATTATGCTGAACATAAGTAAACTTACGGAGCTACGACTAAGTTTAACCATAAGGAATGATTAGCTTAACCATTCATATACTCAACACAAGAAAAACTTATGGAGTAATAACTAAATAACCAAACAAGATGATTAATTTAGCATATAATGCTCGACCTATAGTACCTTACAGAGCAACAACAAAGCCAATCAAAAATAATCAACTTGGTTGTTTAGTGCTCAACATAAGACACATTACGGAGCCTCACAGTATTACATAAAATATGGATCAGTAAAGATCAATTCTGTGGAATACACAAGGATTCATTCTATCTTCCATCACTATTCGCATAACGACATTCAATAGACATAATCCTTGCAAACAAAAGATTTTAACCTATCTTCCGTCAAGGATTGACAATATAGGCTTAACTTTTGTATTTGTCAAAAGTCCGTTCATTCTTTAACCAATACATGAATATCGATCACAAACGACTTTAGTTTTGACAAGGTATGGGACAAACATAGTTCACGGACGTAAACACCAATATCCCATAACAAGTTGCAATATAACAAATCATAAAGATTAAATACTGCAAAAACATCATCCTCCAAATATTTTTAGAATTTAAACCAATAAATCTAAAAACATGAAGATGAAACCGTTGGACATAGCAATGTATAATCACAATAATGGCTATTCCAAACTCTAGTAATCCTTCTCAAAAATAAGAATAAATTCTCATAAGAAGTTTCCTAGGCAACAAGACAAACTCGTAATGCACATACAAGATGATTTGTCCTTATATGATAGAATCAATCTTTTACGCATGGATTTACACCAATAATAGCTACCAAAGGCGTATAAAAAGATTTTCTTAACAAAGAAGAACATACAAAGTCAATAACGACTATGCACCATAATACACAAAGGATGATTGTGAACATTCAAGAATTCCATAACACTGCGTACTACTTTCCATTCTTGAACTTCCTTCTTTGTGATTCACCAACAACATTCTTGTAAAATCTACAAATTAGCTTAGAAGAGTATTACTCCAAGAATCCAAGTGCCCAAGTTCAAGAGAAGTGGAACAAGTGCAACGAAACGGAGCAAAATACTCTAAAACAAGAGACAGGACAAATACCAATCTTAACTCATCCAAATTCAAGGTTTCTCATCTCCATATTGAATAGAATCCAAATAAGAAGAGAGCTCAAAAATAATGAGGTCAATCCGAGTTCGGACGAAGAAGTTACGGCCAAAACAAGTTTACCGAATATCGACGTCAAGTATGCATACGGGTTTGCAAACGAATTTTCGTATCCTGGAGCAGTATACAGACGGCGTTTTCGAATTTAAACCCCTGGATTTTGGTTTTAAATGATGTTATGCATACTTGGTATGTGTACCATGAAGTCCAAACATCCCGAACTAATGTTTTCAAACCTAAACATTTAAGAACCTTAAACACAGATCAAGTTAGGTAAAAATGAACGATAAGCAAGGTACATGGATCATTATAAGTACTCAAACATAAAACTTGCTCAAGTTTATAGACATGCCTTTTTAGAAAAGTCCAATTGAATTCTACATCCTTACCGAATATAATATGTGCGCCCCAATTTTCGTGCTTCCCTCACCGTATACATAGCAGGGAATTTATTGGTTAGGATGCACTTACAACACAATCAAGTTGTGTTGGGGTGAACAATGTCTTGTTCACCACAATTTACCTTTGGATTATCATGAAATGGATCACTTTTAGAGCCATTCACATCCAATTCTATTTTTCCAAAAAACTTGTTAAGTTCCAACATCATAGATACTGCCTTCTTCATAGTCATGGAATTTTCTGGAAGATCATTCCTTTTCACACTCAAAGCATCATTAGCACCCACTTCTGAGTGCGTTTAGGAACAACTGGAACCTTCTTCCCATTACTCTCTTCAAGATTTCTCGGAATAGAATTGGATTGAATATTCTTTTGCAAGTTAGTCTTTCTCCAATTGGGAGCATCGGATCTTGTCTTCGTATTTACGAAGTTATCCTTTTGATAACCATTACGGTTGTGAAAAGGCTTCGTATAACGTTTATAGGAAAATCTAGGTTTCTCGCAACAACGATTCCTTTGCCTAAAGGTTGGAAAGTTACAACCTGTGATGTTAAGGGGATTAGCCTTAGCATATGATCTTGGTTTCACAACTTCTTGTGTTGCCCAAACAAGAACATCATGAAGTTTCTTATTCCTTATACGAAAACGACATCTCCTTTCCAGGTGACCTTTATTTCCGCAATAGTGGCAAACATAAGGAATGTTCTTACCTCGATCCGTATGTGCTGACTTTGGAGGTTGATATTCTTTGCTCATTCAAACCTTAATTGTCGGTGAAGGTATTTCACTTTTTCCATCAGTGTAAACCTTTTGTTGAGAAGAATCACTAGCCTTGACAAATTTTACCTCTTTGCTAATACTTGGAGCATCTATTCCCTTATAGCATAATCCTCGTGTATCGCGATGATTTTTACTTGCTCCTAGCATAGTGGTTAATTTGCTTGAACTAGTATTGAACTTCTTCAGGTCATCTTCCAACATCTTGATTTTATCAAGAGCAGCAACTAAATCAGCCTCAAGGCGTTTTTCTCGAGCGAGACAAGCACTTTCTCTGTCATCGAAACTAATTTGTTGAGAGTTAAACCTTGCTTTAGATTCTGCAAGTTTCTCTTCCAACAAAAAGTACTTTTGATAAAGATTATGAAATTCAAGTGACTTCATACGTAGGTTTTCCTCAGAATCCTTGAGGATCGATTCGTTAGAACGATTCGAAAAATAAACACCTGTGTAACATCTTCTCAGTTTCTTGTTTTCTCGACAAAGAGGAGTCAAAAGAGGTGAGACATGAGAAGTTGTAATCTTCTTCATCTTCCACGAATCCAAAAACTTAACATACTCTGAGACTTCCTCATCAACATCTCTATCAATATCTGAATCACCTTCATCAGAAAGTTCATCCAACTGTTCTTCTAGGAGAGTTTCCCAATCAATAGTTTCTACATAAAGAGAATGTTTAGATATTGACTTAGATTTGATAGTTCTCTCAGGTGAATCCAAGCTTTTAGAATCATCTGGTAATTTCTGAACTGGTACGTTATTAGAGATAGACTCATCCATAATCAGATCACTACAAACAAAGACTTATAAGGTCTTTAACGTGTTTGCCTGCTCTGATACCAATTGAAAAAGCGGGGGTCTAATAACACCACCCAATATTTCGCTTAGCAATCTGTATGGACTAACTCCGAAATACTTTCTAGAGAATCAACTAAACAGTCAGACTCAATCTAGGTAAAAGTATCTCAAGGAGTTAATATCTCTCTCTTGTTTTGATTTACTCAAGCTAATAGAAATCAGCGAGTACTAATCAAATACAAGGAATAACTCGGATGGTACCAAAGACCAATATCTGAGGATCAATCAGTGACAATCAACAACCAAAGGTTGGATTACTCTAATAGATGATATAACGCACAACCTGTATTATTTCAATTATAAAGATAAAACAATATAATGCGGAAATTGAAATAACACAGACACTAGAAATTTTGTTAACGAGGCAAACGCAAATGCAGAAAAACCCCGGGACCTAGTCCAGATTGAACACACACTTTATTAAGCCGCTATAAACACTAGCCTACTCCAAGCTAACTTCGGACTGGACTGTAGTTGAACCCCAATCAGTCTCCTACTGATCCAAAGTAAAATCGTACTCCCTACGCCTCTGATCCCAGCAGGATACTGCGCACTTGATTCCTTTAGATGATCTCTCCCACAACTAAGAGTTTCTACGACCCAAAATCGCAGGCTTTGATAATAAACAAATCTGTCTCACACAGACAAGTCTATCAAAGGATCAATCTGTCTCCCACAGAAAAACCCTAAAGTTTTTATTCCGTCTTTTGATAATAATCAAGGTGAACAGGAACCAATTGATAATCCGGTCTTATATTCCCGAAGAACAGCCTAGATTAATCAATCACCTCACAACAATCTTAATCGTATGGTAGCGAAACAAGATGTTGTGGAATCACAAACAATGAGACGAAGATGTTTGTGATTACTTTTTATATCTTGCCTATCGGAGATATCAAATCTCAAGCCAATCAATCTGATTGTACTCGTACGATAAAAGATACAAGATAGAATCACACAACTATGATAAAAGTAGTATCGGTCTGGCTTTACAATCCCAATGAAGTCTTTAAGTCGTCAACCTGGTTTTAGAAGAAGAAAACCAAAGGTTAAAGGAGAACCGACTCTAATACGCAAACTAGTATCACATGTAAGGTGTGGGGATTAGTTTTGCACAATACTAGATGTCTCCTTTATATAGTCTTTCAAATCAGGGTTTTGCCTTGGTAACAAAGCAATCAATATTCACCGTTAGATGAAAACCTAATTTAGATTTAAGATAATATTTCTCAACCGTTAGATCGAAAACTTAGCTTCTTATACACAAATGAACTGCACGCTTTTACGTTTGTTAATCGTACCCAAACGTGTACATTGTTGGTTCAACAATAGTTAACCAAAAGGTTAGCCATATGAGCATTTCATATCGACCATGTTCTTCTTCACCATAACTAGTTCAAATGACTCAAATGAACTAGTTAGAGAGTTGTTCAATTGCAAGGAAATCTTATGTAACTACTCAAGACACAATTGAAGCAAAGATGATTTGATTCACTTGAATTGGTTGATGAACTTTTATAGACACGGTTTGCAAACTGCATTCCTTAGTCTTTTTAAAGTTTAAGTTCAGAAATCATCTTCAGATATATAACCTTCTTAAGTTCGCGCACTAGGTTCGCGGTCTTCAGCAACCGGACAGAGTTTACAAACTCCAACAGAAATTCTCGGGATGAGAACTTCGCCGGTTCACGGACTAGGTTCGCGGACTTAGTTCACGCAAGTAGTTTGTCAACTCCAGTAGAAATTCTCGGGTTTGAGAACTTCGGATGTTCGCGGACTGAGTTCGCGGACTTGGCACTTGCCATTCTTCCGGTTCTCTTGATCAACAAAGTTCCCAAACTTTGGTTCGGGGAATAGGACTTGTACATAAATGTGTTTCCACAACAATGCTTATGTCCATCATTGGTTATGTAATCTAAACTCTCATTCCAATCATTGAAATATTCTTAGAGGACGTTATATAGTTGTTACACCATTTCTCGTCAAAGCAATTTTCAAGATGATTGAAACATATCATGACTTCCGTCACTAGGTAAAGATAAACTTGGTCGAAGCGAAAAGCTTACCAACACATATTTCGAGATATAGATAGGCGAGGTATACTCGGCTCGTAATACCAAATGTGTATAATCTAAGTCTATATATATAGCATACGACTTTTTGTCTCAAGAAGTAGGAGATAGAGTAAATAGACTTTTGAGTGGCAGATAAGTTCAAGTCTTCACATACCTTTTTGTCGAGAAGTTCCACCGGTTCCTTGAGTAGTTATTCTACTTGTATAATGAATCGCCATGAAGTCCTTGAGCTCAACTACACTTTCTATCCTAGTCTGAGACTTAGTTATAATATACTATAAATCAAGACTTATGGTTTTGATCATTAACATTGACGAGCAATGCTCTAACATTAAGACCACTTTTTGAGATTGTGATTTCCTCTCACAAACCCATACGCTTATGGATACTCCAAGCTTCATGTCTTCTGATGGAAAAGATCATGAAGGAAAAAGAGAAATCTCAGTTAACACCGACATTGAAAAGAAAAGAAGGAATGTGAGGAAGCCTAGAGTCTTTCCTTCAAACTCTCAGAAGTTTTCTGATGTTATTGAAGTGTTAAAGGAGACACAAAAGGAGATTAAACAAATAAAGACTTTTGTGTTTAAGACTCATGAGATTCAGAAGGCCCTGGTTCGACATCAGTCAAGAAGGTTTATTGATATTAACTCATATCTTCATGAACCTTATGTTCCAATGGTTATTGACGACAAGGAGTTCGGGGACGATAAAGAATTCTTCAAAGGTCTTAACATCTAGTAAATATTCGAATAAGAATTTTATTTTCTTATTTTGTTTAGAAGAATAACTAGAGTTTGGAATAACCATTATTGTGATTACTGAAAAAGCGGGGGTCTAACAACCTCACCCAATATTTCGATTAGCAATCTGTATGGACTAACTCGAATATACTTTTAAGAGAATCAACTAGACATTCAGACTCAATCTTAATAAAAAGTATATCAAGGATTAATATCTCTATCTCTCGATTTGATCTATACTCAAACAAATAGAAATTTGTGAGTCTTTATCAAATACAAGAGATATAAACTTGGATGGTACCAAAGACCAATATCCAAGGATCAACCAATTTCCAATCAACAACCAAAGATTGGATTTTACAATTGATCGGTACAACCCACAACCTGTGATATTTCAATTTTATAACAAAATATAATGCGGAATAGAAATAACACAGACACCAGAAGTTTTGTTAACGAGGAAACCGCAAATGCAGAAAAACCCCGTGACCTAGTCCAGATTGAACACCACACTGTATTAAGCCGCTACAGACACTAGCCTACTACAAACTAACTTCGGTCTGGACTTTATTTGAACCCTAATCAATCTCACACTGATTCAAGGTACAGTTGTGCTCCTTACGTCTCTGATCCCAGCAGGATACTACGCACTTGATTCCCTTAGCTTATCTCACCCACAACCAAGAGTTACTACGACCCAAAGTCGAAGACTTTAATAAACAAATCTGTATCACATAGAAAAGTCTACGATAATAGATAAATCTGTCTCCCACAGATAAACCTAAGAGTTTGTTCCGTCTTTTGATAGAAAACAAGGTGAACAGGAACTAATTGATAACCCGACCTTATATTCCCGAAGAACATCCTAGTATTATCAATCACCTCACAATAATCTTAATCATATGGTAGCGAAACAAGATATTGTGGAATCACAAACGATGAGACGAAGATGTTTGCGATTTCTTTTTATCTTGCCCTATCGGAGATATAATCTCAATTCAATTATTCAGTTGAAATCGTACGATAGAAAATGGCAAGATCAGATCGCTCAACTACAAGAGAAGTAGTTTCGTCTGGCTTCACAATCCCAATGAAGTCTTTAAGTCGTTAACCTACAGGGTCTCGAGAAGAAACCTAAGGTTAAAGGAGAATCGAATCTATCTAAACCAAATAGTATCACACAAGAGGTGTGGGGATTATTTTTTCCAGTTGCTAGAGTTTTCCCTTATATAGTTTCAAATCAGGGTTTGCAACCTATGTTATCTTAGTAACAAAGCATTCAATATTCACCGTTAGATGAAAAACCTGATTCAACCAAGCTAATATCTTTCAACCGTTAGATCGAAACTTAGTTTGTCACACACAAATGAAATGTATTTCATTTAGGTTTGAGTAACCATACCTAAACGTGTACACTTAGTTGTTTCAAAAATAGTTAACCAATGGTTAGCCATATGAGCACTTTCATATTAACCGTATTCATCTTTCTCATAACTAGTTCAAATGATTCATAAGAACTAGTTGAAAAGTTATTCAATTGCTTAGGCCTTTATTCATAGACACAATTGAAAAAAATCGGTTTGATTCATTTGAATCAATTCATGAACAATATAGCCACGGTTTGCAAAGATTGCATTCCTTATAATTTATTGTTTTTAAGTTCATGAACTACCGATTTGAGAAATAACCAGCTTGGGTACGTGTACGGGTATGCGTACCTTAGCTACCGAATTTGAGTTGGTTTTTGGTTTCCAAACTCAGCAGAACTTTTCGGGTAGAAATATTCCGCTAGTCTGAGTACGAGTACGTGTACCTAAGGTGACTGGTTTATGAGTTCGTAAACTCCAAACTCAGCATAATTTTCCGGGAGGAAAATTTCCGCCAGTACGCGTACCCAACCTGTCTCCTTCATCAATCCCGTATGCACACATATGCACACACTTGGTTTCCGGTACATGGATTTATACACTAATGTGCGAACACACTATATATGCTTATACCGATAGATGGTAATCTCAACTCTACATTTCAATCATTAAAACATTCTTCTATAATGTTATAACAGTAGTCGTTATTCACAACTATCGTCATCAAATCCATTTTCAAGATTGAAACGTCATCATGACTTTCGTCACGCATAAAGATGAAAAATGGTCAAAGCGAAAGGATACTGAAAAAGTGGGGGTACAACAACCACACCCAATATTTTGCTTAGCAATCTGTATGGACAAACTCCAGTATACTTTCTAGAGAATCAACTAGACAGTCAGACTCAATCTAGATAAAAAGTATATCAAAGAGTTTATATCTCAATCTCTCGATTTGATATATACTCAAGCAAATAGAAATTTGCGAGTCTTTATCAAATACTAGAAAGATAACTTGGATGGTACCAAAGACTAATATCCAAGTGTCAATCAATTTAAATCAACAACCAAAAGGTCGGATATTTTAATTGATTGAACAACGCACAACCTGTGATATTTCAATTATATAACAAAATATAATGCGGAAAAGAAATAACATAGACACCAGAATTTTGTTAACGAGGAAACCGCAAATGCAGAAAAACCCCGGGACCTAGTCCAGATTGAACACACACTGTATTAAGCCGCTACAGACACTAGCCTACTCCAAATTAACTTCGATCTGGACTGTAGTTGAACCCCAATCAATCTCACACTTATCCAAGGTACATTTATGCTCCTACGTCTCTGATCCCAACAGGATGCTACGTACTTGATTCCCTTAGCTGATCTCACCCACAACTTAGAGTTGCTACGACCCAAAGTCGAAGACTTTAATAAACAAATCTGTATCACACAGAAAAGTCTACGATAATAGATAAATCCTTCTCCCACGAATATACCTACGAATTTTGTTCCGTCTTTTGATAAATCAAGGTGAACAGGAACCAATTGATAAACCAGACTTATATTCCCGAAGAACAGCCTAGTATTATCAATCACCTCACAATAATCTTAATCGACGCAGCGAAAAAAGATATTGCGGAATCACAAACGATGAGACGAAGTGTTTGTGATTTCTTTTATATCTTTCCTATCGGAGATATCAATCTCAAGCCAATTATTACAATTGTACTCGTACGATAGAAACAACAAGATCAGATCACACAACTACAAGAAAGTAGTATCGGTCTGGCTTCACAATCCCAATGAAGTCTTTAAGTCGTTAACCTGGTTTAGAAGAAGAAACCAAAGGTTAAAGGAGAATCTACTCTAGATTAGCACAACAAGTATCACGCAGAAGGTGTGGGGATTAGGTTTCCCATTTGCTAGAGTTCTCCCTTATATAGTCTTTCAAATCAGGGTTTGCAATCAATGTTAGCTTGGTAACAAAGCATTCAATATTCACCGTTAGATGATAACCTGATTAGATTCAAGCTAATATCTTTCAACCGTTAGATCGAAAACTAGCTTGTTACAGACAAATGAAATGCACGTTTCTAGGCTTGTGTAACTATACCCAAACTTGTACATTTGTTGGTTCAACAATAGTCAACCAAATGGTTAGCCATATGATCACTTTCATATCAACCATATTCTTCTTCACCATAACTAGTTCAAGTGACTCAAATGAACTAGTTAGAGAGTTGTTCAATTGCAAGGAAATCTTATGTAACTACACAAGACACAACTGAAGCAAAAACGATTTGATTCACTCGAATCGGTTCATGAAATATATAGCCACTGTTTGCAATTTGCATTCCTTAGTTTCTATAATAATAAGTTTACAGACATCGTTTTTAGATATAACCTACTCAAGTTCGCGGACTGGATTCGCGGGCTTAAGTTCCCGGACGGAGTTCACAAACTCCAGCAGAATTTCTCGGGATGAGAACTTCCGCCAGTTCGCGGACTTGGCTCACGCCACAATTCCGGTTCTCTTGATCAACAAAGTTCGCAAACTTCGGTTCAAGGAATAAGGACTTATACATATATGTGTTTCCACAACAATGCTTATATCCTCCAATGGTTATATAATCTAAACTCTCATTTCAATCATTGAAACATTCTTAGAGGACGTTGATATTCTATAGTTGTTATTCACAAACTATTTTTCGTCAAAGTAAGCAATTTTCAAAGTGATTGAAACTTGTCATGACTTTCGTCACTAGGTAAAGATGAACTTGGTTAAAGCGAAATCTTACCGACACATATTTCTAGAAATAGATAGGCGAGATAAACTCGGCTCGAAATAACAAATGTGTATAATCTAAGTCTATATATCAAGACAACTTTTGTCTCAAGATAGGAGATAAATAGACTTTTGAGTGATAGATAAGTTCAAGTCTCCACATACAATTTAGTCGATGAAGATCCACCGGTTACTTGAGTAGTCCTTCGTCTTGTATGATGATTGCCATGGAGTTCTTGAGCTCAACTACACTTTCTATCCTAGTCCGAGACCTTAGATATAGTAGACTATAAATCAAGACTTATAGTTTTGATCACTAACATTGACAAACATGCTTGAGATAGCAACGCATGCGAGTTCGACCGAGCAATGCTCTAACGATCTCCCCCTTTGTCAATTTTAGTGACAAAACTAGCAATACATATGGAATACAAAAAATAAATAACTTAACTTTTGTAGCTCCTATTCCACATGTCTAATCTTCAACATTACTCGAAATCTTCGCCACTTCCAAGTACTCCAATGATCCCAAAGGTTGTAAGTTCGGCATCATCGTTATTGAAAATCCGTAGCTATAACAATGAGAAAACAAGAGTTCTCAATCATTGTTATACAATGTCATGGTATCATTACACAGCGTCAAAGTTCAATTGTATCACAACTGCAACAATAATACTACGGTGATATGTATCACTCCCCCTTAGTCAATACTCCATCTCACATGGAAACCACTCCCCCTTACATAATGATCCGAAAACCATATGTATTTATAGTGTGAACTACATATTAATTCTCCCATTTTTTTTCAATAAAATTGGCAAAGGTACAAGAACGGGATACTAATGAAATTTCCGAAAGAGACATTTCATGACCAAAAGAAAGAAACACATATCATCTATTTAGATGCAATCATAAATCCGAAGTTAAATGCATTCATCAAGGAGTTTATAAAGATACAAGATCACCCCTATAATATTCCACAGCCGCACTCCTCACAAAGATTTGGCAATTAAGCACAAGTTCAATTAAGAACTCTCCCCATAAAATGTCATTCCCGAAAGAACAACAAGAGCGACCTTAATTTCGAAAGAAAAGAAGGATTTCTTTGGACATAACAAATCACATACAAGTATCAATTTGAATCCAAAATGTTCAACTAAACTAACCACAAGAGAACCCATGATTAATTTAATCGAAAAATGCTCAACATAAGTGAACTTATGGAGACTCAAAAATATACAATTAGATTAATCACAAGAGAACCCATAATTAATCTAATTGAAGTACACAACCAAACTAATCATAAAAGTAATCAATTTAATTGATCATGCTCATCATAAGAAGACTTGCGGAGCAACAACTAAATAACCAAACAAGATGATTAATTTAGTTGAAAATGCTCGACATAAAGTACCTCACGGAACAACAACATAGCTAATCATAAAAATAATCAACTTGGTCGTTTAATTCTCAACATAAGACACTTTACGAAGCCTCATAATAATACATAAAATATGGATCAGAGAAGATCAATACTGCGGAATACACAAGGATTCATTCTATTTTCCATCACTATTCGCATAACGACATTCAATAGACATAATCCTTGCAAACAAAAGAATTTAACCTATCTTCCATCAATAATTGACATAATAGGCTTAACTTTTGTATTTGTCAAAAGTCTATTCATTCTTTTATCAATACATGCATATCGACATATGAAAGACTTTACTTTTTACATGGTATGGGACAATCATAGTTCACGGACGTAAACACACATATCCCATAACAATATTGCAATATACAAAACCATAAAGATTAATACTGCAAAAATCATCTTCCACACAAATTTAGAATTTAAACCAATAAATCTAAAAACAAGAAGATGGAAACGTTGGACATAGCTAAGTGTAATCACAATAATGGCTATTCCAAACTCTAGTTATTCTTCTAACAAAAACAGGAAAATAGAAGATTTACTAGACAAAGAAATCAACAAGCTAAGGAACAAAATCAGACTCCAGTGCTATGGCCGAACACGAACTAAGGTCAAATAGACGGTTCAGGATCCTCACGAGTCTTGGCGTCTTTGAGCTTGTGATTAGCAGCATCCATTGCATCTTCAGAGAAGAGATTCTCTTTGTGAAGATCATTGATGTGAGATTTTATGAGGCCAAGGTCAGTTGAAACCTTTTTCAACTCAGTTTTCAACACATCAAGACTTTTCAGAGTATCAACAAGCTGCAGTTTTGCTTCCTCAAAATACTTAAGAAAGTCATGGACCACTTCAGCAGAAATCATATCCTCCTTCTCAACATCCTCATGAGTATAATCATAGTAACATGAGGCATTAGGATGATCTTCTTCTACTAAGGTTATTTTCTTCCTCCCTTTAGACTCGAAACCTATACCTTTGAAAAGAAAGCCTCTAGAAAAACCATAAGCTCGTGAAGAAGAAGACATTCTTGACAACCCAAAATAACCTGGAGTGCGCAAACATGACTAAGGGTTTGGTAATTATATGGTTTCTTAGGGAAGAAGGTTTTTAGGGTTTACAAACTGTTGACTCGTGATGGTAACCCGTGTACACATACGAATACAACATGCCCCAGAAAAAAACTTTTGCTACATGAAAATTTAAAAAAGGCTCAATAAATTCTATCCAACCAGGATTAATTTAGAGCACAAGTGTAGCAGGCCACAAAGTTAAAAGACAGAAAAAATACTAGACACACAAATACTATTTAGGCATTACTGTATGCAGACACTAGTTTAGCTATAAACGATAAGAGGATAACTCAACTAAGCAGAACACCAAAATTCCACAGTATACCTGAATTTTACACATATTGCTCAACAGGATTTTTATGAGCAAGTTCTTGACCCTTGTGATTAATTAGCACAAGTATGAGCTTTGAGCTCATTAAAAGAACTGTGTTTATGATCGAGTCTCTTTTTCCTTCTGAATCTAGAGAGGGATCCCTTTTGATGTGAGAAATTATCATAAAACTTACTGTCATCAAAATACGAGACATAGTTTGAGTTCTTACCAGAAGAATTTTGACATGAGGAGGATGACAACCCGTCGACAAATTTTTTATACCCTTCAATTATCTCTATCAGATTATTTCTCATATCATCAATTTTTCTTCTTTCTCCTGGAATTTCATTCACATCAAGGTTATTTTTATTTCCATAGGAAATGACTTGATCTTTCCTTAGACGATTCTTGTTAAGACTTCTGTTATGCTACAGAGCACTTGAGGAACTCATTGAACTGACCTTCCTGGTAACATACTGTTTATGGGTGAAAACTGTTTCTACTGTTTTTGGTAAATTTGGGTGTGTGGATGAGAAACGAATCTAATTAAACCCTAAACAAACGCACTGCACGAGAGTGCTTTAGATTCGAGAGATCAATCTATACAATTCTGGCCTAAACCAAGAAATGGTCGTTCCAGACTTGCTTCGGTCACAAAGTGAAGGAGACAGGGTTGATCTTAGGGAGGGAAGCGAAGAAGGTGTTGAGATTGTGAAGGTGTCGGCTGTTTATGACTTGTATCAGAATGATGAACTGGCTGCACAATGAAAGCAATCAGTTCTAGGTGTTTTCTGGATACTGTGACAACACTTGGTTTTTCTGTCTCTGTGTGTTGTTTGGAAATAGGTGAAGGACCTATTTATACAAGTCATTGAGCGCAACCCTCATCTCATATGAAGTGGAGGAGGTGAAGTGATGGAGTAGTGGGGTCGTGTAGGAGTGGTGATTATCACACGATCACACCTTTGCCCACTTCCATCATCACTGTTAACCGTCCACCTTTTCCCGACATGTTCTAGTAATGGGGCGTTGCACGCTGCACGCTGTAAATCGCCAGACCAATACCCCAGTAAGTATCCCCCAGTTTGTGACATGCTTGATGTCTCGAATGAGCGGATTGTGGGACCCACGCAGGAAATAGCATACGGTGCTAAGTTATTTAAGGAGTTGGTATCCGTAAAATATCGTGTATGCTCGATGCATGTAATGCATCGAAAACAATCAATATGTATGAAACATCGTTGTTTTAAAGCTTAACCGAATAAGTCGCGGATTAAGCGTCTTAAAATAGCATCACGTCCAACCATCTTCGAGTGACCGTAAAGGCCGCATGGGCGGGCCATCCCCTGGTCGATCACTCCCTGTGGAAGAGTGGTGGACGGTGATCACCGAGGTGCTTCATTGGTTGTACAGATTTTAACCTGGGTTGTCCGTCCAAGCTGGCAAAGTTGGACGGGCGAGATGGTTTACGGCATATATCTACGACCGTTGATGGAATTTTAGGGTTTTTAAGAGGTGCACACACATCCCTCTTTGGCTTGATCGAATTCAAGCATGGGCATTACTTTTGGTGGGACCTACCGAGCATGCGTGGAGACGGCCTGCTGATGTGCATGTCTACACCTCTCGGCCCCATAAAGGTTCGATCTAGGCCACTCAATTTGACCAGCAAAGATAAATGGTCATGATCGATTTGCGACACAAATATGTTGCCGCAAAACACAAGTTGTGGTTTGAGGCCGCGTGACCTAGAACCTTTGGGGCATGCGTTTCGAGACACCGGGCCCCACTATGCATAGGTCGACCGGTCACACGTCAAGGTGGGCCCACGGTGATCATGTTGATATCCTTGGGACCTCTTGAGTCTATATCTACACCGTTTGTTTAGGCCGGCGAAGATGGATGGCCGTGATTGAACTACGACAGATGTGCATTGCCGTAAACCCTAATTAGGGTTTTGAAACAGTCATGCACATGTGACTTTGGCCAAACGGTTTGGCAAGTCGTGATCCTCCTTTGGGGAGACATTAGTGGAATTTCCGCGACCCTTAGAAGCATCACGCCTGCCATGGTTTGAGCAATCGTTTCATTGCTCCATAGCTTTGCTGTGAGAAAAGCGATCGGGTGAGGGAGAAGTGGGCCCTCCAACGTGTGCATTAGCGCTTCCCTGATCATTTACGGGATGATCTAATCCGTCCAACCAGGCTGGCGAAGTTGGACGGTTGCGATGGTTTTAAGACTGCCCTGTACAGTCTATGTTCGATCGAACCTCTACAAAGCAGTACAGCCACCCTACTTAGGGTTGGCGTTTGACGTTGCTGGGAGGTGTTCGTGTGATGTTCGACCGGCTAGGGCACAAGTGGGCCCGCCGGTAGCCATCACGTCAATCGCCAATTCTTGCCAAGTTTTGGCTAGGCTTGTTAAATTGTGCGACCAACTTGTGTGGCTGCGATCATTTCTGAGACTGATATGGACAGTCCAGATTTCCTTTAAGGAAATGAAATACATTCGATCAAGCTGTTTCGCGTCAATTCGAAATTCTCTTTGTCAGAGAGTGATGCAGCCTGTACGGGTATTTCGTGCATATCTCAAAATTGGAACTTGGAGATTCATGTCACTCTGCTGAGAGTGAACACTCAGTCGTCATGACATGCTAATAATGAGAGTTCGGCTAGGAACAACACATGAAACACTAGGCAAATCATGCATTAATTAATAATGCTAAAATTCACAGAATATTTGGGATTATTGCTGCATGCACCATTCTGGGTGAATTCCGTGTATTTATTGAATTGCTTCTAATAAATAAAGTGAGGAGGTACTCATCACTTATCAAACGACTTTACCCTTTGCAGGACGTCAGCGCATTAAATTTGGTTTTACAATTTTAGCCCTGAACTAAAATCCACCATCAACATTAAGTCCCCTGCCTAGCACGTAATAGTTGCACTATTGCGGGGTAGGCATTAGATGGTGACAGTTCGAATATTAGAACGATTAAGCTAAAGTGAATAAATAAATATTTACCGTAGAGATGAATATCACCATATTCCTTAAACGTCCCGGAGCTGGTCAAATCATTCTCTTTTAGATATCCAGCGACCTTTCCAACTTTGATTAGGGTTTGGAAGAAAGCACGACTTGGTCGGTTGAATCCTTATTCATCGGATAACCCTCGCTGCAGCCGATTTGGTCTTCCTTTAGGGTTTCCTCCATATATATGTGCACAAAGGGATTTAGAACCACCCTTTATCTTTTCGTGACAGGGTTTTGCAGGAACTCCATCTTTTCATCATGTCAAACAGCAATGGATCGTCCCCTTCATACCATCCAGCTCTTCTGCTAAACGTTCATGACTTGCACCCGAGGTATGATTTCGAGCCATTTCTTGATTTCAGCGATGCTACTTTTTCCTTTATTTTAATTTTCAGAACAATTGTTTATTCTTCATGATCAGGTGAATAAACCTCCCCTTTCACAGGGATATCCTACTGGAACATGTGTGACAATGATCGATGATGACGACTTAAACAGTCCACTGCCTTCAAACTCAAACACGCCTACCCCCGCGGATCTTGAAGATGCTGATCTGGGTATCTCATCTCATGAATATCCCAACGCAGGCATTTCATTCAATATCCACATGAGATGTCTATCTTCCAGTTACCGAACTGTCGACGAATTCTTAATGCGGAAGGAGTTTGTGCCTTTATACACAAAAGTATGGAAAAAGTATGGCCATATTGCAACCAGGAATGTAGTTCCACACTGTTCATCTTCTTTAGTTACCACGGTAAACTGCCTTCTTCCCATGATTGCTGAGATGGAGAATATCTCTATCCGTAACGTTACTGAATCAAACCTCGAAAAGTGGGAGAACATGGTGTCTACCTGCGAATCCATGGAGTTCAACGTGGGCTGGTTGCGGCAGCGTCTTGACATTATCAAGGTTGATCGAGCTGGTATCCTCGTGAATGTAGTCCCTGCTGCGAAAGCTATCTTGGAGGAAGAGAAGGCTATGGCTGCAGAATCAGAGAAGGTGGAGCAGGCAATCCGAAACTTGAAGAATAGAACAGAGAGATACCAAACTAGGTTGAAGATGATGCTCTCAAGGAACTATAGTCTGCTGGATGATCTCTTCTAGGCTGCATTCTCTTATTGTCAATGTCGCTCACGTCATCTTTTTTTTTTTTGAACACTTTTGAGCAATGAATTGCATTGATTTTTTTTTTGGTAGGTGGAAGGAGTTTTTCATTAATGTACTTTTGAATAACTTGATAATTCAGATGTGTAATGAAAAAGAATGCCTGTATTGCCATGTCATGAGACAATGGTAGGATGATGATCAAGCATGATATGCCTTGAGCCATTTTCCATTGATGACTGCTTCTAACTTGCCTCCATCTACCTTAAAGATATTGTAGTAGCCGGTACTGTAAGCCTTGGTAATCACATAAGGACCTTCCCATTTTGGAGAGAACTTTGGTGCAGACATGTCTTGCTAAATGTGCTTGGCCGTCTTTAAGACCAAATCTCCTTCTTTCAAAACACGCGGCCTTACAGTCTTGTCATATGCCCTGGAGATCCTATTTCTGTACACCTGAGAACGTCCCTCTGCTTTACCTCTTCTGGAGTCTAGAGTGTCTAACTCGGCGATCTTGGAGCTCAACGCTTCAGCTTCATTCCAGTGGACCCCACTTGCTGCTGCAATCCTGGCTGACGGGATCTTGATTTATGCTGGGAGGATCGCGTCTGCGCTGTAAACAAACGAATATGGAGAAACTCCTATAGAACTTCTAGGTGTTGTTCGATACCCCCATAGCGCCATCGGTAGCTGTTCGTGCCATTCTCTGGGATTGTCATGCACTGTTCGACTGAGAATCCGAATTAGTGTTTTGTTGGTGCTCTCAGCTTGTCCGTTTCCCTGGGGGTAATAAATGGTGGAGAAGACTTGTTTAATTTCGTATCCCTCAAGAAACTCTCGTACTTGTTTGTTAGCGAAGGGAGTGCCGTTATCGGTGATGATATGTTTAGGCACACAAAACCGACAAATGATGCACTCTTTAATGAAAGCCGCAATCGTTGCTCATGTAGTCCCTCGTAGAGGAATGGATTCAACCCATTTGGTAACATATTCTGTCGCAGTTATGATGTACTCGTGCTGCTTTGATGACGGAGGATTGATCTTTCCAACAATTTCAAGTCCCCAGCTATAAAATGGCCATGGACTGCTTATCGAGTGTAAAGGGGCGGAAGGTGCGTGAACGAGGTTCCCATGAATTTGACATTTGTGATAGCTTTGAACAAATGCAGCTGCATCATCCTCCATGGTCGGCCAATAGTATTTCTCGTGTATCTGGAGAAACAATTTCCTCTTCCCTTGATGTTCCCCTTCATGCATTTCTTTCAACATAATTGGGATCTCTAACTCGTCCAGGCACCGTAACAGATTGTCTCCAAAACTTTTGCGATACAGGATCCCTTCATGAAATACGAATCGCTTCGCCTTTTGCTTTATCTTGATGGCATCCTTTTGATTAGCAGGAGTTACTCCATCGCGAAAATAACTAATGTACGGCTCTCTCCAGTCCCCAACATGACTCACGCTGAAAAACTCCAATTGATGCGACGACATTTGACAATTAAAGCAAGACTTTTGAAGTAAACGAGATTGATTTTCCATTTCTTGCCAGTAATAGCCCAGGCGTTGAAGACGACGATAGAGCGTTACCACCAACGTTTGTCCGCAAATTTCATCGTGAACGCGGTTAAGCTGCAGCTGAGCTTCTTCATCTCCAAGACATTTTGATAAGGAACCATCCGGGTTTCGATGGTATAGCATACCATGAAGCATGAAGAAGTTCTGCAAGGTTTTGAGACTGACCTTTCCTTGAGAAAGTGAGCTGCTAAGCTCCTGAATGATCAGAGTTCGCCAATCATAGGTTTCAGTGCCTTTACATTGTGAAAGCCACGTTGATTCTGCCGTTCTCCTCTTCACCGTCAAGGTTTCTTCTAAACCTTCGAACTGCAATTTGGATGCCAGCGTGGCTAAACAATCGGCATGTCTGTTGTTGTTGCGACCAACATGGGTTATGGTTGCGTCAACAAAGTAGTTTAGTAACCTTTGTGCCTCTGATCGGTACAGAGCCAGTGTCAACTCCTTCAACGCATATACTCCATTCATTTGATTAATTAATAACTTAGAGTCACCTCTTATTTCCAGAAGTGTGGCCCCTGCTTTCTTGGCTAATGACAGCCCAATGAGGAAGGCTTCATACTCTGCTGAATTGTTAGTGCATTGAAAGTCCAGGTTGAAGGAGTGCGAGGAGACTTCACCGGTTGGAGACACTAGGACTACGCCATCCCTTCCAGTGTTATTGTTAGTGGTGGAAGAGCCATCAAAATATAATAGCCACGCTTCTTCTTCGACAACGGAGATGTCTAGAAATTCTCCAGGAAGGTCCTCGCGTAGTGCAGTAGTACCTTCTCCAGGGAATGCTGCTAGTAAGTCTGCAACTGCTTGTCCTTTGATAGCTCTAGGTGACGCACACGTTATGTCTAACTCTGACATTTGGAGAAGCCACTTGGCCGACCTTCCCATCAGGACCGGTTTTGAAAGCAGAAACTTCGCAGGATCAGATTTAGATATGAGCACCACCTTGTTGGATAACAGGTAATGGATGAACTTCTGAATGGAATGAATTAGGGCTAAGCATGCCTTTTCCGCCTTGGGATATCTGAGTTCAGCATCTCTCAGTATTCGACTGAAATAGTATATAAGATGTTCGATTCCCTCGTCATCTTCTTGAGCGAGCAAAGCCCCGATGGCGGTATCACTGAAAGCAGTGTAGAGACATAGCGGTCTTCCTTGGATGGGAGACTTCATGATGGTTGGAGATGACAATATTCGTTGAATCTTCCGAAACGCTTCCTGTTGTACTGCAGTCCAAACGAAACTTGCTCCTTTCTTCAGTAAGGGGGTGAATGAAGCAACGAGCTGGGCCAAACTAGGTATAAAACGTCGAATGTAGTTCACCTTTCCCATGAAGCTTTGGAGCCCCTTCACAGTTCGCGGTGGCGGCATCGTGAGGATAGCCTGAGTCTTGGATGGGTCCACTTTGATCCCCTCAGCAGTTACCTGGAATCCCAGAAATTTTCCCGGCGAGATGTCGAAAGCGCATTTCAAAGGATTCATCTTCAATTTGTATTCTCGACACCTTTATAATACTTGTCGTAGGACTCCTGTGTGGTCCGCCCGAGCTTTTGATTTGACTACTATGTCATGCACGTAATCTTCTACTTGTTTGTGCATCATGTCATGGAAGATTGCCTTCATAGCGCGTTGATACGTTGCACAGGCATTCTTCAAACCAAAAAGCATTACAGTATAATAAAAATTTCCAAGAGGAGTTCGGAAAGCTGTCTTACTTGCGTTACGCTCATACATCCTTATCTGATTGTAGCCGCTATATCCATCCATGAAGGAGAACATGCCATGTCCGCTGGTGGCATCTACTAGCATGTCGATGTTAGGTAGAGGAAAATCGTCTTTGGGACAAGATTTGTTCAATTCTCTGAAATCCACGCAGCACCTGATCTGCCCGTTTTTCTTTTTCACCGGAACCACATTAGCCAACCAGGTCGGATGATGAATGGGTTTGATGAATCCAACAGCTAGCAACTTCTGAAATTCAGTATTGATTTGCTCTTCTACCTCGTGTCTGAATTGCCTCGGAGACTGTTTGACCGATTTGGATCCAGGTATGACATGTAGATGATGGTGACCAATTTTTCATCTAAACCGGGCATTTCTTCATATGTCCAAGCGAATATGTCATGGTATTCTTTTAGAAGTTGCACAAGCTTCGTGCGTTCATCCGTGGACAAAGTTGAGCTGATGGAGATAGGCCTGGGAGATTCTTCATTCCCGATATTAACGATTTCGAGCTCATCAGTCGTGGAGTTGGTGCCGTCTTGCAGCTTTCGTGGAGCATCCAGCATCTCTTCTTGTGGTTCGTTGTTGTTGTAGCATTCCATTGGGTGGAGAGACTGGGTAACAGTCTCCCCTTCTAATTGCTAACAGCGGCGTCGGTACACAGTTTTCCCTTTCTGATCACGGATCGCCACAAAAGTTCGCTCCCTCTTAGTATGAACGTGGGTCGCTGCTTCACCGGAAGAACTCCTTGTCAGCAAAGATGCATCGTGGGGCTTAGCCCTCAATGATGCAAGTCGGCCCTCCTCCTGGATTGACGCCCACGTGGGGAGTGGGATGCAATGAACTTTGTCTGATTCTTCCCGCGGAGCTTCCCCTGGTTCAAACAATTTCATTCCATATATCAGTGCGTAAGGAGACAACGATGCAGGAATACGAACGACTTCTTTATTCAGCATAGTCTTCAGGCACTGATGATGCATCGAAGGGACAATCCTATTGTCATGAAGCCACGGTCTCCCCGGTATCATATGGTAGTCCGGCTCCTTTTCTATGACTTCGAACTTCACCTTTGACTGGACGGGCCCTACAGATAAATTCAGATTGACATACCCGTACGTGTTGGTTTGGTTTCCTTCAAAGTTTGTCATCGTAGTAGGATGCTGTACGATCTTGCCCGGGCGAACCTTGGTCGTCCTGAGAGTCTTGAGAGTAATCACATTCGAAGACGCTCCCGTGTTGATGAGGGCCCTCTTGAGCTCTGAATCCTTGATGCGTGCAGTAACATGTAGGCCCCGGTTGTGACCTTCCTCCGCCATCATGTCGTCTTCTGTAAATGTGACATTATTCACAGACATCTCTGGTGTTTTCGAGATTTCTGGACGCAGAGGGGTTAAATGTACATCTAGGGCTATCTGGTTGATTGCAGCAAACGTCTCCGCCCGTTGGTTCTTCGAGAGGTGTAAAAATTCGCATAAACTTTCCACTATAGAACTGCTTCCTGGTCCACCGGTATCCGGTTCATAGTGAAACTATTGACCTGAGGAGGATTGTCTGTCGGGCGTTCCACCATTTCTGCTCCTAAAATCCCCCTCAGGTGCACCAAGCAGGTGAACAAGTTGTCAATCGCTCCTTTTATCCGGTCCACATTTCTCGCCAGAATTTCTTGCCTTCGTGCTAGTTCAACCAGAGTTGGGATTTCTGCATCGGTTGAAGCGACAGAGATAATGGGGGTATTGAAATATGAAAATTCGTCATAAACAGAATTGTTCAAAGGAGGGTGAGAAACATTACCATTTGAGGGATTCTGGCTAAGATCCGTCGCGGAAGAATCATCCCTGAGGCCAACCATCTTTTTGAAAATCTTGAAATCGCAACCGAGAGATTAATCTCCCACTGTGGTCGACAATTGTTTATGGATGAAAACTGTTTCTACTGTTTTTGGTAAATTTGGGTGTGTGGATGAGAAACGAATCTAAACACTAAACAAATGCACTACACGGGAGTGCTTTTGATTCGAGAGATCAATCTATACAATTCTGGCCTAAACCAAGAAATGACCGTTCCATACTTGCTTCGGTCACAAAGTGAAGGAGATGGGGTTGATCTTACGGAGGGAAGCGAATAAGGTGTTGAGATTGTGAAGGTGTCGGCTGTTTATGACTTGTATCAGAATGATGAACTGGATTGCACAATGAAAGCAATCAGTTCTGGGTGTTTTCTGGATACTGTGACAACACTTGGTTTTTCTGTCTCTGTGTGTTGTTTGGAAATAGATGAAGGACCTATTTATACAAGTCATTGAGCGCAACCCTCATTTCTTAGGAAGTGGAGGAGGTGAAGTGATGGAGTAGTGGGGTCGTGTAGGAGTGGTGATTATCACACGATCACACCTTTGCCCACTTCCCTCATCACTGTTAACCGTCCACCTTTTCCCGACACGTTCTTGTAATGGCGCGTTGCACGCTGTAAACTGCCAGACCAATACGCTAGTAAGTATCCCCCAGTTTGTGACATGCTTAATGTCTCGAATGAGCAGATCGTGGGACCCACGCAGGAAATAGCATACGGTGCTAAGTTATTTAAGGAGTTGGTATCCGTGAAATATCGTGTATGCTCGATGCATGTAATGCATCGAAAACAATCAATATGTATGAAGCATCGCTGTTTTAAAGCTTAACCGAATAAGTCGCGGATTAAGCGTCTTAAAATAGCATCATGTCCAACCATCTTCGAGTGACCGTTTGGAGGCCGCATGGGCGGGCCATCCCCTGGTCGATCACTCCCTGTGGAAGAGTGGTGGACGGTGATCACCGAGGTGCTTCATTGATCGTCTAGCTTTTAACATGGGTTGTCCATCCATGCTGGCAAAGTTGGACAAACGAGATGGTTTACGACATATATCTACGACCGTTAATGGAATTTTAGGGTTTTTAAGAGGTGTGCAAGCATCCCTCTTTGGTTTGATCGAATTCAAGCATGGGCATTACTTTTGGTGGGACCGACCGGGCATGTGTGGAGACGGCCTGCTGACGTGCATGTCTACACCTCTCGGCCCCATAAAGGTTCGATCTAGGCCACTCAATTTGACCGGAAAAGATGAGTGGTCGTGATCGATTTGCGACACAAATATGTTGCCGCAAAGCACAAGTTGTGGTTTGGCCGCGTGACCTAACACCTTTGGGGCATGCGTTTCGAGACACCGGGACCCACTATGCATAGGTCGACAGGTCGCACGTCAAGGTGGGCCCACGGTGATCATGTTGATATCCTTGGGACCTCTTGAGTATATATCTACACCGTCTGTTTAGGCCGGCGAAGATGGATGGCCGTGATTGAACTACGACAGATGTGCATTGCCGCAAACCCTAATTAGGGTTTTGAAACAGTCATGTACACGTGACTTTTTCCAAACGGTTTGGCAAGTTATGATCCTCCTTTGGGGAGATCGATCACGTGGGGCCCATGTTGGGCTGACGGTGAGCGTACATGCACCTTCCTGATGGTCTTAAATGTGATCCAAGCCATCCAAATAGGATGGTTAAGTTGGATGGTTGCGATCGATTTAAGACATTAATGGAATTTCCGAGACCCTTAGAAGCATCACGCCTGCCATGGTTTGAGCAATCATTTCATTTCTCCATAGCCTTGCCGTGAGAAAACAGATCAGGTGAGGGAGAAGTGGGACCGCCAACGTGTGTATTAGCACTTCCCTGATCATTTACGGGATGATCTAATCCGTCCAACTAGGATGGCGAAGTTGTACATTTGCGATGGTTTTAAGACTGCCCTGGATAGTCTATGTTCGATCGAACCTCTACAAAGCAGTACGACCACCCTACTTAGGGTTGGCGTTTGACGTTGTTGGGAGGTGTTCGTGTGATGTTCGATCGTCTAGGGCACAAGTGGGCCCGCCGGTAGCCATCACGTCAATCGCCCATTCTTGCCAAGTTTTGGCTAGGCTTGTTAAATTGCGCGGCCAACTTGTGTGGCTGCGATCATTTCTGAGACTGATATGAACAGTCCAGATTTCCTTTAAGGAAATTAAATAAATTCGATCGAGCTGTTTCGCGTCAATTCGAAATTCTCTTTGTTAGAGAGTGATGCAGCATGTACGGATATTTCATGCATATCTCAAAATTGGCACTTGGAGATTCATGTCACTATGCTGAGAGTGAACACTCAGTCATCATGCCATGCTAATAATGAGAGTTTGTCTAGGAACATCACAGTAAACACTTGGCAAATCATGCATTAATTAATAATGCTAAAATTCACAGAATATTTGGGATTGTTGCTGCATGCACCATTCTGGGTGAATTCTGTGTATTTATTGAATTGCTTCTAATAAATAAAGTGAGGAGGTACTCATCACTTATCAAACGACTTTACCCTTTGCAGGACGTCAACGCAGTAAATTTGGTTTTACAATTTTATCCCTGGACTAAAATCCACCATCAACACATACACAGGGTAAGTACGAAAACCAACTAGTTTAGACATACGAATGTCAGTTACACCTTTGAGAATTAAGTCTAAGGTGTGTTTAAGTTGAACCAATGAGTTTTTATTCAACCTAGAGTTTCTCTTTTGTTTAGTAGAGCCTTTTGCATCGCAAAAGAGGCATACTTTCTGATCACAAGAGTAATTAGATAAAGTAGTCTTAACAACCTCGTTAGGAGATTTCTTCATTTCATGTGATGTGGAACATCCTTGATCAATGGGGATTTCAGACACATCTTTTCTGAGTGGAAAGGATTTCAATTTTACTTCTGGAGCTGTAACATTTTCAGTTGTAGCAGAAGTACTTGGTATATTAGACTGCTTAGAGCATCCTTGAATAGAGAGTTTACTCAAGCGATGTTCTATTTCCAAGGCATCCTTTTTGAGGCTAGCCTCAAGAGACATACATGAAGAATGATCTTCAGTATTCTCTTTGAAATCACAGCTTCTTACTACACTAAGGAGAACTTCAACATGATGTTTTAACCGATTAAATCTATCAGCTTGGATTCCAGCAAGATTTAGAATCAACTCACTCTCTTCAGCTGTTTCCCGTTCATATAGAGAGACAGACTCTTTTGAAGGGTAATCGGAAGAACACATGTCGGAATCAGTCTGTCTCGTTTGAACACAAGTTTCTTCTATCTTTGAGATTGAAGAATTTTTCTCTTTAATAGACATAGACGAGACAAAAATTTTATTTCTGGTGACGTGTTTATCAGAGATACTATTGTACATCCTCAGATCGCTACAAACACAGACTTGTAAGGTCTTAAACGTGTTTTCCTGCTCTGATACCAATTGAAAAAGTGGGATACAACAACCACACCCAATATTTCGCTTAGCAATCTGTATGGACAAACTCCAGTATACTTTCTAGAGAATCAACTAGACAGTCAGACTCAATCTAGATAAAAAGTATATCAAAGAGTTTATATCTCAATCTCTCGATTTGATATATACTCAAGCAAATAGAAATCGGTCTTTATCAAATACTAGAAAGATAACTTGGATGGTACCAAAGACCAATATCCAAGTGTCAATCAATTTAAATCAACAACCAAAAGGTCGGATATTTTAATTGATTGAACAACGCACAACCTGTGATATTTCAATTATATAACAAAATATAATGCGGAAAAGAAATAACATAGACACCAGAATTTTGTTAACGAGGAAACCGCAAATGCAGAAAAACCCCGGGACCTAGTCCAGATTGAACACATAATATATTAAGCCGCTACAAACACTAGCCTACTCCAAATTAACTTCGGTCTGGACTGTAGTTGAACCCCAATCAATCTCACACTGATCCACGGTACAGTTATGCTCCTACGTCTCTAATCCCAGCAGGATGCTACGTACTTGATTCCCTTAGCTGATCTCACCCACAACTAAGAGTTTCTACGACCAAAAGTCGAAGACTTTAATAAAAAAATATGTATCACACAAAAAAGTCTACGGTAATAGATAAATCCATCTCCCACGAATATACCTACGAGTTTTGTTCCATCTTTTGATAAATCAAGGTGAACAGGAACCAATTGATAAACCAGACTTATATTCCCTAAGAACAGCCTAGTATTACCAATCACCTCACAATAATCTTAATCGACGCAGCGAAAAAAGATATTGCGGAATCACAAACGATGAGACGAAGTGTTTGCGATTTCTTTTATATCTTTCCTATCGGAGATATCAATCTCAAGCCAATTATTATAATTGTACTCGTACGATAGAAACATCAAGATCAGATCACACAACTACAAGAAAGTAGTATCGGTCTGGCTTCACAATCCCAATGAAGTCTTTAAGTCGTTAACCTGGTTTAGAAGAAGAAACCAAAGGTTAAAGGAGAATCGACTCTAGCTTAGCACAACTAGTATCACACAGAAGGTGTGGGGATTAGGTTTCCCAATTGCTAGAGTTCTCCCTTATATAGTCTTTCAAATCAGGGTTTGCAATCAATGTTAGCTTGGTAACAATGCATTCAATATTCACCGTTAGATGAAAACCTGATTTGATTCAAGCTAATATCTTTCAACCGTTAGGTCGAAAACTAGCTTGTTACAGACAAATGAAATGCACGTTTCTAGGCTTGTGTAACCGTACCCAAACTTGTACATTTGTTAGTTCAACAATAGTCAACCAAATGGTTATCCATATGATCACTTTCATATCAACCATATTTTTCTTCACCATAACTAGTTCAAGTGACTCAAATGAACTAGTTAGAGAGTTGTTCAATTGCAAGGAAATCTTATGTACATAAGTGAAGTAGTCAATCGATCTTTAGGCAATCTGATTAGAGCGAATGTTATTGGAGGAAAAGAGAAGTAATGGGATAATCTCCTTCGAAACATGGAATTTGCTTATAATACTTCAGTCAATCGATCCACAGGTAAGACACCTTTCGAGATTGTTTACTCTAAAGTTCCTAATCATATTTTGGATTTGGTAGTGCTTCCCAATCTGCGTAAATCAAATACTAAGGCAGATAACTTTATTGAGAAAGCTTCACTCATACATCAAGATGTAAAATCAAAGCTTGAAAATTCTAATAACAAGTACAATGAAGATGCAAATCAGCATAGAAGACTTAAGACTTTTGATGAAGGAGAATTGGTTATGATTCATCTCAGAAAAGAAAGATTTCCTACTAGGACTTACAACAAGACCAAGATGAAGAAATATGGACCATTCAAGATTTTGAAGAAAATCAGTGATAATGGATATGTTATTGATCTTCCATCAAATTGGAACATCTCTAATATATTCAATGTACAAGAAATTTTCACTTTTCATGGAGAGAATGAAGTTTTTTCTATTCATTAACTCGAGGGCTAGTTTCTTTCAAGAAGGGGGGACTGATGTAGTACATCTTTTTAGGTATCAACTATGACAGTTGACTCATGAAGCGTGTATCAACTGTGACAGTTGATCCCTCATACTTGTATCAACTATAACAGTTGATCCGTTCTGTCAGTTTCAGTTTACTTGCCTTGCAAGTATTTTTATTTCCTAGTTTGTTTGGTTTTCCTTTTCTTTTCTGTTTAGTCGGTTCTTGCGAACCTATTTAAAGTCTATGCCTTCTTGTTTTAAAAAAACACATCTTATTATCAATATTATTATCAAGTTTGATTATCAATCTTTTTACCTTAGAATATAGATCCTAGAATCAGATTTTAACTAAGTTCTTGACGGAACTTCATCTATCGTCAAAACCTAAGCAACTAGTTTGTTATATCCTGTTATGTGCCACACTACCCATAGATAAACCTAAGAGTTTGTTCCGTCTTTTGATAGAAATCAAGGTGAACATGAACTAATTGATAACCCGGACTTATATTCCCGAAGAACAACCTAGTATTATCAATCACCTCACAATAATCTTAATCATATGGTAGCAAAACAAGATATTGTGGAATCACAAACGATGAGACGAAGATGTTTGTGATTTCTTTTTATATTGCCCTATCGGAGATATAATCTCAAGTCAATTATTCAATTGAACTCGTACAATAGAAAATGGCAAGATCAGATCGCTCAACTACAAGAGAAGTAGTTTCGTCTGGCTTCACAATCCCAATGAAGTCTTTAAGTCGTTAACCTACAGGGTCTCGAGAAGAAACCTAAGGTTAAAGGAGAATCGACTCTATCTAAACCAACTAGTATCACACAAGAGGTGTGGGGATTAGTTTTTCCAGTTGCTAGAGTTTTCCCTTATATGGTTTTCAAATCAGGGTTTGCAATCTATGTTAACTTAGTAACAAAGCATTCAATATTCACCGTTAGATGAAAAACCTGATTCAACCAAGCTAATATCTTTCAACCGTTAGAAAGAAACTTAGCTTGTCACACACAAATGAAATGTATTTCATTTAGTTTAAGTAACCGTACCTAAACGTGTACACTTAGTTGGTTCACAAATAGTTAACCAATGGTTAGCCATATGAGCACTTTCATATTAACCATATTCATCTTTCTCATAACTAGTTCAAATGACTCATAAGAACTAGTTGAAGAGTTGTTCAATTTCTTAGGTCTTTATTCATAGACACAATTGAAACAAAATCGGTTTGATTCATTTGAATCAATTCATGAACAATATATCCACGGTTTGCAAAGATTGCATTCCTTATAATTTATTGTTTTTAAGTTCATGAACTCCCGATTTGAGAAATAACCATCTTGGGTACGCATACGGGTATGCGTCCCTTAGTTACCGGATTTGAGTTGGTTTTTGGTTTCCAAACTCAGCAGAATTTTTCGAGTAGAAAAGTTCCACCAGTACGCGTACCTAAGGTGACTGGTTTATGAGTTCGTAAACTCCAAACTCAACAAAAAATTTCGGGAGGAAAAGTGCCGCCAGTACGCGAACGGGTACGCGTACCCAACCTGTCTCGTTCACCAATCCCGTATGCATACATATGCACACAATTGGTTTCCGGTACATGGATTTATACACTAATGTGTGAACACACTTTATATGCTTATATCCATAGATGGTAATCTCAACTCTACATTTCAATCATTGATACATTCTTCTATAATGTTATAACAGTCGTTGTTCACAACTATCGTCATCAAAGCCATTTTCAAGATTGAAACGTCATCATGACTTTCGTCACGGATAAAGATGAAAAATGGTCAAAGCGAAAGCTTACCAACTCATATTTCGAGAAAAAGATAGGCTAGTAAACTCGGCTCGAAATAGCAAATGTATATGTATGTAAACTATCATACTTATAAGACTTTTGTCTCAAGAGTAGGAGATAGAGTAGATAGACTTTTGAGTGATAGATAAGTTCAAGTCTCCACATACCTTTTAGTCGGATGAAGTTCCACTGGTTCCTTGAGTAGTTCTTCGTCTTCGTAAGAAGATCGCCATGGAGTCTGGAGCTCAACTACACTTAACTATCCTAGTCCGAGACTTAGCTATAAGTAGACTAGAAATCAAGACACATAGTTTTGAAAACTAAATTTGACAAACAAGCTTGAGATAGCAACTCTTGCGAGTTCGACTGAGCAATGCTCTAACAATTATACATATCTATGTCCAACGTTTTCATCTTCATGTTTTTAGGTTTATTTGTTTAAATTCTGAAAAATTGTTTGGAAGATGATTTTTGCAGTATTAATCTTAATAGTTTTATATATTGCAATTTGTTATGGGATATGTGTGTTTGTGCCTGTGAACTATGATTGTCCCATACCTTGTCAAAAGTTAAGTCTTTCATATGTCGATATGCATGTATTGATAAAAGAATGGATGAACTTTTGACATCACAAAAGTTTGAAGCCTATTGTGTCATTATGCAAATATTGATGGAAGATAGGATGAACTTTTATTTACGAGGATTATGTCTATTGTATGTCATTGTGCAAATAGTGATGGAAAATAGAATGAATCCTTGTCTATTCCGCAGTATTGATCTTCCCTGATCCATATTTTTACTGTGAGGCTCCGTAAGTTCTCTTATGTCGAGCAATTCCGATTAGATTAATTATGAGTTCTTTTGTGATTAATCTAATTGAGTATTTTTGGATTCAAATTCATATTCGTATGTGATTTTTTGTGTCCAAAGAAATCCTTTTTTTCTTATGAAATTAAGGTCGCTCTTGTTGTTATTCCGGGAATGACATATTATGGGGGAGAGTTCTTAATTGAACTTGTGCTTAATTGCTAAATCTTTGTGGGGAGTGAGGCTGTGGAATATTATAGCAGTTATCTTGTATCTTTATAAACTCCTTGATGAAAGCATTTAGCTTCGGCTATATGATTGCATCTAAATAAGTTGATATGTGCTTACTTTTGGTCATGAAACGTCTCTATGGAAATTTTCATTAGGATCCCGTTTTCGTACCTTTGCCAATTTTATTGACAAAAAGGGGGAGAATTAATGTGTAGTTCACACTACAAATACATATGGTTTTCGGATCATTATGTAAGGGGGAGTGGTTTCCATGTGAGATGGAGTATTGACTAAGGGGGAGTGATACACTAGAAATCAAGACTTATAGTTTTGACCACTGAATTGGACAACAAGCTTGAGATAGCAACACTTGTGAGTTCGTCCGAGCAGTGCTCTAACAGTCGAACTCGCATGCGTTGCTATCTCAAGCATGTTTGTCAATGTTAGTGATCAAAACTATAAGTCTTGATTTCTAGTCTACTATAGATAAATCTCAGACTAAGATAGAAAGTGTAGTTGAGCTCAAGAACTCCATGGCGATCAGCATACAAGACGAAGAGCTACTCAAGGAACTGGTGGAACTTCGTCAACTAAAAGGTATGTGGAGACTTGAACTTATCTATCACTCAAAAGTCTATCTACTCTATCTCCTATCTTGAGGCAAAACTCGTTTTCCTATATAGACTTTGATTATACACATTTGCTATTTCGAGCCGAGTTTATCTCGCTTATCTATTTCTCGAAATATGTATTGGTAAGCTTTCGCTTTGGCCAAGTTCATCTTTACCTAGTGACGAAAGTCATGTTATGTTTCAATCACTTGAAAATGGCTTTGACGAAAAATGGTTTGTGAATAACAACTATATAATACCCTCTAAGAATGTTTCAATGATTGAAAGGAGAGTTTAGATTATATAACCATTGTTGGATATAAGCATTATGTGGAAACGCATACATGTATAATTCCTTATTCCTTGAACCAAAGTATGCTTACTTTGATGCTCAGGAAAACCGGAACAAGAGTCCGCAAACCCAGGAACTGTCTAAAGGAAAATCCTCTGAAAGGAATCAGGGGGAGATGCCGACATCAGGGGAGGATCCAAGGATATGATGTCGACATATTTTACTCTAAAATTTGAAGTTGTGTTGTACTCTTTTCCCCTTCGATCGAGATCATTTTTCCACACATGGTTTTCGTTACTCAGCAAGGTTTTTAGTGAGGAAACCATAACTACACCAACCACATGATAAATGATGAAGACCCAAAGATCGCATTGATATAATTTTTAAACAATATTAGAATCAAAGGAATGAAACTCGATAGTTTGTCAAGTGAAACCACGGCCAGAAACAGCACAACAAAGCAAGGATTGCATCGTAACAGTTTTCGGCACAAGTCAACTAGTAGTATTGATACTACTATTGCGTATCAAAACTAGGTTTTCATCAATCACCTATAAAACATATAAAGGATGTTATGTATGGGTATTTGGAAAAGATATACTTCTAGACTTATCATGTTGTACTCTGTTATCTTCATCAAGGTTTCTTTCCACTGGGTTTTTCCCTGTCAAGTTTTTAACGAGGAAACGTATGCGAGTTCAACTTTGTTCTAAGTTTTCTTAATATTGTACTCTTTTTCCTTAGTTCTGGTTTTGTCTCTCTGGGTTTTATTTGCGAGGTTTTAATGAGGCAATAGACTTAGATACGGTGGTCATCGAGGAGAGAACTTGAAAAGGCAAGGGTACCCAAATATACCTCAAGCTAAAACTTTTCCACCTATAAGTCCTTTCTCCGAAAGTGATTGTCTATGGACCGAGTCGAGAGATAATACAACAAATCGGTTCACACTTCGTGTGGTCGTCTACGGATACGAGATCGAGGCAATACAACAACGAAGTAGGTTTACTTGATAAAAAGGTTCGGACTTAACCAAACACAATAGGATTGCTTATCAAGTAAATAGGAATTAACTTTTGTGTAATTTAATTTAAATTATAATAACAACAATTATAAATGAGGAAAATAAAAGTAAATGACACAGCAAAATTTTGTTAACGAGGAAACCGCAAATGCAGAAAAACCCCGGGACCTTGTCCAGCATTTGATACTCTCATGATTAAGCCGCCATACAAAATCAAACCAACTTCGTATAGTTTAGACCAAGCAGCTAAACCTATAGTTCACCTAGTTCCGTCTATATTCCCACGCCTCCGACCTGTAATAAGTCACGTACTTGGAACAATTCCTTTGGTATGTACTCCAAACAGTAAAGGAACAACAAATCTGTTTGGTATTAACTCTCTTCAACCAAGTGATGTGAATTTGACAAATGCTCTTCTGTTTATCTCAATAAACTCCTTCGTCGGGATATTAGATCTAACTTATCATCAACTACCGAAGTAATTGTTAAGATTTTTCAATCAATACTTTTAATCACAAAGAATTGTATTGATGCCGATCTACACAACTAATCAATCTAATCTACCACAAGGATAAATCGATTATAGTTAGATCCTCTTATACCGAAACAAGTATTGTGCACACCAAAGATTATGAAACCAAATCAGAAATCTTCAACGTCTTCTTTGTCTTCAAATCTTCTTAGATCTTCAATAAATACCTGCACACAACTACTTGAATCTCTTGTGATCAATCACGCATAGAACGGAGTCTGTTAACAATGGATTATCACAAGACGTCTTTAAATCTACAAACAGTCTAAAGATCCATGTCGAAACTTCGAACTAGTTTGAGTGAATCTTATATCACAAGAGAAGATTCTCAAGCATAAACAAACTAGGTGCAATCAAAGTTCAACCACCGTTAGTTAATCAAATCAATCGAAAACACAAGATAAACCGCAATTATCCAGTTTCCCACCAATGGTACTAATAGAGCTTCTCAATCCCAAAGAAGACTTTAAACTGAGCGGTTGTAAGAGATTTCGCCTAATTAGGTTACTCTCCTCTCCGAATAGGCGGCTTCACCAGTAATAACACAACTGAGGAAGTTTGCTGTCACGAAGGATTAGTTTGCTAGAAATGCAAACTTCAAGTATTTATAGACCAAGGAAGTTTGGACACCAAGGAATTTCCAAAACCTAAAATATTCTCAAGATATGCAATATATTCCAAATTTGGTTTCCATAATTCCTAGAAATGCTGTCCAAAATATTGACCGAAAATCTCTTAGAAAATCTTCAACTAGAAAATGCACATTACTAATTTTCATTTTCCAAAAATAAAATTAAAAACCTTAAATAAAAGATTCTTAACTTATTTATTTTTCGTCCGGTATTTTCTTCCTTTAGATATTAAGGAATAACTTTGAGCAATAAAAGATAAGTATTACTGCACGTGTTCAAAGCATGTCGACATCCTTACTTTGTGTGTCTTCTTTCACACTTACAACCTTGAAACCTATTTGCCACACTTCCAAACAAGTTTAGAATTGGTTCATGTGACTTTCAAGAACTATGTGATTGATCAATAACACTCAATCACAAATCATGGGTTTAACGGTTCTACCAAAACAAGTTTCAGTTCTACCTCCATGTGAGTAATGTGCATAGTCACACTAGCTTTCCAAAATTCGGTTGAATAGGTACTAAGATCGGTTCCCCACAAATATATGGTATCTAACTTTTACGTGTTTCCCATGTCCATAGGATCGGTTCCCCCTTGCCTAATAACGTGTTGCACATGTCCATAGGATCAGTTCCCCTTTCTGCTAAAAACTTGTTGAACCTCATACAAGGATCGATTCCCCGTTGTGATGTGTTGCACCTCTTACTAGGATCGGTTCCCCTTTACCCAGAGTTGGTCATACACAAAATCACAAAATCGATCATATCATCTCAGGTGATTACTTAAGATCGGTTTCACTAATAAAAGTCATACCAATACAAAAGTCAGGCTTTTGTGAATAGTTTTACCAAGAACATAAACAAGTCATGAGCGGTTATACTAATCACACATATTGGTAGTTCAAAAGATATGCAATGAATAACAATACCAATAATGCCTGGCGATTTCCTTTTCGATTCACAAAACAAGTTCATGAATTTACTTCGCTAAAAAACATGTAAAACATTGTTTCCTAGGATGAAATCCTCACGTCATACCCATACATAATCACAATAGCATTCAAACGATTATGTCGATGTCTTATATACAAAGTTTAATGGTTAAGCAATAAACCTCGTATTGTATTCCTTAATACTATGTCTATTTAGAGTGTAATCATGCTTCGCAGTTTTGTTTTCAATATGCACGACTTGAAAGATACGTTAGGGAATGAAACAGTTCAAGTCAAATATCACTAGCCTCAAGTGGAAGGATGATGTTGTCGTCGTAGCTCCTTACTTCTTCACTTCTTCAAGTCCTCGCAATACGAATGTCTCATATCCTAATACTTTCAAGCTAACCTATACGATGTTGACTCTAGTACATAATCAAACGACTTTTAAAATGAGTTTTGATTCACTAAAATATGACAACCAAACTTGACATACCAACGTTTGGTGGGTTCAACCGAGCTATGCTCTAACAATCTCCCCCTTTTTCAATTTTAGTGACAAAACTCTTACATCATATGGATAAACAAGTTACAAGAATTTATTACACATACGCTTGATTCCCGAATTCAACAACACAATAACCTGTATACATTCAATCCATAAATGTCGTTGTTGACATTATAATAACAAAGCTAATACTCCCCCTAAAGGTAAGGTCGGTAGATTTTCAATCCGCACGTCTTTGTTATTCCCTTTGTAATGATATGTTACTCCCCCTTAGTCTATGCTTTCACTCTTTCGTTAGATAAATGTTTAAGCACCAATTTTCTTTTCCTTAGTGATACCAATCAATATAAAATCAATACCAGTATCACTTGTTTACTCCATATATTTCTTCCCCTTTTTGTCAGAAAATGACAAACAAACGAAAAAATAAAGGACAACACGAAAAGAATCTTACAAATCTCAAAAATATACTTGCAAACCTATAGAGTTAAGCACGAGGGTTTCACACACCGTTTTTGATAACCAATATCAAAACCGAACTACAAAGTAATTTTTTTTGATATGTTATCAAGGAAACAATTGCCCGAAGCAATTTTCCCAATTTAGTTTATCAAAACAAAAAATCAACTGAGCAACTTAGTCCCTTTGCTAAACCGATTGTACAAATACAACCACTTCATTCGATAAGACCAAAATAAAGATAACTCTATTTTTCTCATCAGGTTCTAATTATCCATATAACTTAGACCTTTAAAATTTAAACAAGACAAGTACTAGGTTAGTTAACTAGCATTTCTTGTTAAGGCATTCGATTAGACTTGAATAATCGAAACCTCCACTTTGATAAGTTTAACTAAGATAAACTTAACTTCTCTTATCCGGAATCGAATTGGACTAAACAATCCATCCTGTAAACCTTTTCTTTCGTTAAGCCATAAATAATTCATACAAACCAAATAAATCAACTTGCAAAATTATTCACCTCAACCGGAAGCAATTGAATCAACATAAGCATTAAAACACCGAAATTGCACCGAAATTTTGTAAGCCTAAAGAATTGATACCACACAATAAAGCAAGATAACAATAGTTTTTTCTTAACCGGAACCAATTGAATCACACACACATCCATACACACATAATGGAAAAAAAACATCAATTGTACCGAAATTTTGTTAAGCAAAAGCAAAATATATATGAAATAAAAATCAGGATTTTCTTAAACAGGAAAACAATTAACTAACAATATTGTTACCTTAAATTTCGCATCCACTTCTCCAATATGTTTGCATCTTCTTCCAGGGAAAATTCATGTCAAAATATCATTATATTGTCATCCTTATGCAAAACAAAAGAATAACAACAACCAACCTTTACCAGAGAAAGGTTGAAAAATCGGTTTTAACAATTGCAAGCAAAAATTGAAAACCGTCGAAACACATATGTTTTTGTGCTAAACCAAAACCTATTCAACATATTGTGACTTTTTCACATATTGTTTCTACCAGAACCCCTCATGATCCTTTGATAAAGCCTACCAACATGGGCTAGAACTTAATCCTGCTAAATCAAAAAGTCACCCAAACCATAAGGGTTTACAATATTATGAGATCGAATATCAAGGCAATACAACCGAAATCAAACATCCCACAAACATCCATAGCAATAATAAAGCATTCAAGCACAGGCTATGTAAATCAAAAACCATCACAAGAAAAATTATAAATCAAAAAATTTAATTCATAATAGTTTTATTCATAATAGACCTAATACAATCATTAAAAGAAATCAAAAATTGATCTCTATTTTCCTTTGCAACTCAGTACTTCATATAAGTGCTAAATGAAGGTGGATTATTACTTTCAGACTTCAGCTTGTGAATTTATTCAAGTAGAAAACCTTGTTACTTGACCAGAATCTCTTGTAGGTGAGAAATTTTCGTGAAGGATTCTGCAAGAGCAAGTAATTATGTCTTTGATTGAACACAAAAGTGTGTCAATGCTTCAATACACTGATCTTTCTTCAGAGTATTCTTTCTTTCCTTCTTTCTAATCCAATCTCCTTTTCTAATTTTACTCTTAATATCGAGAGAAGATCCAGGCTTAATCTTAAGTTGATCTTTCTAATCTAGCATCTTGCCAAAGGAAGATGTTGGATCCAGACTCATGGTTCGGACAAGTAATGACCAAAGAAGGAGAATGATCTTTTTATAATTTTCATACTTCCGAAAATGTAATATTCCTAAAGATACGAATATATCAAATATTTTCAAATACTAGATTTTATTTCCATAATCTACACATAAGTGCAAGGTGAGAAATTTTCGTAAAGTATTCTGCAAGGGCATGCAATTCTGTCTTTGATTGAACACAAAAGTGTGTCAATGCTTCGATTCACTGATCTTTCTTAAGCATATTCTCTCTTTCCTTCTTGCTAATCCAATCTCTCTTTTTGATTTTGCTCTTAATATCAAGAGAAGATGCATACTTAATCTTAAGTTGATCTTTCTGATCTAGCATTTTACAAAGAGAAGATGTTGGATCCAGACTCATGGTTCGGACAAGGAATGACCAAAGAATGAGAAGGATATTTTTATAATTTTCATACTTCCGAAAATATAATATTCCTAAAGATACGAATATATCAAATATTTTCAAATACTAGATTTTATTCCCATAATCTACACATAAGTGCCTTGATTTTTCTTCTTCCTCACTCAAAATTCGGCACACATGGTGAGGAAAGAATTCTAATACCGATCAGGTGGTATTAGTATGAGATTTTCTCTCATTATGGAAATGTGAACAAACCGAGTGTCATTGATCTAGCATCGTATGAGAAATTCTCCTCTTGTTACCTCTAACTAGCGAAGTATCTTGAGATTGTCTTGGGTTGCCTATTCAACTTTTAGCAATTTTGTTTTTGAGACAGTTTTTGCATCTTGTCTTATTTTTCCCTTTACCATTAGATGATTTAATAACATCGGAAGACATGTCCATTTTTAAAATGGGTAAATCACTAATGGAGGAGGAAGAAATAAGATTGACAACTAATGCAATATTAGTTGTTTTCTCTTCTTCATAATCGTATGAGTCAGAGGTATCATCTAGAGTTACATCCAAAGCCTTGATTCCAGTGTATTTCTTAAGATTGGGACAGTCTTAGTAATATGACCAAACCCTTTACACTTAAAGCATTTCAGCTGATATTCATCATCTTCTTCATGATCCTTTTTGACAGGAACTTGATCATGTGGACGAGAAGATCAATGAGTATCCTTTATGAATCTCTTATTCCTTTTCTTTAAGAGATCTCGAAACTGTCTAGTAACCAATGATAATGATTGTTCAATATCATCATCAGAATTTTCTGCAATCTGTTCATCTGAATCATCCATCTGTTTAATCCTCTCCATTGAAGCTTTTAGAATTTTTTCAGCTTTAAAAACAATTCCTTTATTTTGAATAGATTGTGATTCATGATCAAATATATTTAACTTTCCAACGAGTGTGTTTTGTGAGAGAGTTGAGAAATCATTTGCTTATATGTTTGGATGCTTCTTAGAATCGTATCTTGGTGGCAACAATCTGAGAATTTTGCACACTATATCCTTTTCAGAGATAGTTTTTCCAAGAGACAAATAGGCATTAATAATCTCAGAGAGTTTAAGATGAAACTCTTCAAAAGTGTCGTTGTCATACATCCATTCGAAGGTTTTCCCAATCGGACGTAAGAGTTTGAAGTCTAGCTTCTTTCTCTGAAGTTTTTTCTTTGAATACGATATGAAGATTATCCCAAGCTTCTTTCGAAGTTTGACATGTTGATACATGATGTTGTAGATCACGACTTACAGCATGTATTATAGCATTCAAACCATCTGAATTCTGCTTTTGAAGAGCCTTTTCTTCGTTTGAAAAATCTACTAAGCGTTTAAAATCAGTTTTCGAATTTTCTATCTTTGGACGAATATAACCATCGACGACTAATAGCCATGTATTAAAGTCTCGTGATTGAAGAAAAGATCTCATAGCAGATTTCCACATAGATAGTTTGTTCCGTCAAATCTTGGCGGTACGTTAATTGAAGTCGATTCATGCGAACTCGAGTTCATTCTTATAGGATGGATCGCACCAAACACAGATTGTTAGATCTTTTCATGTTTGCCCGCTCTGATACCAATTGAAAAGGCAAGGGTACCCAAATATACCTCAAGCTAAAACTTTTTCACCTATAAGTCCTTTCTCCGAAAGTGATTGTCTATGGACTGAGTCGAGAAAATACAACAAATCGGTTCACACTTCGTGTGATCATCTATGGATACGAGATCGAGACAATACAACAACGAAGTATGCTTACTTGATAAAAAGGTTCGGACTTAACCAAACACAATAGGATTGCTTATCAAGTAAATATGAATTAACGTTTGTGTAATTTAATTTAATTTAATTTATAATACAACAATTATAATTGCGAAAAATAAAAGTAAATGACACAGCAAGATTTTGTTAAAATTTTGCAATCAATACTTTTAATCACAAACAATTGTAGTGATGCCGATCTACAAAAATAATCAATCTAATCTACCACAAGGATACATCGATTATAGTTAGATCCTCTTATACCGAAACAAGTATTGTGCACACCAAAGATTATGAACCCAAATCAGAAATCTTCAACGTCTTCTTTGTCTTCAAATCTTATTAGATATTCAATAAATACCTGCACACAACTACTTGAATCTCTTGTGATTAATCACGCATAGTATGGAGTCTGTTAACAATGGATTATCACAAGAAGTCTTTAGATCTACAAACAGTCTAAAGATCCCTATCTAAACTTCGAACTAGTTTGAGTGAATCTTATATCAGAAGAGAAGATTCTCAAGCATAAACAAACAAGGTGCAATCAAAGTTCAACCACCGTTAGTTAGTCAAATCAATCGAAAACACAAGATAAACCGCAATTATCCAGTTTCCCACCAACGGTACTAATAGAGCTTCTCAATCCCAAAGAAGACTTTAAACTGAGCGGCCGTAAGAGATTTCGCCTAATTAGGTTACTCTTCTCTCCGAATAGGCGGCTTCACCAGTAACAACACAACTGAGGAAGTTTGATGTCACGAAGGATTAGTTTGCTAGAAATGCAAACTTCAAGTATTTATAAACCAAGAAAGTTTGGACACCAAGGAATATCCAAAACCGAAAATATTCTCAAGATATGCAATATATTCCAAATTCGGTTTCCATAATTCCACGGAAATGCTCTGTCCAAAATATTGACCGAAAATCTCTTAGAAAATCTTCAACTAGCAAATGCACATTACTAATTTTCATTTTCCAAAAATAAAATTAAAAACCTTAGATAAAAGATTTTAACTTATTTATTTTTCGATCCGGGATTTTCTTCCTTTAGCTATTAAGGAATAACTTTAAATAATAAAAGATAAGCATTACTGCACGTGTTCAAAGCATGTCGACATCCTTACTTTGTAAGTCCTCTTTCATACTTACAACCTTGAAACCGATTTTCCACACTTCCAAACAAGTTTAGAATTGGTTCATATGACTTTCAAGAACTACGTGGTTGATCAAGAACACTCAATCACAAATCATGGGTTTAACGGTTGTACCAAAACAAGTTTCGGTTCTACCTCCATGTGAGTATTGTGCATAGTCACACTAGCTTTCCGAAATTCGGTTGACTAGGTACTAAGATCGGTTCCCCACAAATATATGGTATCTAACTTGTACGTGTTTCCCATGTCCATAGGATCGGTTCCCCTTTGCCTAAAAACGTGTTGCACATGTCCATAGGATCGGTTCCCCTTTCTGCTAAAAACTTGCTGCACCTCATACAAGGATCGATTCCCCTTTGTGATGTGTTGCACCTATTACTAGGATCGGTTCCCCTTTACCCAGAGTTGGTCATACACAAAATCGATCATACCATCTCAGGTGATTACTTAAGATCGGTTTCACTAATAAAAGTCATACCAATACAAAAGTCAGGCCTTTGTGAATAGTTTTACCAAGAACATAAACAAGTCATGAGCGGTTATACTAATCACACATATTGGTAGTTCAAAAGATATGCAATGAATAACAATACCAATAATGCCTGGCGATTTCCTTTTCGATTCACAAAAAAAGTTCATGAATTTACTTCCTTAAAACACATGTAAAACATTATTTCCTAGGATGAAATCCTCACCTCATACCCATACATAATCACAATAGCATTCAAACGATTATGTCGATGTCTTATATAAAAAGTTTAATGGTTAAGCAATAAACTTTGTATTGTATTCCTTAATACTATGTTTATCTAGAGTGTAATCATGCTTCGTAGTTTTGTTTTCAATATGCACGACTTGAAAGATACGTTAGGTAATGAAACAGTTCAAGTCAAATATCACTAACCTCAAGTGGAAGGATGATATTGTCTTTGTAGCTCCTTACTTCTTCACTTCTTCAAGTCTTCACAATACTTGTAATGTCTCATATCCTAATACTTTCAAGCTAACCTATACGAAGTTGAATCTAGTACATAATCAAGCGACTCTTAAAATGAGTTTTGATTCACTAAAATATGACAACCAAACTTGAAATACCAACGCTTGGTGGTGTTTATGGGTGAAAATCGTTTCTGCTGATTTTGGTAATTTCGGTGAGTGGGTGAGAAACAAATCTAAACCCTAAACAAATGTACTGCACAGGAGTACTTTAGATTCGAGAGATCAATCTATACAAATCTGGCCTAAACCAAGAAATGGTCGTTCCAGATTTGCTTCGGTCACAACGAGGAGGAGAAGGGCTGGTTTAGGGAGGGAAGCGAAGAGAGTGTTGAGACCAGAGCAGTTCTGGAAGAGTAGTACTTGACTTGTATCAGAAGATGAAATCTTTGAGAAAGCTAGCAAGAGTTGCTTTTCAGAGTGTTGTATTTCTCCCTGACCAAAAACTTGTGTCTTGGTGGAAATAGGTAAAACCTATTTATACAAGTCTAAGTGAAACGTACTCTGGCCTCGTAAGAAAAGAAACGGATGAGTTAAATGGGAAGAGGTGGTAATGCCTGATATTGATGGAATTTGATGGCATTGATGTTCCATAATGAAAGAGCGTTTCACCATTACTTCCTGTATTTACTAACCGTTTTATTCTTATTACACCTTCTTGAAACGGGCATTTGTGTATGTCGCACGCTGTAGACCGCCGAACCAAAACCCTAATGAGCATCCCCAGTTTGTAACATACGTTTTGATGTCTCGAGTGTTTTCGTGGAAAACATGTAGCATGTCGCTGGTGTTTGATAAGTTGAGCTTGAGAGACTTGCCGGCTCAGTGGCGACCTTCGACGGTTGAGATTTTGTATAAGAGGAATCGTGGCCTTTGATGTAGGTGCGACATGCCAAAGTGCAAGGGTTGCACGGCATGTGCCAATGGCATGTGTGGCATGCCTTGGTCCTAGGTAGCACGTCGGGTGCAAGTGGTAATGCCAAAGTGCAAGTGTTGCACGACATGTGCCAATGGCATGTGTGGTATGCCTTGGCCCTAGGTTACACGGCTTGGCATGCCAAGTTGCAAGGGTTGCATGGCATGTGCCAATGGCGTGTGTGGCGGCTTTGGCCCTAGGCATGCCAAGTTGCAAGGGTTGCATGGCATGTGCCAATGGCGCGTGTGGCGGCTTTGGCCCTAGGTTTGGCGTGACAGGTTGCAAGGGTTGCATGGAATGTTCCAATGGCGCGTGTGGCGGCTTTGGCCCTAGGTTGCACGGCTTGGCATACCAGGTTGCAACGGTGGCACGGCATGTGCCAATGGCACGCATGGCGGCTTTGTCCCTAGGTTGCACAGCTTGGCATGCCAGGTTGCAAGGGTTGCGCGGCATGTGCCAATGGCGCGTGTGGCGGCTTTGGCCCTAGGTTGCACGGCTTGGCATGCCAGGTTGCAAGGGTTGCACGGCATGTGCCAATGGCGCGTGTGGCGGCTTTGGCCCTATGTTGCACGGCTTGTCATGCCATGTTGCAAGGGTTGCACGGCATGTTCCAATGGCGCGTGTGGCTGTTTTGGCCCTAGGTTGCACGGCTTGGCATGCCAGGTTGCAAGGGTTGCACAACATGTGCCAATGGCGCGTGTGGCGGCTTTGGGCCTAGGTTGCACGGCTTGGCATGCCAGGTTGCAAGGGTTGCACGACATGTGCCAATGGCGCGCATGGCGACTTTGGCTCTAGGTTTCACGGCTTGGCATGCCAGGTTGCAAGGGTTGCACGACATGTGCCAATGGCGCGTGTGGCGGCTTTGGCCCTAGGTTGCACGGCTTGGCATGCCAGGTTGCATGGCATGTGCCAATGGCACGTGTGGGGGCTTTGGCCCTAGGTTGCATGGCTTGGCATGCCATGTTGCAAGGGTTGCATGATTATAGATTTAATGGGGGTTGTAGTAATAAAGGTTCGAACTCTAAGACTTGTGAAGGTAAAGGATTTTTTTAGACTTATAAAAATATATATACAAAATATTAACAATTTTGGGCGAGAGGTAACCAAGACACTAGATTCCACTACTACGCAAGATTGAATGATAAATATTTCAAAACTCTATTCAATTCTTAAGTCCTCTTTTATCTTTAATTCACTATCAATCATACAAATTCTCAAATATTATTTGTAAACCTTAAGCATAGATTATCAAGAGATTAAACCAAGCATAACCTATCAAACTGAATAACAAATAATTAAGACAATCATTCAAACAATTTAAAACTCTGCAAAAGCAGCGATTAGGTGAATTATATAATTAAATGAAATAGTTACCCATTTATGTTGCGTGAATAGCTTCCTCCATTGCCTTGGTTACGAGGGAATTAACTCATCATGTTGGAAAACCTCTCAAAATATTTTATTAAGCTCAATTGATGTTTACAATAAAGAGAAAGATAAGTAAATGTTCTAAAAACAGAATTCTTGCGACCCAAGAAGGCGTCCAAAATGAACGACAAAGCTGAGGTGCTGTTGTCGCTGAAATGCTACGACCCACACCTACGACCCACGTACGTGAGTCATTTCCACTGTTGATAAACGACTGCTACTGCGAGTCCGTTCTTCGTGTTCTTGGTGTTCTTCATCAGCAGCAGCAGCAGCAGCAGAGTTTGATCAACTCTTGATTTCTGCGTCTGTGGCTCTCCTCTCTTCTCCCAACTCTCGACAGCCTCTCTAGTACTCCCAGGGAACATATTTATACACCTATAGCTCGTTGAATCTCCCTCAATTACTCCATATAATTCTCTTTAACTCGGCAGTAAAGAAAAATATTCTTGGGAATATTTTCTTTCCATTCTTGCTCTGGTACGCATAGATTTCCATCCTGGTCACTCTAGAAGTGCTTAAACACGACCCAAAACGTTTCTAGAGCCCTCATGCATGAGAAGAACACGCTCAAATCTTCTCCAATCCCGTGTCCAACCCGTGTTTCCCTGTTTGCTTCCGTGAATTGTCCAGCTAATTATGGCCAAATTTGATCGAACCAAAAGCCCAAAACGTGTTCCTTAACCTATATCACATCTTCCTACCAAGTTTGAGCCATTGAATCGCACCACAACACCTTCATTTTGTCGATTGAAATTCTGCCAGTTGATGAATCAATTTTCCCGCCAAAAAGTTTATTTGAATTTGAGAAGAAGGTGCCCCTTATCCAGAGTGCTGGGGTGCGAATAGTAATTTGGGTGGAAATAGTAATTTTTGGGGTGGAAATGATAATTTTTCTGGGATCCTCCGGTACATTTCTGGGACGTTTCCGGTGCATTTTTGGGGTGCCTTTCAGTGCATTTCTCCGGGGTGTAAAACATTACTTATTGAGCAACTCTTTCTACACAAGGGGTATTTCTCCAAAAACACCTAAACAAACATAAAAACACCACAATAAGCAAAAATGGGTACTAACAAAATACACAAAAGAGATGAAAATAGACACATAAATGCGTCTATCATTGCACGGCATGTGCCAATGGCGCGTGTGGCGGCTTTGGCCCTAGGTTGCACGGCTTGGCATGCCAGGTTGCAAGGGTTGCACGACATGTGCCAATGGCGCGTGTGGCGGCTTTGGGCCTAGGTTGCACGGCTTGGCATGCCAGGTTGCAAGGGTTGCACGAAATGTGCCAATGGCGCGTGTGGCGGCTTTGGTGTGGTTGCCATATTTAGCGCAACGGTTGCGCGTTATTTGTAGTTTTGGCATGTTGCCATATTTTACACAATGATTGTATGGTACATGCAATTGCTATGTTTTGTGTGATGAGTGCACGGTGCGTGCATTTGGCATGTTTGCCATGCTTTTGCGCAATGATTGCACGATATGTGCAATTGCTATGTTTTGCGCGATGTTTGCACGGTACGTGCATTTGGCATGAGTAGTATGATTGCGATGCTTTTGCGCAGTGATTGCACGGTACGTGCAATTGCTATGTTCTGCGCGATGATTGCACGATGCATGCATTTGGCATGTTTGCAATGCTTTTTGCGTAATGGTTGTGCGGTATGTGTGAACTTAGGGTTTCGCGCATCGAAACCCTAATTTAGTATTTGAAAAAGGGTACCCCGGTAATTTTGACATAAGCGCGTTAAATTCTCTAATAAATGTGCTAGTGTCACCGGTGACATCATGCTATACGTGAGGTTTTATGGTTTTACCCCTTGTTCAAATACCACCATCAACATTAAGTCCCCTGCTTAGCTTGGAACGGGGGCCTTGTTGCGAGGTAAGCATAAGATGGTGATAGACGAGGATAGAACTGAGACAGTAGTCGTAAAAGAGAGTCGAGGAGATTTGTCTGACCGTTTTCGAAATGTAAGTAAGAATCCACAATCCTCGCATCTGGTAGCTTTGCACAAATCCCAATATGACTAGGTGTCTTTGGGGCCAGTCTTTGGAACGCGACGCGGTGCTGCTAGCATAGACTTGTCACGAATGGGGCTTGTCAGTACAAATGGGCTTAGAATGGGCGTGGGCCATTTGGCAGAGCATGGCGTTGGCAAGGAAGGCATGGCTAGCGCGGACTGGCAAGGCTGGCGCGAACTGGCAAGGCTGGCGCGGATTGGCTGGCCGGCGCAGATTTTGGCAAGACCGGCATTGAGCACTTGGTAGGGCCGGTGCTAGCAAGGAAGATGCGTGCGTTTTTTGGAAGTTGCCAAGATTGCTGTTGCGGTCCCGACTGCCTTTCTTCATGCAAGTCTTTGAAAATGGAATCCTTCCCTTATTCGAAGTCCCCAACTATCACGCCTATAAAAGAGGTTATCCACCTTTTATTTTGTACCTTTGTTTCTCCATATCTTTGTGTTAGCAACAAAGTGGTAGGGTGAGTTAACATTCCAGGTATGTCTTCCGGCGCTCTTTCTCAAATTAATTCTTCCTTGTTTTTTTTTTCATGCAAAACTCTAGATGTATATATGCTTCGCATGAATACGTAGAAAATACTGTTCTTCCATATCTTCGTAGAACTTAGTCATAAATGTGATTCTCGTGAACCTGTAGACTTTCGTCATGAATACTGCGGCAGTGTGTTTTTGAAAACCTAGTTGCTTAGGGTTTTCCCTTATTTTGGTGTAGCCGTGTGTGGGTGATAATTTCTTCTTGTCTTGCCTTTTTGATGTAGATACCTTGTTAGCAAAACAACACAAGAAACTCTTGCAAGATGTCACCCGGGCAAAGTCTTGATTTACCAAAAGATGTTAGTAGTTCTAATACAAACTCGGATGATGACTTCTTCACAAAGCCCCTTGCCGCAACTCGAAAAAATCATCCCAATTTCGTGTCGATCCTCTTGACCGGTTCAGAAGATGAAAGGAGGACCCGTTCAGTCCGACCAGAGAGTGTAATACGGTTTTGCCTTCATAGAGGAGAGTATTCTGCTTCCCATATTAACTTTAGAATGTGTCAAAGCCCGTTGCGCTCCTTTGACAGATGGATTGAGTTTATGGTGAGCCAGGAACACGTAAGTGATAACTTGACCCGAGCGCAGATCATTGATGCTGTTAGGGCATCTGCAAATCTTCAAATTAGGAAGGATATTCCTGGTTTAGTTGCCTTTATCTCCAGATGGTGTCCGGACACTCATATAGTCCTATGTAGGTGGGGTGAAATGACTTTCTCCTTATAAAGCGTGGCTCTTCTGTTGAATCTTCCCGTAACAGGAAACCTAAATATCAAACTGACAGAAGATGAAGAAAATATGCGAGCCACTCTTGTTGCGAAGTCGAAGGATTTCGTTCGGAGAGAGAACAAAAGTGCTTCTACGGCTGGTGGGTGACCCAATGGTTCCCGGATGAGCTGGACCCGAGTCAAAAGAATAATATACTTTATGTTGCGGCATTCTTGGCTTTGTTTGTCCAGGGATGTTTTCGATGACGGTTCCAGCAAGAAAGAGATAAGACAAGAGCTTCTGATGATTGCCATAAAAAGCTAGCGAAAGGCGTAGTTCTCCTCATTGGTAGCTTGTTCCTTGGTTCTCTGTATACACATCTGGATCACCTGGTTGCGGACATGCGTGTTTCAAACGGTTATATGAAAGTGGACTCGTATGTCCATGTTGCCTTCCTTCAAGCGTGGTTGTGGGAGAATTTTGATAAATATGCTCTGAAGCCGTTGCCTTCACTTCCCGCGAGTTGGAGTGGCTCCAGAATTCTCCGATGGGTGAACAGACGTCCAAGAGTCGGATCGAACTTGATTAGGCTCCTTGACAAGTCGCACGAAGTCAATTTTCGCCCGTGGGCCCCGGTGCATGCGTCTGTAATTCAGGTTAACACCTTTGCTTCTGCTCCAAATATGACTTTGCTTTCCGTAGGTAACCTGAGTGTTGGTGAAAACTTGTTTATGCGGAGTTGCACATATTGTTGTATGCCGTCTTTCTTTAGGGGGTCTTTCCAAGTGGCTTATTATAATATTGATCGTGTTGCCCGTCACATGGGTTTCGACCAAGGGATCCCCTTTTCTCGTCATCCAGTTGCTTCATAGAATCCGTTGCCGGTCGTCTTCAATGCCAGCATTCTTGTACCCGGTACGCGTCTACCCTTCTTGCCCTTGGAAAGAATTTCTTCGACGACCTTCAAGTATAATGAGTTCTGGCAAGATGAGATCCTTACTATCCACGTCTTTGTGAATCACATGGTGGCGCACTCCCGTTGTAGACCCTCTCCTGAGGTTTTGACAAAGCATCCAATGTTGAGGGATCCTTCTGCAACTAAGCGAAAGTCGCCTGGTAACGTGGACAGTCCCCAGGTGAAGGAACGAAGGTCGAAGAATCGCGCTGGTGGATTTCGATCGGTTTCGACAGACTCGGCGACCCCCGTGTCTTTCAATTCTTCCAATATTCAGGTAGGTGTCTCCCCTGGCTCAACTAAAACGTGTAAATCTTCATTTTGTTTCTGAACTTTTGCATCTTGTTCCTATCAGGGTTTCGATAATGTGAATGCCTTTACTGCACTTGCTCATCGTCAGGAAATAACACCTCTTCCGATAAAGGTTGACAGTGTTGAGCCCTCTAGGGAAGAGTCATAGAAAGAGAAGAGTTCAAAAGATGAAGGTAGCTCTTCTGGCAGCAGCACTGGATCTTCTTCGGGAAGCGGATCGGTGAGTCTTGCACATGTTTTTTTTTTCTTTTCCTTTCTTTCTTCTTTTTCGAAAACGTCTAACTCAAGATTACAGGAAGGATCTGATTCTGGAGACGATTCTGAGATAGAGGCTTGTGAAGATTTGCCTTTAGCTGCAGTGACTGCTATTGGTGCTTCGCAGATGGAGGTTGATCATACGAAAGGCATGGATGCGGCTCCAACAACGGAGAATGCTCTGACGACTGTCAACGAAAGCGTGGAAGAGAACCCCTTGTCGGCTGTGGGTCTGGTTGCAGGCGCCACTTTCGATCCCCCGTACTTGGTTCCTTATCCAGGTGTTGATGGTGGATTTTAGTTCAGGGCTAAAATTTTAAAAGCCAAAATTATGCGTTGATATCCTGCAAAGGATAAATCCACTGATAAAATGATGAATACTTCTTCACTTCGCTAATTTACTTAGAATGGAGCATGTAGCAACAATCCCATGTACCCTATGAATTTATGACATCATAACCAGCCTTGTATTTCCTGTGTTGTTCCCACTGAACTCTCATTATTGGTGCGGCATGACGACTGAGTGTTACTCTCAGCAGAGTAACACGAATCTCCAAGTGTCACTAATGAGGCATGCACGAAATACCTGTACATGCTACAACTCTCGGTGTGTTATACTAGCCCGATTAAGCAAATTTGAATCTGGACTGTCCATCTCAGTCTCAGAAATAATCACGACCACGCAAGTTGGCCGCATGATTTAACCAGCCTAGACGATCCTCAGCAGGAGCAGGCTACCACCTTAATGACCACCAGTGGTCCTGCTTATGCCCTGGTTGGTCGAATACCTACCATGCCTCTCAAACTACCACCTAACACCATCCTGAAGTTGGACGTCCAGGATGGAATGGAGCGGCTTGGAGGAGTCGTACAAACAAAGGCCGCCTACGGCAGTCTCAAATTCATCACGTCCGTCCAACTTCACCGGCATAGTTGGACGGCGTAGATCGTCCCATGGACGGTTGGACAAGCGTTTTCCTGCATACCGACGGGTCCCCCTTCACGCCTGCATAATCGATCCTCGCCTGACCTAGCCACAGAACCATGTACGGTTGCCCGAAGTTGGGCCGGCGTGAAATCTTAAAGGGTCGCAGGAAATTCCACTAAAGGTGCCAAATTGATCACGACCATCCAATTTCACCGGCATTATTAGATGGCTTAGATCGGACCTATAGCCACCAGGCAGGTATTGGCGCGTTCACATCCGGCCCAACATGGGCCCCACATGGTCGGCTTCCCCAAAGGAGAAACGTGGCTTTCCAATTCGTCCATCCAAAGCAGCGTGGACGTGAAACCCTAATTAGGGTTTGCGGCACATCACATGTGTCGCAAATCAGTCTCAACCATCCATCTTCGCAGGTATAGACGGAGGGTGTAGATGTAGATTCAAAGGGCCCAGAGCATGTCAACCACCGTGGGCCCGCCTACATACATGACTAATCGGTCAAGACCAACTATGGTTGGTCGTCTCTATTTGTGCTCCCAAACTAGGCATGGCCGTGCGTTTTCAATAGCAAATCGATCTCGACCACTCAACTTTGCTGGAAAAATTGAGTGGCTTAGATCACATCTTCACGGGATAGTGAGGTACGAACGTGTACACTGGCCTGCCGACTGCACTCCTGACTGATCTTCCAAGACCGACCATGGTTGGTCGTCTCGAAACGCGCGCCCGAAGTAGGCACGACGTGCGGTCTTCAATTCCTTTGCGGCATGGGATTTCTGTCGCAAATCGATCTCAACCACTTCTCTTTTCCAGACAAATTTAGTGGCTTAGATCGCATCTCCATGGGACAGTGAGGTACAGAAACCTACACCAGCATGCCGTCTACACGCATGCCCAATCGGCCCTGCTAAAAATATGTCCCATGCTTGGATTCGACCAAGCTAAAGGTTGGTGTTCGAGCATCTCCTAAACCCTAATACGACGGTCGCAGATGTGGGTCGCAAGCCATCTCGTCCGTCCAACTTCACCAGCCTGGACGGACAACCTAAGACAGGAGTTAGGCGACCAGTGAGGCATCACCACGATCACCGTCCACCACTCTTCCGCGCAGAGTGATCGTCTAAGTCAGGGCTTACCTGTACAACCTCCAAACGATCACTAAGATGGTCGGACGTGATGTTATTTTAAGACGCTTAATCGTGACTTACTCCGTTACGCCTTAAGATAGCGATGCTTCATACGTGTTGAATATATTCGATGCATTACATTCATTGAATACACACGATATTTCATAAATATCGACTTCCTAAATAACTTAGTTATTTAATCTAGCATCACATGCTACCTTTTTTGGGTCCCACGATCCACACACTCGAGGCATTAATCATGTCACAAACTAGGGGATACTTACTGGGCTATTGGTCTGGCGGTTTACAGCGTGCAGCGCACAACGCGCCATCATAAGAATGTGTCAGAAAGTCATGGACGGTTAGTGATGATGGGAGAAGTGGGATTTACCTGATCGTGTAACAATTACCACGACTCCACTACTCCATCACTCCACTTCCTCCACTTCCCATGAGAAACGTGGGTTAGGCGCAATGACTTGTATAAATAGGTTCTCCTCCCTATTTCTGAACAAGACAACAAGACAGAATCCAAGTGTTGATACAACCCTATCCAAATACCGGAACTGATATCTCACATTCTGCAATCCAGTTCAGCTTTCTGATACAAGTCATACACAGCCAACACCTTCACAATCTCAACACCTTCTTCGCTTCCCTCCTTAAGATCAACCCCATCTCCTTCACTTTGTGACTGAAGCAAGTCAGGAACGACCATTTCTTGGTTTAGGCCAGAGTTGTACATATTGATTTCTCGAATCAAAAGCACTCCCGTGCAGTGCATTTGTTTAGGGTTTAGATTCGTTTCTCATCCACACACCCATATTTACCAGAAACCGCAGAAACAGTTTTCACCCATAAACAATTGGCGACCACAGTGGGAGGTTAATCTCTCGGTCGTAAAGTCAAATTCTTGAAAATCCGATTCAAATTTATCAATTTCGAAAAAGGTAGATCATAGGACCAATTCAAATCATCAATCCATTTCAAGATGGTAGAACTCAGGTCTGGATCAGCAATAAATTCTGATAGAGCTAGTGTGGATAACACTCTCGGTATTGATGTACCTGTCAGTGGATCTATTGTGATCAATACATCTCTTGGAGCCGTCACTTCTACCACCAATGCCAGCGGAGCAGGAGATGTTCCAGTAAGTGTAACGCCTCCCATCACCAGAGCCAGAGCAGCCGTGAATCCCGACATCTCCTCAAGTGTAACGCCTCTTGTGGTCACCAGAGCAACAGATTCCACTCCTTCGTCAGGACGAGGAGCCGGGGGGACGAGAGGAGGACCATCTCCCATTACCATCGCAGACTTGATGGAGAGGCAGGAAGTTCTTGCTAAGACTCAAACGGATACGGCTACAACTCAGAAAGAGGTACTCACTTTTCTTAAAACATTAACTGATCGATTTCCACAAGAACCGCGACATCCCCTGGAGCCAACAAGGAACGCATTCAACGCACCCGGAGAAGGTACTTCAGCGGCGCGGGCCTACATGGACCTGATCAAAGAAGCAACATCAGATATGAGCGGTCCTGTCATGGAGACTCCTACACCGGGGACTGATCCTCACAACGATCCTCCTCAAGTCAATAGTTTCACTATGAACCAGAGGCCGGATCAGGAAGAAGTTTCTCTAGGAAAGTTTATGCGAACTTTTACATCTCTCGAAGAATCAGCGGGCGGAGACGTTTTGCTGCAATCAACTAGAGGAAGGTCACAACCGTGCCCTACATGTCACCGCACGCATCAAGGATTCAGAGTTCAAGAGGTCCTTTTTCGACACAGGAGCGTCTTCGAATGCGATTACTCTCAAGAATCTCAGGACATCCAAGGTTCGCCAAGGAAAGGTCGTACGAAATCCTACTACAACGACGAGCCACGAGAGGAAGTACCGGATCCTCCACGACAGCTTCAGGACAGTACCAATTCCACAACTGATGATCTCGAAGTGGTCAACATCGGGGATGAGGAATATCCTAGGCCTATCTCCATCAGTTCGACCTTGTCTACGGAGGAACACACGATACTTGTGCAACTTATCAAGGAATACCAGGACATATCTTCCTGGACGTATGAAGAAATGCCAGATTTAGATTGGTCACCCATCATCTACATGTCATACCCGGATCCAAGCCGGTTGCAGTTCAGACACGAGGAAAATGGACAGATCAGGTGTTGCATGGATTTCAGACACTTGAACAGATGCCGCCCCAAAAACGATTCTCCTCTACCTAACATCGACATGTTAGCATATGCAACCAACGGACACGGCATGTTCTCCTCCATGGATGGATGTAGCGTCTACAACCAGATAAAGATATACGAGCATGACGAAAGTATGATAGCTTTTCGAACTCCTCTCGGAAATTTTTATTATGTTGTACTACCATTTGGTTTAAAGAATGCCGGTGCAACGTATCAACGCTCTATGACAGCAATCTTCCACTGGAGCTGATACCTCAAGAGAGCCGCCTCAAGAAGATAACGATGTCCACGCGTCATGTCGAGCAAAATCCGGGCAAGTCACTCTATCAGACGATGATGCATGTCTATCGTGCTATGCTGGAGAATCTGCGCTTTTGGTCATCCTATGGACTTCGTGAAGTTGTTGAACGCTCATCTACAACAGCATCTGCCCTGCTAGAAAGAACCAGTTTTGCTGAAGCAGCAAGAGGAAAGACACCGAGATACAACATCCTGCGCGTCCAAAATTTCCAACTTCAACTCTAGTACCACATGCACGACTGACGTAATAATGAAACAACGTCCAAGATATTCCATATCTGGATCGACGGTAACTACATCAATGAGAGACGCTTTCAGAATTTGTATCCCGTGGAAAAAGTAGTTATGTTACCAAAGGAGATTGCACCTGGGACTTAAGAGGGTGCCAAGTTTGTACAAGTTTCCACGACGCCTCTCCCTGCCAGTCTCTTCTGATCACAACTGCTGCCAAGAATTGTTATTACTTGTCGATTGATACCATCCAGAGCTTCACCATATCAACGACCATTACGTATAAAAGACCCATCGGGCATACAAGACAGAACCATGTAAACCACGCTTGGGGACTGTGGCTCAGCACGAAGTTCCTTCACCGTCAGTCAACGACTTCTTCACGAGAGAGATGGTCAATCAAGAAGCATGGAATTCACAAAAGTAAATCAAACTGAAGAGGAATCCACTTCAATGCTCCCTCCAGCAGAAGCTGCTTCAATGGTCTATTCAAGAGCCGCCTCAACGCTCTCTCTGGGATCCACATTCGCTTCAGAATCCTGCTTCAATGCTCTCTCTAGGAGCCACCTCCACATTTGCTTCAGAAGCTGCTTCAATGGTCTATTCAAGAGCCGCCTCAACGCTCTTTCCGGGACCCACATTCGCTTCAGAATCCTTCTTCAACACTCCCTGACTTGGCATCAGCATTATCCCCAGAAGACATCTTAGCAGGACCCCTTTTGTTGATCCTACAATAAAATAAAAGCAGGGGATTCAGTACTTGTATGAAAACGCATGGGATGTGTAGTCACGCACGACAAGACATACAGTCACGTTAAAATACACCAGGCTGGTATTGAGCCACGTTAGCAAACAAAGCCAGTCAAGTCCATGAAGCCGGTGTTGATCAAGGTTACAAGGCCGAACGAAACAAGACAGCAAGGCCGGTGTCGATCGAAGCAGCGATGTCCGTCAGCAAGGTCGGGGTTCGTCAAATCAGCAAGGCCGGTGTTGGTCAAGGGGAAAGTATGGTGTTGGGGTGAGGCAACATGTATGGTGTTTGGTCGAAGCAGGCACAACCGGACCCAAGCAAAGCCGGCATGCGGCGGGTCCAACTTGATCAGGCACAGCCAACCCCAGATTGGTTGAAGCAGGCACAACCGTCCCCAAGCAAAGTAGGCACACGACAGGTCCCACGTTCGAGCAAGGCAGGCATAACAAGCCCACGTTCAAGCAAGCAGGCGCATGATGAGTCCCACGGTCGAGCGAAGCAGACACAATAGTCTGTTGAGCAGGCACATCAGCCCCACGCTTGAGTGGAGCAATCACGAAGCAGGCTCTCGACTGAAGCAGGCATAACAAGGTCGATCGAAGCAGGCAAGACCGATATCATGCTAGGGGAACGCTCGCCTGGACGCCTCTTGAACGTGACATGCTCCAAGGACAGGATGACTCGTCTCTCCTGGTAATATCTAACTTTGTCTCATAAGTTTTATCTGTATATGCCACCATCTAATGCCTACCCCACAATAGTGTAACCATTATGTGCTAGGCAGAGGACTTAATGTTGATGGTGGATTTTAGTTCAGGGGTAAAATTGTAAAATCCAAAATTATACGCTGATATCCTGCAAAGGATAAAGCCACTGATAAAATGATGAATACTTCTTCACTTCGCTAATTTACTTAGAATGGAGCATGTAGCAACAATCACATATACCCTATGAATTTATGGCATCATGACCAGCCTTGTATTTCCTGTGTTGTTCCCAATGAACTCTCATTATTGGTGCGACATGACGACTGAGTGTTACTCTCAGCCAGAGTAACACAAATCTCCAAGTGTCACTAATGAGGCATGCACGAAATACTTGTACGGGCTACAACTCTCGGTGTGTTATACTAGCCCGATTAAGCATATTTGAATCTGGACTGTCCATCTCAGTCTCAGAAATAATCACGACTGCACAAGTTGGACGCATGATTTAACCAGCCTAGACGATCCACAGCAGGAGCAGGCTACCACCTTAATGACCACCAGTGGTCCTGCTTATGCCCTGGTTGGTCGAACACCTACCATGCCTCCCAAACTACCACCGAACACCAGCCTGAAGATGGACGTCCAGGCTGGTATGGATCGGCTTGGAGGAGTCGTACGAACAAAGGCCGCCTACGGCAGTCTCAAATTCATCACGTCCGTCCAACTTCACCGGCATAGTTGGACGGCGTAGATCGTCCCATGGACGGTTGGACCAGCGTTTTCCTGCACACCGGCGGGCCCCCTTCACGCCTGCATAATCGATCCTCCCTTGACCTAGCCACAGAACCATGTACGGTTGCCCGAAGTTGGGCCGGCGTGAAAGCTTAAAGGGTCGCAGGAAATTCCACTAAAGGTCCCAAATTGATCACGACCATCCAATTTCACCGGCATGATTGGATGGCTTAGATCGGACCCATAGCCACCAGGCAGGTATTGGCGCGTTCACCAACGGCCCAAAGTGGGCCCCACATGGTTGGCCTCCCCAAAGGAGAAGCGTGGCTTGCCAATTCGTCCAGCCAAAGCAGCTTGGACGTGAAACCCTAATTAGGGTTTGCGGCACATCACGTATGTCACAAATCAGTCTCAACCATCCATCTTCCCAGGTATAGACGGAGGGTGTAGATGTAGATTCAAAGGGCCCAGAGAATGTCAACACAATCACCATGGGCCCACCTACATACATGACTAATCGGTCAAGACCAACTATGGTTGGTCGTATCGATTTGTGCGCCCAAACTAGGCATGGCCGAACGTTTTCAATAGCAAATCGATCTCGACCACTCAACTTTGCCGGAAAAATTAAGTGGCTTAGATCACATCTTCACGGGACAGTGAGGTACGAACGTGTACACTGGCCTTCCAACTGCACGCCTGACTGATCTTCCAATACCGACCATGGTTGGTCGTCTCGAAACGCGCGCCCGAAGTAGGCACGACGTGCGGTCTTCAATTCCTTTGCGGCATGGGATTTCTGTCGCAAATCGATCTCAACCACTTCTCTTTGCCAGAAAAATTGAGTGGCTTAGATCGCATCTCCACGGGACAGTGAGGTACAGACACCTATACCAGCATGTCGTCTACACGCATGCCCAATCGGCCCTGCCAAAAACGTGTCCCATGCTTGGATTCGACCAAGCTAAAGGTTGGTGTTCGAGCATCTCCTAAACCCTAATCTGATGGCCGCAGATGTGGGTCGCAAGCCATCTCGTCCGTCCAACTTCACCAGCCTGGACGGACAGCCTAAGACAGGAGTTAGGCGACCAGTGAGGCATCACCACGATCATCGTCCACCACTCTTCCACACAGAGTGATCGGCCAAGTCAGGGCTTAGCTGTACAGCCTCCAAACGATCACTAAGATGGTCGGACGTGATGCTATTTTAAGACGCTTAATCGTGACTTACTCCGTTAAGCCTTAAGATAGCGATGCTTCATAAGTGCTGAATATATTCGATGCATTACATGCATAGAATACACACGATATTTCATAAATATCGACTTCCTAAATAACTTAGTTATTTAATCTAGCATCACATGATACCTTTGGTGGGTCCCACGATCCACACACTCGAGACATTAATCATGTCACAAGCTGGGGGATACTTACTGGGGTATTGGTCTGGCGGTTTACAGCGCACAACGCGCCATCATAAGAACGTGTCAGGAAGTCATGGACGGTTAGTGATGATGGGACAAGTGGGATTTACCTGATCGTGTGACAATTACCACGACTCCACTACTCCATCACTCCACTTCCTCCACTTCCCATGAGAAACGTGGGTTAGGCGCAATGAATTGTATAAATAGGTTCTCCTCCCTATTTCCGAACAAGACAACAAGATAGATACCAAGTGTTGATACAACCGTATCCAAACACCAGAACTGATAGCTTACATTCTGCAAGCCAGTTCAGCTTACTGATACAAGTCATACACAGCCAACACCTTCACAATCTCAACACCTTCTTCGCTTCCCTCCCTAAGATCAACCCCATCTCCTTCACTTTGTGACCGAAGCAAGTCTGGAACGAACATTTCTTGGTTTAGGCCAGAGTTGTACAGATTGATTTCTCGAATCAAAAGCACTCCCGTGCAGTGCATTTTTTTAGGGTTTAGATTCATTTTTCATCCACACACCACATTTACCAAAAAGCGCAGAAACAGTTTTCACCCATAAACACCAGGTCATGTGCTGGTCGGTGGCTTCAGCGTGCTGGCTAAGTACAAGGTGTTGTACACCAATATTTGGGAAAGGTGTGGACATATCCCCACAACCGTGAATATCACCAGTCGATTTGCGCTGGTCAAACGTGTGGAGGAAGCTCTTTCTTACATCGAGGATATGTGTGAAGTGACCGGCCATACCGTTTCTGAGGTTGTCATCGTCAGTTGGAAGTATCTTCGTGATATGTGCATAGAAAATGAGTTCAACGCTTCGTGGTTCATCAAGGGCTTTGATGAGATCCAGAAATTGAAAACCGTAGTAGTCGAGAGTCTTTATGCAGATGAAATCGCACAGCAGGAGGCAGAAGTCAAAGAATTGTCCAAGACGTTGACTCTGAAGAGAGCGGATCTCGAGGATGCAAGGGAGGATTTCTCCAAGAAGAGCAGACCCCTGTTGGATAACTTTCCTTGAATGTTCCTCTGTCTTTGCCAAACTTTCGCTTAGGTTCTCTCTTTTTTTTTGAAAGGCAAACAAAGTGCCTATTTTAACGTTTGATTATTTTGGTAGATGGTTGGTATTTTATGAGGATATTGGGTTATTTTGAAATGAATGGTTTTAATAGTATTGCTCTGGTTGTGACTTGCGAATATGATATTGCTTTCATGAAAGTGTGTGTCGGTAGTTGGCATAAGATTAAATAGCACGATGGTCTTATCGGGAACCTAAAATAATAAATCGTATATTCCGTCTAGTCTGGACTTACTAAGTTTTCCTGGGTCTTCTGATGAATACAAAATCCTTCCCGTGTAAAACCGATTTTTGTATGCAGTGTTGTCGTGACTGCGGAAAGTCCCCAGTCGCTTTTGGAGTTTCCTGGTGACCGAACCGTTTGCTTTCAGCTATTGTGAAGTCCCCAGCCATCTCTTGCGTCTTACGACTGATAATCAGGTTGTCTGGCAGTCGAGTTGTAGATCCCTGAATAGATTACTTGTTTTTGCCATCCTGATGTCTGGATCGAAGTATGAGATCGATTCTTGAAAACTGATATTGTAACCAAAAGATCAATCTTCTACTGTGGTCGCCGATTGTTTATGGGTGAAAATCGTTTCTGCTGATTCTGGTAATTTCGGTGAGTGAGAAACAAATCTAAAACCTAAACAAATATACTGCACGGGAGTACTTTAGATTCGAGATATCAATCTATACAAATCTGGCCTAAACCAAGAAATGGTCGTTCCGGATTTGCTTCGGTCACAAAGAGGAAGAGAAGGGCTGGTTGAGGGAGGGAAGCGAAGAGAGTGTTGAGACCAGAGCAGTTCTGGAAGAGTGGTACCTGACTTGTATCAGAAGATGAAAGATTTGAGAAAGCTAGCAAGAGTTGCTTTTCTGAGTGTTGTATTTCTCCCTGACCAAAAACTTGTGTCTTGGTGGAAATAGGTAAAACCTATTTATACAAGTCTAAGTGAAACGTACTCTTGCCTCGTAAGAAAAGAAACGGATGAGTTAAATGGGAAGAGGTGGTAACGCCTGATATTGATGGAGTTTGATGGAATTGATGTTCCATAATGAAAGAGCGTTTCACCATTACTTCCTGCATTTACTAAGTTCTATTCTCATTACACCTTCTTGAAACGGGCATTTCTGTATGCCCCACGCTATAAACCGCCAAACCAAAA